>NC_064925.1:261238011-261600511 GCF_023897955.1 Schistocerca gregaria
GCAATTTGCCATGCACTGCATGTTGGAACACAACCGCTTCACCCCTCCTGTGATGCTGTCTCCACACATTTGACAGCTGTCGGATCAGCTGCTTTCGATGCTTATAGTACTTTCTATTGGTCAAATTTTTGTGGTGTTCCGCGCACTCTTTCCTGCATCAACAATGTGCTTTTCAAATTTGATATAATTTTGAGCAGTGGTTCTCTTCTCACAGTATTTTGAAACTGGAATCTTAATTATGGACACCCTATATCGGGTGTGGGGGATGGTGAGTAGTTGATCTTACAATAAAGTTGTAGACTTCTGCTGTATAGAGAACTGATGCTGATGTCCAACCTGACAACTTTTAGTAATTTCAGCATTCTTCTTCTTCTTCTTGTGGTCTTCAAAGACTGTTTTGGCACTGCTTTCCATGCTAATGTGTTCTGCACAAGCCACTGCATAACTAATTTCTCATTGTAGTGTGTCCTTTGCCCCCTCAACAGTTTCTTTGCCCAGACTTCCCTCAGCAACTGCACTGACTATTAGTTTATGTGTCATTGTGTTGCTTGTCAGTTGATCACTTCCTTTAGTTAAGTTGTATCATAATAATATTATTTTTTATTTTTTTATTTTTTGGCCAGTTTGGTTCAGTAACTCTGTATATTAATTGAAATTTATTGTAGCCTAAGTAGATATTTAACCAGATGATTGATTTCTTTGCTGAAACAGTTTTGGTTTCTTTTCTCTCTTCCTTTCTTCCACCCTAACTGCTTCTTTTTTGTATTGTGTTGGATTTGCATGTGTCGTCTTATGACTATTGTTTATTAAATTGTTCCTGTTCATAAATCAGCTTAGTGTAGCCTTCCTTTGGACTGCTGGTCCCGGCGGAGGTTCGAGTCCTCCCTCGTGTGTGTGTGTGTGTGTGTGTGTGTGTGTGTGTGTGTGTGTGTGTGTGTGTGTGTGTGTTTTTTGTCCTTAGGATAATTTAGGTTAAGTAGTGTGTAAGTTTAGGGACTGATGACCTTAGCAGTTAAGTCCCGTAGGATTTCACACACATTTGAACATTTTTCCTTTGGACTGACTATTTGCTTGAAGATATTCAGTTAAGTGCTTAATTGCTTTCAGTTTTAAAATGTGTGTGCGTGTTTCATTTTTTGTAATGAACACCCGTACTTACTGAACTACCATGAGAACTAGAATCTTTGTTTTTACAGAATTTGATACGAGCCGCCTGGAGATGAATGCAGTCGCTGATCTTTTTGATCGTAATTCGGAAGGTTTCATTGACTGGAAGGAGTTCATAGCAGCATTAAGGCCTGATTGGGTTGAGCCAACAAAACCCGCTACAGATGCTGAAAAGATTCATGATGAAGTTAAAAGACTTGTTATGCTGTGTACATGCAGGCAAAAATTCAGAGTCTTTCAAGTTGGAGAAGGAAAATACAGGGTGAGTTGAAACAACCATTTTGTTTTGAATCTCTCTTTATTTTAATATTAGTGTGTGATCTTGAAACTGTTCTGTGATGTACTTGAATCTGTAAAGGTTGGCCATCAGACAGCGAGGTAAACAAGTTTTTTTCCCCCTAGGGAAATGATATAAACCAGTTCATAATCAATTAACTACAGTACTAGGCAATATAAACCAGTTCGTAATCATTAACTACAGTTCTAGGTTTTCCACATCCCTCTTTATTTCTCTTCCAGTTTGGTGACAGCCAAAAGTTACGCCTGGTGCGTATTCTACGATCAACTGTAATGGTGAGAGTTGGTGGTGGCTGGGTTGCACTAGATGAGTTCCTGCAAAAGAATGACCCTTGCCGTGGTATGTATAAGCAAAATTATGCTTTAATTTTTTCAAGAAGTCTTTCTGAGAATTTGCATGTGAAATATCTGATGAAGTGGTGCACTGTTGAAGGCATTTTATCTTTTTTTAGTTGTGTGTAAATATGTTTTATTTGTAAATTGACTATGATTGTAGCAATACCAAAAATGTAAGAAAGGAATGTCAGTGTCCACGATTAAGTGGGGAGACTTCAGGCAGGAACTAAGAGAGGCTGCCCCATGACATGAGGAAGCTTTAATTATGAAGTAAAATAAAAATGATTCTTGGTTTCAGCTTTTTAATGTTTTATTTTATTACAGCACTTCTTTTCTGTTAGGAATAATGTCCATTGCTGACTATGCCTTAGGTGTGAAGTTAGTCTTCGTACATCATTATACTTCTCCTAAAATTTTATCAATTTATTGATTTTTTGTGGAATATTTGAGTACTCTATCTACAGTTTTAGAATACTGTTTGTCCATAATTTATTAACCTTTCTGATCAGAATTTAACTGTCACAGTTTTTAAGCTGTTTGTGGTGCATAAGCAATTTATTATTATGAGATGCAGAATCTTTTATCTAGATTGCTACAGAAAAACTACTAAAGTCATTAGCAATGTTAACAAAAGATGTTATAAGACTTACTATATATAAGATTTCTTAACTATTATTGACTGTGTAGTATATTTTTTGGAGCAGCCTCCAGTACAGACTAGACCCAACTGCTGTTGCGTCAGTGTTGTGTACCTGTCCTTATTTCTCTGTCTTCTGGCAACATTCTGCTCAAGTATTTCTGCCAAGTAGTAAGCAGCTCATGCAAATGGTTTTAGTGCTGTTTGAATTGAGTTGAAGCCATGTTCTTTTTATGATTTTCTGCTAGTTTCCATGGACATCTTAGATACTCCCTTTCCTATCTTTACTGTTAGTTACATTCCATTTTCATTTCTACTTGCCATTTTTTTTACAACTTTTTGTTTCTTTGTTCTTCAAATTATGCAGCCAACATGTCATTTTATAAGTGACTACTGTTATCACACTTACTGACACTCTATGTTTGTTCAGAATGCTAATAATCTGGTAGGGGCATTTGTGTTGCTAGAGTAAAGGCATTTCTGAGTCTTGCTGTGAAAGTAGTCCAGATAGAAACAAGCAGATGATACAGTGAATCATATTTGTATGTAAGGCTATTTAACAGGTAGCATTTAAGATACATCATTTAAATATGTACTTGTTTTTCACCAGTGCACTTACAATTATGTAGCTTTGTCAGATATTTCACATACTGTATCATGTTCATGAATAAGTGAAGTGTGGTACTTGGAAATAAATTTTCATTATTTTTATGGGTAACAATAGAAGTGTTTGGATGGAGTAGCACATACAGTAAGGGAAAGGCAACCACTCGCCTACAGTGGATCAGTCCATGGAGCACAGAAACACACAAGTCTTGCTGAGGCTGTGGGAATGTGTATTTGGGTTAGAGATCAAAAATGAGTTCGGTGTAATCGCTTTAAATTTGCCAGCAGGTTCCATGGCGTGATCTCAGAACCCACTGGCTTTGTGTGCCTGTAGGCTCAACTCGTGAGTCTCTGTAGCAGCACACTCGTCACCCGAGTCTGTTGTCGGCTAAAAGTGCACTCAACTCGCTCAGAAAGGAGCACAAGTACCAAAGCTCACAAGTGTGACCGTGGGCTAGCAGTGTTTCTGCTACGTATACAACTATCTTGAAAGACAATTCCACCATTAAACTGTAAATTGGTATTCATGTATTTGATGTAATCATGATTTCGGCTTCACTGCCTTTCTCGGGTACAAGTTGAAATGTCACAAAATGTCCGACCTGTCTACATGAGGGAAGCAAGTTATGTACCAGTATAACAAGTGATTGGTTAGCAGCGAATATTGTTCTGTTTATTACATTTGTATAGATGAAAAATTTTGGAGACTGCTGTAAATTTATTTTAATACCTATTCAGATAATGTCTAATGATTATTTTAACATATACACAGTTTCAAGGCATTGTTGAGTCTGTAATGGCAGTACCAGAAAATGTGACATTTTGATGAAGTGTATTCCCTCAATGGTGGTTAATTATCAAAATAAATTACAGAAATGAATGATAAGCTACACAACTAGATGTTGTGCCCAGGTTTCGTTTGACGCAGCACATATATTTTCTCATGGTGGAGGTGGAATGGACAAGAATGCAATCATTTCATTTGCATTGAATGAAATTTGTGCACATTTCAAAATTTCATTTTTGTTGGGGTCCATACCCTCAATGTCACCTGATAATGAAAACATGGTCCAAGTGGGCCGTGTATTCTTTTTATTATACCTGTCCACATGTATCAGTAATTATGTGTGAAGTGTAAAATATTTGCTTGAAAGTGACCCACAATTGAAATTGGTCAATTGTGTGGATGATAAAAACAATAAAACCTGCTTCGACCACATTTTCTTTGTCAAAAAAGAAAAATATGATTTTCATCTGAAGCTGGAGTCCGCCCCTGGTAGCTGAGTGGTCAGCGCGACAGACTGTCAATCCAAAAGGCCCGGCTTCGATTCCCGGCTGGGTTGGAGATTTTCTCCGCTCAGGGACTGGGTGTTGTGTTGTCCTAATCATCATCATTTCATCCCCATTGACGCGCAAGTCGCCGAAGTGGCGTCAAATCGAAAGACTTGCACCAGGCGAACGGTCTACCCAACGGGAGGCCCTCGTCACATGACATTTCATCTGAAGCTGGGACTGCAGCATGAAACTTATTCCAGATATCACTCCTCCTCCTCTAATGGTAAACATTTACAATTGTGTACTTTGGATAAATTAAATTTCTTCTTGTATTCTCGAAGTCTGACAAGACACAGCTTCGTTGAAGGCCATCCAATCACAATAGTTGGTCATTTCGCCTTGTCACTGCTACTCTACAGCAGGGAGATTGTTTACGCATCTTCCTTACTATCAGTAAGTCATGATTAGCGTTATGCTCCTGCATGCTTTGGTAATACTGATTAAAATCGACCACAACACCACAGTTCTCACATTCGTATTAGTTGTGGAACAATTGTGGGAATAAAGGAAGTCCATTGCAACTGATGTAATAGTGGCATCTTGATTTGTGGAGTATGCAACTTGAACATTAAACTTTTACTTACTATATTTCTGATCTCTAGTTTGGGTGTCTGTGTGGTTGTGTGTGTGAATGTGAGTGCTATTGCTAGAACAGGAACCAACAGTTGAAAGCTAGTGTGAATGCTGTTTTCTGTTGCATGTTATTCTTCTCTGTGTATTGATCTACTGTAGGTGAGTGAGTGACTTTCTCTTATTTCACATATTGCTCCATTATTTTTATGGATTACATGGATAATACAATGTTGTCAATGGTAATTAATTTTCTGGATGTCTTCTATTTTTCAAAATGTTAGGGTATTGGTGTAAAACAAATGTGCATCTTGATATTTTTCTTGCAGGTTTTATATCCTTGAATTCACATAACTTCAGATCTCTTGTTCAGCATGTCATAAATGGTTGATATCACAGTTAATGAGGCCCCCAGCAATCCTATTGACAGTAATATCTCATTACAGTGAGATTATTCCTAGGATTGTTGACAACTATGGCTAATTAGTGTAATACTGCCTGTGTTTTAACCTAATTCAGTGCAACAGAAAGTAGTCAGGCTTTTTCTTGCAAGTAGATAAGAACAATGTTGCTCAAATTCAATGTCTGGCAACTGAATATTAGAAAAAAGACATCAAGAATGACACCAGACTTACAGAGTTACCTGTTGAGAGAAAAGTGATGAAATACTTGATTCTGAGAATTTTGTTGCCCTTTTGTTGTAAATCATTAGCGGAATTAAAGAAAAATGAGAAAAATCTATTTCACTTGGTTGTCTACCATTTGTTTTGTTGCCCATTTAATATTTAACATCATTAGGATTCAGAGATGGAAAATTATGGTGTACTGTGTGATTTATGTTAGTTGAGGCAATATGTATTGTGGGAACTAAGCATTTGCTACAGAGCAAATCATTATAAGTAAGTTTTTGAGGTACTAGCGTTGGGAGGAATAACCCCAACTGAAGGTCACAATCACATGAGAAGACACACTTACCTAACAATCTAGGTTGCCCTTCAGTTCATAGCTTCAAGGACCACACTACCTGTGGATTTTCATTTATTGATAATGGTATGGCCTATTGTTCAAAACCCATCAAATATTAAAGGTGCAAACAATTTCGTGCAATCTGTACATGTCTCACACTCGCCCCACATCCAAGCAGTCTCCTGTATTCTAAAGAAAACAACCAGATCAACGTGACATCCTACTTGACCTTCCTGAACATCACATTACTTGGCTTGGTAGTTTCCAATAACTATTTCACCTTTGAGGGGTAGACTCACTGGCAGATCAGTGATACAACTGCGCAAGCCATAATTGCACCCTTTCACTATTTAATCTCTAAAGATTTGGTGAAAACCAAGAATCTTAAGATTTTTTGTGGCTCCAATTAGTCTTTAAAAATATTCACCATATGTGGATGCGCAGCGGGACTCACCTTTTGATATTCCTAAAATAATCTGAACTTGTTGTCTATTTATAAATCTCACATAAAGTCCATGGATGTTGACCTGATGACCAACTCCATGTATTAGTTAAGGAGAAAAGCTCAGCTGTGTTTTTCAGTCTTTTGTGTATGTGCTTCTTAACTGTTCAATGCCCTAACTATATGGAGAATAGTTACCTTAACACCTATTATTTGTGTACTTCACAAGACTTTTCACTCATAGTTGAATAGTATTCCAGTTAACATGCACCCGCTGTCTGTCTGTTGACATTATGACCACAGAATAGAAATGAAATAGACATACATAAAAAGTATGTATTTTTTAATGCATGCTAAGCAGTCGCACCACAGTTACTGGAAACTTTGATCGGTGCTTGTTTTCATCAACTGACGTTATTTCTATGACATTGCTGAACAGGAATGTTGAGTTCCCATTTATCAGATATTTACAAGTGCCACACTGCTCACTTTTACAGTTTTCTTGTAAATTTTTATTATTTCTTACATTACGGACAATTTTTAGATCAAAGTGTGCTATTTTTAGAAATGTCTCATATATTGACCTGAGCTTTCATTTATAAAATTAGTTTAAGTGATAGTTAAGCTGCAGTTATTTGAATTGGCTTTTATCTTTTAGGAATTGCATATCATATTTGGGCAGGAGCAAGGACGTAATACTTTTGTAGGTCAAAAATATGAAAGAAATAAAGAACAGATATTTTCAGTTGTATGTTGTTAGTTAACCATAACTGTGCTGTTTCTTTAAGCAATTTGGAAAGTATTGTTTCTGAAGCTTATCTTAAATTAATTGTCCTGCTGTCTTTCATTATAACTTTTATTTCTTTTCATTTGCTCTCTTTTTATGCTAAATTCCCATTGTCAAGGTGGAACAACAAGTGACAGAAAAGGGAATTATTGCCACTGAATTAAGCTAACTTGCAGTTTTAGTACTGAGTTCAGCTAACTTGCAATTTTACCCCTGAGTTAAGCCAACTTCCATTTGTACAGTTTTATATCTCTATTTCTCCCTTGAGTTACAAATAATTTAATAAAAGACAACAGTCGTTTTTTGAGAAGGAAAAGAGTGTGTATGATGGCAGATTAAACAGTTTACTCTTTAGTTGAATACTAAGGTTAATTTTTGGGTTGTGATGTTATTTTTAAGTGTGCACTTTGACTGTGATGATGTTGTCAGTTGAGCGAAACTGCGCAGAAAACATTATTTTGTATGTATATTCTTTACTAAAATTATTGGGAAGGGTCTTAACTGTTGTTGCCAACAAGCACCAAGCACCGGTGGGTGGTGTTCGTCTCATGAGGTAATTCAAAGTGTGTTTGATATGTTATGTTCTTGAGCTTGTGCCTTTGCTTATGTAATTGTGAGTTGGGGAGATGTAAAATTGCTATCTGTTATGATATGAGAGCACAAACATTTTTCATTATTAAAGCATTCACCCTAGTTCATACAGTGAACACAAAGCTGTAGCAAGTAAACAATAATTATTATTAATGTTGATGATCAATCAGCTGTTGTTATTAATGGTGTAACAACAACGTTGGTAAAGCTCTCATATTATGAAAGACATTTTTTGTGAAGAATTTTGTTAAACTCATACTAATGAAGACAAAAATGTAATTATTTTACCCGTGTTTTTCTCTCTCTCTTTCTCTTTGTCCTGTACCCGCTTTCCATTACTGTGCAACTGAACATTTATGCTTTGTTCCATCGCACATTTTTGTATTGTTTTTCATTGCAATGTATCTTTTATTTCTGATATTGTCGGCAAAATCATTTTTCGACCTATCCCGGATACTTTGGTCCATTTTCTTTCTGTTCACTGGCATGTTACGCCTATTTTTATTTCTTCTATGCATTTGCATTGTTGTGGAACATATGCAGTTGTTCTGCTTCCGATACCTGACCCCAGTCGGCCTGAGGAGCATGAACCGTGGTGTCCTCTCAGTGTTGTAGCACTTTTCTGTAAGTTTGCTTCACCACCAGACCCTCGGAATGCAGTGTGTGCTAGCTGTGGGCTGAAGTATTTGACTGTCTTTTTTTTTCCTTTGCAGAATTTAATTTTCTAGAATTATAGTATAACAACAAATTTTGGATATTTTGGGAGTCATAGTATTTCTGTTTGAAGCACAGCTACTTGCATTTGCCTGTTGTCATAGTAATGAAAAACTTAATTTTTAGAAAAAAAAGAAAGAGTGAGATAAAGTTCTGCAGTTCAAAAAGATTGTGAGAACTCACCAGAAGGAGAAACAATTTCTAGAAACATTTTGTATGTGTTTTTTACTCTCCATTGATTTGAGTTATAAATTAGTCTTATGTTGTCTAGTAGATGTATGACCATATGGCATATTGTTTGTCTTAAGCAAACTAACATGGTTCAAGTAAGATATTTACTAGTTTTGTTTTGAAGAACAAGATAACATGCAATATGCATACTGACTGGATGAAATCCACGTGGACTTCTGAATTGCAGACCTTATTTTGTGTAAATTGTCTTGTCCACTGGAAGTAGGGTTAGTATTTTATGGAACCAGGTATTCTGTTCATTACAGTTTGTTAAATGTGCAGAGCAATTTGTGGTGGGTCAGTAGTGAATTGTTTTCCCACCAAATACTAACCATTCTACCATACAGTTTTTTCTTTTCATTTTCCCCATTGTTTGATTTTTACTGTTGTACTTGCAATAGTTCTGCAGTACATGTTGTTGGTTAATTAAGTTCCTAGAATGATATAGTCAAACAATTTATGTATCCAAGGAAGTTGTAACTTGGCAAAACTACTACTACTTTGAAGTATACACTGCTTGATCTTAGTGATCTTGAATAGTTTTTCAAATGAACTTAGTTTCATCAGTGTAAGGAAATTACATTGAAATTACATACAAACTAACCAAAAGGCCAATGGAACCTTATAAGTGGTGTACAGACTGTGTACATCTGTATTTGATAAGTGTCTGAATTAGGCTAAGGGTGTGCTTGCAGCATATAAACAGGTTCTACACTTTCTGTTATATTTATTACAGCAGGAATGTCTAGAATCATTTTAAAAGAGTGACAGTCATGAAACACCAGTGCCATTAAAAGATGATCACTGATTAGCTACTTTCTTGCATTCTAGAAAAAAAATGGCCATGAGCACATTGTAACTTCTGCTGTGATGAATCTACACAAGTTTTTAGTTTGTGCAGAGCTTTGAAAAAGTTGGTACTACTTATTTTTAAATACTGGACTTTCCGTCATCAGTTCATAGTTTCAAGGAGTCAATTTTTTGTTATGTTGTAGGTTTATGCTAACAATGAGATCAGATGGCTTGAGGTTGATACTGCATATTCTGAACAAGAATTGATGACAACATCAGTAACTTTCATAGCCTCTAGTTAATTCTGTGAAAGCTATAAATGGTTTCCAGCCCCTTCATGTTGAGCAGTAAATGATAATATTTATATTTCTGTCCAGCCATCTAACTAACTATCCACAACCAAGTGGTGGAATGGTTCCTTCAAGAACCTCAAAACTATTCAAACTGAGCTGACATTCCATTTCTCATAAAAAGATATAAACATTTGCTGCTCTGTTCAAAATTACTTTAGGATTGAGTTTTATGGAGGAGCATGTGGAGGCCCAAAGTTGTTGTACAACATTGAATTTGCTCTTAATATTGTATTGTGTTCAACTTGCTCAACCTCATAATCTATTCATTATAATATCACAAATGGAGTATGAGATGAAAACTGGTATTAATATTTTCTGGAATAGCTGTACTATTTTTTTATTTTAGTTTTATGTACTGCAGTAACTTTTCTCTACTGTCCCTGTATAGCTATCTGGCCAACAGTATGTGAGAAACTATTTTTTCCCATTAATGATTTCTGATGAATATGCTTGTGACATTATTCATTATCACACATCATACTGCCAAATAGTAATAACAGTTAATAAAATAATAAATGTTCATAAGCACATGAAGCAAGAGAAACGAATCCCAGTGCATAACAAATGCTCTCACTGGACATTGAACTGCTTGGAATTGGAGTTAAATGTAAAATGTTGGTATTGCAGTTTGTCAATGCCTTCGCTACACCTCCCATGTGATTGGCTGAATGTGTGGCGTGCCTCCCATGTGAGCCTCATCACCGTACTTCTTCCATAGCTGCCAATCCTAAGGCCTTTTTTTTAAACAGTGCGGAACATCGCAATTGTATTAACAAACACAGAGAACATTAACATCTTTAAGTTTGTAGTGCTGTCCTCAGTTGCATATAATGTTAAAGTATGTTGATAATTTTTACTTTTGAACTGTCTAATTACAAATTAATTAAAGACAATTTTCGTGCCATACACATTTTACCTTTATTATTTGCAAGCCATCTTCAGTGGCCTGGTATATATAATAGAAAAAAATTTCCACATGGGAAAAATATATTAAAAACAAAGATTCCAAGACTTACCAAGCGGGAAAGCGCCAGTAGACAGGCACAATAAAATAACACACACACACACACACACACACACACACACACACACACACACACACAAAATTACGAGCTTTCGCAACCGGCAGTTGCTTCATCAGGAAAGAGGGAAGGAGAAGTAAAGATGAAAGGATGTGGGTTTTAAGGGAGAGGGTAAGGAGCCATTCCAATTCCGGGAGCGGAAAGACTTATCTTAGGGAGAAAATGGATAGGTATATACTATCTCTCGCCCGCGCCCACACACCCACCCACCCACCCACACACCCACACACCCACCCACCCACACACACACACACACACACACACACACACACACACACACACACACATCCATCCATATATATACAGACACAAGCAGACATATTTAAAGGCAAAGAGTTTGGGCAGAGATGTCAGTCGAGGCGGAAGTGCAGAGGCAAAGTTGATGTTGAATGACAGGTGAGGTATGAGTGGCGGCAACTTGAAATTAGCGGAGATTGAGGCCTGGTGGATAACGAGAAGAGAGAATATATTGAAGGACAAGTTCCCATCTCCGGAGTTATTACCAAAGATTGAATGTTATTATCAACTATTGAGTGGGTTTTGTGATATCTGCAATCTGTTTGTGTGTGCTTGCTACCCCCTCCTCCCTCCCAGACACACACACACACACACACACACACACACACACACACACACACACGCAGATCACCAGATATTACAAAAATACACTCAATAGTTAGCAATAATGTTCAATCTTTGGCGATAACATTTGGCAGTTGGCAACACAAAAAAACAAGTGTTCAGTTCCTAGAGCTGTGAAGTCTCAAAAACAGAATTTCAAATAGCAATTATAAGAAGAAAAACAGTGCTAAAAATGGGCAAATAGACAACATCCACAAAATCTTTAAGTAGAGCTTTCAATTATTATTACATTGTAGATAAGAAAACTGCCAGAACTGTTTAGAACCTATATGTACATTGTCCCAAAATGCAAACTAAATAGTATAAACAAAAATATGTTCATATTCCAGGCCACTGAAGATGCCTAGCGAGCAACAAAGGCGAAATGTGTATGGTCCAAAAATTCTGTTTCATTCAGTTGTAATTATACGGTCCAAAAGTAAAAATTATCAACATACTGTAACAGAGAATGTTAACATTCTTTTAGTAAATAAAATTTGTACTGCTCGCACATCTTACTGCCACCACTCTTTGGTGAAATTAGACAAAAATGACAAAAATGTGTAAGTTACATGAAATTTGGGACACATTCAGGGCAGTGCATGTAATTATTTAGAATTACAGAAATGTAGTAGTCATGTAGACAGAATTATTTTGTGAGGGCTACATGTATATAAAGAACTTCATAGCAGTTGTGAACTTAGGTCCAGTTGTGTCATGCAGTTGATCTTAATTAGCTCAATTAATGAACCTGGAAAACTGCATTGTACAAAAATTGCTATCAGATTATTTCATTGTGTACTAGGATCAACTTTGACTAGCAAAATTTTGCAGATCCAGGCAAGTTCAGTTGCAGGTGTACAACATAGGAAAAGATAGATTGAAGTAGCAATCTATCTTTCCCTACATTGTTGAGATTCGTATCTGGGGTTTCCATTGTTTGATTCACAAAGGAATGCTGTTTTTTTTTTCTTCACAAGTACAAAAGTACAAGAAAACAAGGAAATAATAAAGAAGTTGTTAACACTCCCATCCTGCTGAAGTATGAAACCCATTTTTCAATCTGTAGGAGTGGTAAAGGCAAAAATTGGTGATGTAAGTAATGAGTGCAAATAATAATTGTTCCCACAACACTTCCTGGAGGTAACTTGTAATTCATATGAAAAAGTAGAAAGACATTTCATCAAGACTGAGGATCAAAGTAATAAAGGGAAACAAGAGTTATTTACTGTGAACAGCAAGTATATGGAGATACAACAGCAGCTGTCTCTTACAGAAATACTCTCTGGCAATAACTACAGAATTGGTTTTAAATTGTAGACAAGTCAGTGATGAAACGAAAATGTCTTGTGAGTAGGGCCTACCTGGTCATCTGGTCACTTGCGTGTCAGTGAAGATGATATGAAGATGAAGAAAACACAACACCCAGTTCCTGAGCAGAGAAAATCTCCGACCTGGCCAGGAATCGAACCCAAGCCTCTGGCATGGCATTCTGCCATACTACCCCTCAGCTATGGTGGTGGACAACTGAGTGATGATATGGTGGGATACGGGGCAGTAATTTGACTAACAACTGCATTTTGGGAGACACAAATAATCAGCAGACATAACATCAGTCGGTAGAGTCAACCTTTATTTCACAATGAACAGTATATGGTTGGGACTTAGTGGTTATGTGCTGGAGTATGGATTCAAAATTTGATCCTGATCAGTCGTAGTTTTTCCCCCCTTCTCACTATTTTCATCTCTGTCAATGGTTAACAGTATGCAAAATGTCAAGTTGCAGTATGGTTCAGAGTCCACATTAAACTGTAGGTCTCACTGTATCGAGATGGGCAAGTCTGTTCAAAGGTCTTAGGAAGGCGAAAGTATGCAACCTTCAGTGGGACTACTACTAGCTAACCACTGTGATGATCAAAGCGTTCTTTGAGTTTTATGATAGCTCTAACTGAGCAGATTGTGCAGATGTATACCTCTGTTGCTCTCTGCATAGTTAGTTTTTCTACATCTATGTACATACTATGCTAGTCACCGTACAGTGTTACACTCACAAATAAAGCAAGAGAAAATCCACTGTCTATATGCATCCGTTGGAGACCTGACTTATCTTGTCTTCCCAGTCCTTATGTGAGATGTATGTTCATGGCAGTAAATGCATTCTGCAGTCTTTTGCAGATGGCAGTCCTCCAAACTTTTTGTATAGTGTTTCATGGAAAGAAGCTCTTCTTCTCTCCAAAGATTTCCATTTTAGCTCACAGAGGATTTTCAATATACTTGTGTGTTGATTGAATCTACTGGTAAAAAATCTAGCAGCACATATATGAACTGCTTTGGGATCTTCCTTTAACCTGACCTGTTAGGAAACTGACACTCGAGCAGTACTCAAGAATGGGCCACTTGTGTGTTCTGTATGTGGTCTCCTTTATATATCAATTACACTGTCCTAGAATTCTCCCTATCACCCAATCAACCAGAGTCTGCTATTTGTCTTCCCTGCAACTGACCGTACATCGTCATTCCTTTTTTTGTCATTCTGCAATGTTACACTTCAATATTTAATCTATGCTACTGTCTAAAACAGCAGACCACTAATACTGTATTTGAACACTGCCAGATTGTTTTCCAGCTCATCTTCATGCTCTCCCACATCTAGAACAAACTGCGTTTCATCACACGGAATAGAAAGTCATGTTGTATCCTCCTACAGTTGCACAAAAGATGACATTTTCTTGTACACTATAGTGTCGTTAGCAGATACTTGCAGATTGCATCTCACCCTGTCTGTCAGAATGTTTGTGTGTACAGAGAACAATACTGGTCCTTACACCTCCCTCAGGCACTCCTGAGGACACCTTTGGTTCTTTTGCTTGAGGAATCTTTGAGCCACTCTCATATCTTAGAACCTGTTCCATATGCTTGGACCTTCGTTTACAGTTTGGAGTGGGGCACTGTGTCAAATCTAGGAATACTGAATGTGGAATGTGCTTGTTGCCCTTCACCCACAGTTAACAGGATATCATTTGAGAAAAGAGCAAGTTGAGTTTTGTACAAATCTATGTTGATCTGTAGATATAAGTTCTTCTCCCTCTTGGAGATTTATTGTATTTCAACTTGGAGGCAAATACCAAAGAATACCCTCGGTGAAACGAGATTGCGATTCCATCTACACCTGGTGACTTGTTTTCTTCTCCTTCAGCCACTTATCAGCACCAGGGATGCCTATTCCTATGTCCTCCGTGGGGGAATCTGTGTTCTGGTCAAACAGTGACATATTTGTGGATACTGATGATTATTTAAAACAGAGGTTTAAAATTTCAGCTTTCCTTTTGCTTAAGCTATTGCCACACCAGACTTATCCATGAATGACTAAATAGAAGCTTTGAAGATTTCACTAAGGAATTTTCTATGATTCTTTGGCAATATCTGTTGGTAATGTATGACCATAGAAATTGTTGTATTCTTCACACATTTATCTTTGTATAAATGTCCCCTAACTTTTGCTTGTTGACATTTCTGTGTTCTTTTTCAAAACGAGATTGCAACAATCTGTGTTTTCCGAGCATTTTCTGAATTTTGTTATTGAACTATGGTGTTGTTTTTTCTGTCCCTAATCCACTTTACTCAGTTCATTGTACCCCAAACTTTGCCTGTAATTTCTCTAAGTCTCTCATACTGTTACTAAGTGATATCCATTGATTGTCTAAGTAAGATTATAACAACTGCTTGCCTCCTCTTTTCAGAATAAAACTTTTCCAAGCCTTCCTGATGGATTTATTAAATTTAGAAAACATTTTCTCTATGATGACATTGTGATCATAATCCCTGTGCATATGCAGACAGTATTGATAAGGTCAGATCTGTTTGATAGTTATGAGGTCTAAAATATTTACACTGCACATGGTTTGCCGCAGTAGTTGTTAAAGACAGTTTTCAGAGAAAGTGTTTGCAACTTGTTCTCAGTACAATCTGTCCACATCGTAGGCAACAAATCCATAGACGTCCTGGTCTATACTGTGTGGGTCCAGGTCACCTGCAGCTAATATTGCACTACTGCACTAAGACTGTATTTGAGTGATTCTACAACTGTTACATCAGAATTGGGTGGCTGCAAAACATTTAATGATGAATTTGGTTTCACCAGGGGGAAGCTGCTTATGTCCAAATAACTTATCAGGCGCACTCAATTTCAACCTCTCTAAATGCAATATTTTTGTAAATTACATCTAAAACAGTGTGTGTAAAACACGTGAATTATTGCAAGCTTTGCCCTTCATGCCAGATCCCACAGCAAACAATGTGTAATTTATGTCTTTGCATGTTCTGCAAACAGCTGAAAGGCGGATGCGACATGATGCCATGGTTGGCAGCAGTTAGCATTCCAAGTCAAATCAACTGCACCACCTTACGACCTACACCAAATGGCCATGAATAATTACCTGCTGAAAGATGCATTTTTATGATATTAGTTATAAACATAAATACAACAGTACTATGTCTTGAAACTGTACTACCTAATTACACCAATTACTGCTTTCTTAGTTTTCTAGGCCACTGATGTGGGTAGCATGATTTATTTCAGTGTTATTTAGCTGCAGAGAAGTTCTTCCACTTCTTTCCCTCCATTTTTACAACACAAAATCTTCATTAATAAATACTGCAAATCAGTGATATACAATATGTATCTCCAGTTGAAGCACGATAATCGTTTTTATAGTTGATTTAGTACTGTTGTCAAATGTGTATCGTGCTAATTTAGACCAAAGCTGAATCTCGTTTAGTTGAGTCACGTTTAATGTCGTACAACTTAGCAAATTCGTGAACCAGGTTCATTTTTTGCACTGAGGTCAGAATTGACCTCCAGTCAGCGATGGATGATACTGTCAGGGTAGACACTACTTAGGATCTCTTAATGCCTCATTGACATGCAGGGACCAGGGGTGTGTGCGATCGCGGTTTGAAGGTTGAATAATGATAGATGCTCAGCCTGCATGACTGTGACTTGTCAGATTATTAAACTGCAGTCTCTTTAGGTCATGATATTACTATGGTGATGGATGAGTCAATGAGAAATTGATTGAAAAAAGCAGGATGAGTCATCAACTTGAATTGTAATCACTACAGGGGGGGTGACACATTCACCTTATTCTTATGAAGAGGACAGGCCTTTGAACTTCATTCAAAAAATGATGTTACTGCTGCAGCTGCACAATTCCTTGTTCTCAGCTAATTGATCTCTAATTGGACGATGAATTGGTCCACAGGTTTCTTTGTGAAGGGTAGACTTGGTGCCAAACCAAATTTACTTGTGGCTGCACTGATCTCATATTTGTAGTCAGGGACATGCATGGTGTCAAAATACAGGGTGAACATAAAGTCCGGGAACAATTTCAATTATTAATTGCACAAGAACCAAACAGTCTACAGTTATAACACGTATGTCATTGTGAAGAGAAACCCTGAAAAGCTTTTTTAAGTATACCACCACAGCGTAGTTCGGTAATTTGCCGATAGTCAGCCCTAGTCGCAAACGTGGTGAGTTCAGGTGTGGGGCGAGCTTTCACTGTGTTGAAGTTAGACAAAAACAAGTGTGCTACAGCTGTTCAACAGATGTTTGGAACCATGTACATTAAGAAGCCACCAACAAGCAAGGCCATTTACCATTGGCACAACAAATTCGTTAAAACAGGTTGCTTGTGTCCGGCAAAGAGAAGCGGACGTCCCATGTGAGTGAAGTGAATATGGAGCGCATATGAGAGACATTCATAAGGAGTCCATGGTTTGCTTCAGAGTTTTTCTCCAAAATGCAATATGTATGACATCTGTACAATGTTTAGTTCCTGTGCATTAAATAATTGAAAGTGTTCCCGGACTTTCTGCACACCCTGTACTATTTTCTTGCAGTTTAACTCCACTTGTGGCCCAATGACCAGGCTTGCATCTGACATTATACAGAATGTTCTACAGTTATAGAGTAGACCTAGATAAAATTTCGGTGTCGCATGTCAGAAAACGTATCAGTTTCTTAGTTATACGGAAAAGAAAACTTGCTAATGTTTTTAGTTGTAATGCTAATATTTATGCTTATTACAGACAGTGTTGATGTTTCTTATATACAATATGGATTCTTCTTTTGTACTTAATGAAGAAAACTATTCAGTATGATGGCCACCATGTTGCACAAATTGAGCCTGTACAGTAAATTCTGATACTCTTGGTTAAATATACTCGGTGTACTTTGAATCATTTCTGCTGCATCCGTAAATGGGCTAGATTTTCCACTGACAGTACTAGAATGACTTAAAAATGGGTCCCCATAGAGCCATACAGGAAAAAAAAAATCTGGGGAGCTTGGCAACCAAGTTTATAGTTAACCTCTACCTATCCACCTTTATCTAAAATTATCATGTTGCCCTCAGACCAGATTTTTTTTTCCTGACAAGCCGTTGTTTTGAAACAGAGTCCACTGATCATATCAGTGTAGCCTGTCGTACAAGACTGCTAAGTAAAAAAAGAAATTGGCCGTATTATTGAATATGAGTACAAAAGTCATTTAGTCTTTACTTCCACGTAACAAGGAAAAGACTGATCTGGACCTATGTTTGTATGCAAATCTTCAATTGTCATATCGTCTTTACAACCATCAGAAGTGTGGAATATTGATAGTAACTGTAATTATGTGGCACTCTGTTAAAGTTCATTAGGTTAGTCAAATGGCCTACATAAAAATCCTAGATACTTCCTCTTAAATAACGCCATTCCATTGTCTACCTGTGCACTGAATAAATTACTATTTGAGAGAGCAGGAACTTATAAATACTGAATAATTATTCATGAAAGGCCATGCAACAACTAGGTTTCTGCCAGTGATTAACTTTTTTTAACTTCAACCTTAAAATCCATACCTCAACAACACTTTACATACCTGTTCAATTTGATATAATAATATGTAGAGGGCGCCAAAATTGTAATTTTATATATCATATTTCCCCCTTGTTTTATTTCAGGCAGTAGTGTTTTTTATACTGTTGAAATGAGACCTTTAATAAAATGGGGAGTCCAAGTTGGAATATCAATAATATTATGAAATGGATAGATTGGTGCAGATGATACGTTGAGTTGCAGACAGTCACAGCGGAAAGACTGTAATATGCTGAGCTGTTGACGAAGCCTTTTTCTGAAAGGAAATGAACGCACGTGCGTACCGCCTACGCGCGCGCGCGCGCGCACGCACACACACACACACACACACACACACACACACACACACGCACACACACACACACACACACACACACACACACACACACACACACACGTGCACAACACGAGCAAATTTTGGCCCTCATTGAAGAACACCTCCAACCAATTGCCCAAAATTTAGCCTCCCAGATTGAAGATACCGACCAATTCCTTCACAAACTCTCGACCCTACGCACCCTTTTACCTCCAGAATTTCTGCTCATCACAGTTAATGCCACTTCCCTATAGACAATCATACATCATGCCCATGGTCTTGCTGCTCTCGAACACTACCTCTCCCAGCATCCTTCAGACTCCAAACTCATTGCCTCATTCTCACATGCCTTACTAACTTTATTCTCACACAAAACTTCCTCTTTGAAGGGAAGGTATACAAACAAATCTGCAGCACAGCTATGTGCACCAGCGTGGCACCCACCTGTGCCAACCTATTTATGGGCCATCTAGAGGAAACCTTCCTAGCTTCCCAAAACACCTAACCCATGGTCTGGTTCAGGTTTACTGATGATGTCTTTGATGGTCTAGTTTCAGGGCAAAGATAACCTTATTCTCATTCTGTCACAACCTCAACACCCATCTCTTCCATCCCCTTCACCTGGTCCTCCTCATCCCAGCATTTCAAAATCCTGGACATCGACATCCTCCTATCTGATGACTGTCCACATTAAACCTACCAACCACCAACAATATTTGCACTTTTGACAGCTGCCACCCCTTCCTCCCATGCAGCCTGGCCACCCAGGGATGGTGTATCTGCAAACTCCCATGCCGAATGTGCTGAAGGTCTCACAAATGCCTTCACAGACCTAGTCCACAAATACATTACCTATCCCACACACACACACACACACACACACACACACACCTCTCGCCAACCCAACAACCAGCTGCAAAGCATGCCATTTGTTACCCAACACCACTCTGGACTGGAAAAAATTAACCACAACCACAACCTTCATCAGAATTTTATGTATTGTCATGCCCTGAAATGAGGAGCATCCTACCCACTCGTCCTGAAGTGGTGTCCCATCATCCGCCAACCTCCACAATGTCGATGTTCATCCCTATGCTACTCCCAGTTCTAACACCTTGCCACATGGATTACACATGTGGAAGACTAAGGTGCAAGATCCGCCCAATCCACTAACCCAGCACTTACTGTTCTTGTCCTGTCTCAGCCTTACCTTACCCCATCAGAGACCAGGCTGCGTGTGAAACAGCTGTGTCATATACCAACTAAGCTGCAGTCATTGCCTAGCTTCTTATATTGTTATGACAACAAACCAGCTGTCAACTAGGATGAATGGCTACCACCAAACTATGACCTAATCACCAGCTATTCTGAACTGTGCCAATTGGAGTTACCTATGTAACACATTGTCTGATGTTGAAATCATCCTGGCCTCCCTCTCCTCCTGCCAATTCCTTTCCCTCAGGCTCCCGACTCTGTGTCTGGCACCCCTGTCATACCTACACTCTGCCAGGCACTGCTGACATCTCTCCCCCATCGTTACCCTGATATCCCTCCGCCTTCTGTGCCACATTACAGATTGCTGCTTCTGTTTGATGCATAACAGTTGCATTCTGGTCGGAGCAGCCAGAGATAATGGTCATTTATGCTTGCTTCTGTGAATGTGTGTTTGTAATCCCCTCCCCCGAAGAAGGCATTGGTTTTTGTTCTTCCAGTGTGCAACTCAGTGGGTCATCTTTAAGGTGAGTAGCAATCTATCCTTTTTATAAGACCTTTAACAAAAATGATACTAGGGGGCACTCGATAAGTAACGCAACATTTTTTTTCTGAAAACAGGTTGGTTTTATTTGGAATTCCAATACTCCATATTATTCTCCACTCTTGAGGCTACAAAGCTCTATTTTTCAACATGATATCTGTTCAGTGTGACATCCTTACACCATCTTGCAGAGAAGCCTGTGTACCTGCATGGTACCACTCTGCTGGTAGACTTTATAGCCAATTTCGTGTTGCTTCGGTAGTCACCCCGTCATCCACACTGTGCTTCATATGGAGTATATCCTTCTTTGCGGCAAAGAAATTGAAGTCTGAAGGTGTGAGATCTGGGCTGTAGGGTGGATGAGCAGTAACAGTCCAGTGAAGTTTTGTGAGCTTTTCTCGGGTGTACATACATGTTTGAGGCCTTTTGTTGTCATGGAAAAAGAGAAGTTCATTTTCTTTTTTTGTGATGAACATGCTGATGTCGTTTCTTCAATTTCCTGAGGGTGGCACAATACAGTTTAGAACTGATCGTTGCACTGTCAGGGGAACATAAAACAAACTAACCCCTTCAGAGACCCGGAAGACTGTCACCATGACTTTACTGAATGGGGTAGTTATCTTCGTCAGTTGGCAGTGCCTTTAGTTTCTCTTGTTATTTTTCCCTCATATTAGTGAACTGCATGCTGTCTTTTCCTTTGCCTCTTGGTGTGCTTAATCATAACTTGGCAGAAACTGGAAGGCTTTGGATGAACAGTGTGTTCGATAATCTTTGTAACCTAAGAATATAGCAATGCAGTAGCAAACACAGCACTGTATTTAAACACTATTTTATGTGTTGTGATGATTTAAAGTATGTTTTGCCACTTCCGGTTGGTCACAAGTACAATCGACACTTCCAGCTATGAGAAAAAAATTTCATGAAGCATTTAAAAGTTTGTTACCACTTTGTGGCAGGTGATCGATAGAAAGAACAAAACGCAACTTCCTTTTCTATTGTTAGCAACACTTCATGGATAATATGGAATTCACTACTTCAGGCTTACCATAACCCCTGTCTGCAGCTTATGGTCTAGTGGCTAGCATTGCTGCCTCTGGATCACAGGGTCCAAGGTTTGATTTCCAGCCTGGTCAGGGATTATATCCGCTCGGGGACTGGGTGTTTGTGTAGTCCCCATCATTTCATCATCATCATTCATAAAAGTGGTGAGTATAGACTGTGTAAAGATTGGAACTTCGTTTTGTGTATGGGCACTGATACCTGTGCTGCTGAGTGCCCCACAAACCAAATATGATCATCATCATCATTTATCACAACCTCTTTGTGTTATGTGTAGCTTCTGCTCCCAGTTTGAAGTGTTTTGTGATTCCCAACACTCTAAATTTCCATTTCTCTCTCATATTAGGTCATAATTTCAGACTCGCTCATGTCTTTTGCTGTTGTCTTTAGTCCAAAGACTGGCTTGATGCAGCTCTCGCATGTTACTCTCTCCCAAGCAAGCCTCTTCATCTCGGAGTAATTACTGCAATATACAGCCCTCTGAATCTGCGTACTTTATTCATCTCTTAATCTCTCTCCACAATTTTTACTCCCCTCCAGTATTAAATTAGTGATCCCTTGATGCCTCAAAATGTGTTCTACCAACCGATCCCTTGTTCTAGTTAGGTTGTACCACAAATTTCACATCCCCATAATTCTATTCAGTACATCTTTATTAGTTACCTAGTCTACCCATGTAATCTTCAGCATTCTTCTGTAGCACCACATTACAAAAGCTTCTGTTCTCTTATTGTCTAAACTGTTTACTGTCCACATTTCACTTCCATACATGACTACACTCCATACAAATACTTTCAGAAAGGACTTCCTGACATGTAAATCTATACTCAATGTTAGAAAATTTCTCTTCTTCAGAAATGCTTCTCCTGCCATTGCCAGTCTACATTTTATATCCTCTCTACTTTGACCACCATCAGTTAATTTGCTTCGTAAATAGCAAAACTCATTTACTACTTTAAGTGTCTCATTTCCTAATGTAATTCCCTCAGCATCACCTGATTTAATTCAACTACATTCCATTATTCTCATCTTGCTTTCGTTGATGTTCATCTTGTATGCTTTCAAGATACTGTCCATTTTGTCCAACTGCTCCTCCAAGTCCTTTTCTGTCTCTGATAGATTTACAGTGTCATCAGCAAACTTCAAATTTATTTTTTTCTCCTCACTGAACTTTAAAACACCTGCTCCAAATTTTTCTTTTGTTTCTTTTACTGCTTGTTCAGTATACAGGTTGAATAACATTGGGGATAGGCTGAAACACGGTCTCACTCCCTTCTCAACCACTGCTTCCCTTTCATGCCCCTAGACTCTTATAACTGCCATCTGATTTCTGCACAAATTGTAAATAGCATATTTCTCCCTCCCACCTTCAGAATTTCAAAGAGAGTATTCCAGTTAAAATTTTCA
This sequence comes from Schistocerca gregaria, assembly GCF_023897955.1. Lineage (NCBI taxonomy): Eukaryota > Metazoa > Arthropoda > Insecta > Orthoptera > Acrididae > Schistocerca > Schistocerca gregaria. The sequence goes on from NC_064925.1 coordinate 261,260,995, forward strand.
AAAACTTTCTCTAAGTCTACAAATGCTATAAATGTAGGTTTGCCTTTCCTTAACCAGTCATCTATGAGAAATTTTAGGGCCACTGTTGCCTCATGTGTTGCTACATTTCTCCGGAATCCAAACTGATCTTCCTTGAGATCAGCTTCTACCACTTTTTTCAATCTTCTGTAAAGGATTTGTGTTAGTATTTTGCAGCCGTGACGTATTAAACTGATAGTTCGGTCTGAGTGTATTTCGCTGTCTCGTACATCTTGCTCACCCAATGGAAGAGTTTAGTCATGATTGGTTCTCCCAAGGCTATCAGTAGCTCTAAAGGAATGTTGTCTACTCCCAGGGCCTTGTTTCGACGTACGTATTTCAGTGCTCTGTCAAACTCTTCACGCAGTATCATACATACCATTTCATCTTCATCTACATCCTCTTCCATTTCCATAATATTGCCCCCAAGTAATCACCCTTGCACAGGCCCTCTATATACTCCTTCCACCTTTCTGCTTTCCCTTCTTTGCTTAGAACTGGGTTTCCATTTGAGCTCTTGATATTCATACAAGTGGTTCTCTTTTCTTCAAAGGTCTCTCTAATTTTCCTGTAGGCAGTATCTATCTTACCCCTAGTGAGATAAGCTTCTACATCCTTACATTTGCCCTATAGCCATGCCTGCTTAGCCATTTTGAACTTCCATCTAATTTTTGAGACATTTGTATTCCTTTTTGCCTGCTTCATTTACTGCATTTTTATATTTTCACCTTTCATCAATTTAATTCAATATCTCTGGTGTCACCCAAGGATTTCTACTAGCCCTTGTCTTTTTCCTACTTGATCCTCTACTGCTTTCACTATTTCATCTCTCAAAGCTATCCATTCTTCTTCTACTATATTCATTTCTTCTGTTCTTGTCAATCGTTCCCTAATGCTCTTTCTGAAACCCTCTACAACCTCTGGTTCTTTAAGTTTATCCATGTACCGTCTCCTTAAATTCCTGCCTTTTTGCAGTTTCTTCGGTTTTAATCTTCAGTTCATAACGAATAAATTGTGGTCAGAGTCCATATCTGCCCCTGGAAATGCCTTACAATTCAAGAGCTGATTCCTAAATCTCTGTCTAACCATTATATAAATAATCTGAAACCTTCCAGTGTCTCCAGGTCTCTTCCACGTATACAGCCTTCTCTCATGATTCTTAAACCAAGTGTTAACTATGATTAAGTTATGCTCTGTGCAAAATTCTGCCAAGTAGCTTCCTCTTTATTTCTTACCCCCAGTCCACATTCATGTACTACTTTTCCTTTTCCTACTATGGAACTCCAGACTCCCATACTATTAAATTTTCAGTTCCCTTGACTATCTGAATTTCTTTTATCTCATCATACATTTCTTCAGTCTCCTTCTCATCTGTGGAACTAGATGGCATATAAACTTGTACTACTGTGGTGGGCATGGACTTTGTGTCTATCTTTGCTACTTGATTTTATTTTTTTTACTCATTATTGAGCTTACTCGTGCAATATCCCTGTTTGATTTTGTATTTGTAACCCTCTATTCACTGGACCAGAGGTCCTGTTGTTTCTGCCTCCAAACTTCACTAATTCCCACTATATCCATTTCCTTTTTAAATTTTCTAACCTACCTGTCCGATTAAGGGATCTGACATTCCACAATCCGATCTGTAAAATGACAGTTTTGCTTCTCCTGATAACGACGTCCTCCTGAGTAGTCTCCACCTGGAGATCCAAATGGGGGACTATTTTACCTCTGGAATATTTTACCCAAGTGGATGCCTTCATCATTAAACCAGACAGTATAGCTGCATACCCTTGGGAAAATTACAGCTTTAGTTTCCCCTTGCTTTCAGCCATTTGCAGTACCAGCGCAGCAAGGCCATTTTGTTTGATGTAACAAATCCAGTTCAGTCAACCATCTGGACTGTTGCCCTTGCACTACTGAAAAGGCTGCTGCCCCTCTTCAGGAACCACAAGTTTGTCTGGCCTGTCAACAGATACCTCTCCATTATGGTTGCATCTCTATCCCAACAAAAGGGAAAACTTGCAATGGGGCATTCAGATCTTACCTTCGTTATTTCCTATGGAGTGAATGATTTTGTTTGATGAGTTCTTCAGTTACTGGACCATTTTGCATCTCTTCATTTCTGAAATGTTTTCATATAATATTGTTATTTCATGTCTTGGTGCATAGGGCACATTCATCATTCTGTTTTAAACAATGTGTACACCCCGATTTTCTTATTCTGAAAGGATTTTTTTCGAATAATTAAGAATGCTTCATCTTGTAAATGTTGAAGCAGATCTTATTAATTTTGACACCTGTTTCCAAATATTTCTCCACTTATTCACTTGAGTGCTGAGCCGTATAAGTCTCTCGTCTATTTTGATATCGGAGTCACATGAATATTAATATTTTTCATAAAAACTATTCCATTGTTTATCTTAATGTCCTGTTAAATGTTGGTTAGAACTGTCATTTCTTGATTCCAAATCGTATTCCTTACGTTTCTGTTTTTCATTGCCACAGCTGGGGCACTCCCAGTTTTAAGAAATCAGTAGCAATACAAAAAGCAGGGGTCTGGGTCACATTTGACGCTGTTCACAAATTAATATTCTCTAGTGAAACTGCTACATGGTTTGCGACTGCAAGTAAGCTTTACTATTCAAATGACTTCTTTAAAACATTGAAATTGGAAAAGCACAGATGGAACTAAGCTTCAGTTTAATTTAGTAAACACTCTCAATAAAATTTTCAGTTACTTGTAACAAAATATTCCCAGAGAATATCCGTGTATTCTAGGAAATTACTACAAGGTAAAACTATTTCCTTCACATTGATCACTGTATGTGTGTCTCCAAATGCTACAAAGTGTAGAATTATTAATGGTGAAATGAATATACTTGATCGACATTTCATTTCACTTGTGAAGTGTTTTGAAAATTCACATCTTGCAATTGTTTCTAAATTGTAGTGTCTACCTCAGATCTGCCCCAAATTAATGACACTGTGCAAAGATTGTGGCATGTTCTACCATAGTTAAATATATTTATTAAGAAGACAGTGAAGAATATTCCAGAAGTCTTTTATGCATGCAGATGTTTAAATGTTGCTAAGTAGTTAGCAATATTGGTTTTAATTTGAAGATGTTAGTACTTGTGTTGATGAACAAAGTCTTTCGTCTATGGAGAACATGTGTAGAATGTCAGAAAATTAATTTAGTCTTCTCAGGGAACCCCTCCTACAGACCAGTTCATAACAGGACCCCACCTCGTACTCGGTCATTAGAGTTCAACTTGCATCCCCCAAGTCCAGAACCAGATATTGTCTCTGGATCAGATCCAGGACATGGATTCAGATCCTGATACTGCTACACTGGCTCAGGTGAGAACTATAATTCTTTCTGTGGCCCCTGTAGCAGATTTTTTGAAATAATAGTTTTGTCCATCAGTTAAGTTGCCTTTCTTTTTTTACATCCCTTGAATTATTGAGTGTAATTTTATTGCTTTGCTTTTGTATTTTCATCAAGATTATCATCACTGTTGTTTATTGTGTTTCTATAAATATTTTGCACAAAGAGAAGCTGCAAATGCTGTTATGACAGCGTCAGTAGTTGGAGCTTCATGTGAAGACTAAATAATTTATTCATTTTGTTGCTGAATGCATGTACTCTGGCATTACAACACATGCTGCACCTAATTTATTTACATATTGGTTGTATTGACAGAAGCCCAAAAAGTTCTTAAAACCTAGAAGAAAAGGTTTAATAGAATTTTTACTAATACTCTGCACATAAATGCTGTGGTTCTCAAATGGAGTTAGTTTGTGTGTATATAATAATTAAGGAAATGAAATGCTGTTGGAATGCTCATGCTTATGGGTTTTTGTTTTAAGAAGCAACATGTGAAAATATTGCAGTACTTGACCTATCATCATAGTACATGTGCAACTATGCTGACCTTACTGTATGTGGTGGACTTCTTGTCTTGTCATGTTGTGCACACTCTACTGGTGAAGTAATTTTCTTAATACATTGTTCAGTTCAGTTTTACACTCCCCATCTCAGACTTGCACTATATCTCTTGCTTGGGATTGCTGGAGTAAATAATTTTCGTGGTGCAGTGTTTTCTGTTAGTGTCTTGTGTCATCATCCACTGGCATGAAAAAGTAGTTAGGTTTTGTGTAAATATTTTGTGTGCTATTCAGTATCTTATACTTTTTGAGTCAGATGCAACTGTTAAGTGCTGTTGTATCAGTTTCAGTATTATACATTTTCAGTTATTAAAATTGATGTCCCATAACTAGAAATTATTTTAAAATTACATAAAATTTCATAGGTTATTTGACCTAATATATTTAGTATGTAGCTCATTAGTTATTTTTAGGATATAAAGGTCAAAACTGGATGATATTATCTGTTTTTTGGGTCATTGATGTAACAAGTGAGAATTTTATGGTAATAGTAGTCCATCATTTTTAGTGCACTTTAATTCTCATCATTATGAACAAGAGTTTTCAACTAAATGGAAAATCCAGCACTGTGCAGTTGCATTTTGGTCTGTAGTTGTACAGTACACACATGTGCACCTATTTTGGTTAGTCAAAACTTAGGGTGCTTTTGTTTGCATTTACTTTGTCATGCTATGAGACAGATTTTATGCAGTCCCCGGAATGTAAATTAGACACATGATATAATTTAATTGTGAGAGTCTGAACAAGCACACCATTACCTTGCACTTGGGCTTGTCTGTCACAGAACATAGTTCTTGGTTGTTAGAAAAGAGATGCTGTTTGGCTTTGGTTCTTTTTCTAATGTTTTATTGTTTGCAGTATTTCTGCTGTTCACCTAGCATTTTTATTTAGTTTGTAGTGTATTTTGTTGTTTTGTTTATTTGCTTATTGTTTGTTTTCTGTCTACCTTTCTCTTCACATCGTCACCCTGCCTTCGCCTGGTCCCATGTGCACGTCTGCTTTGGATTTGACCTTCCCTTACCACTTCCGACCCGTGCACACGAAACACTGTTGCTGACACCGCTTGTGGGGGAACTGCACACCCCATCCTATGTCCCGTCCGATCGGAAAACACCTCGTTCGGACATTAAGCAAAGGGACGTACGAACATCGAGCTGCGTGAGCAGTTCATCCTGGCTGAAGGCGTGTCCCAGAGCATGACAGCATTCAAGCCGAAGGCCAGCCCCGGATCAGGATCAGGATCAACTCCGCAGAGGTCGCAGTCTTTGGCTGGCCCCATCACCAAGGTTGGGCATCCCCTCCTAAGCACAGCCTGCAACAAAGCTCTTACTGCATGAATCTTTCTTTCACACATCTCTTTCCTTGAAAGTACTTGTGTGTGTGTGTGTGGTGTGTGTGTGTGTGTGTGTTTTAGAGAGAGAGAGAGAGAGAGAGAGAGAGAGAGAGAGTTGAGTATGTAAAAGGGAGTGAAAGGCTTTTTCTTATTTTGTGGTAGTGCACTGTGCATTTACTCTTCTTTTTACTAGTTAATCACAGTTATAGAGTTATTTGTATCACAGTACACTGACTGTTTATTTCTTAGGTTCTTCCCATGCTTTCATTGATGCTTTCTCTTTTGATATCATAAGCTTCCATATATTAAATAGTTTAGAAAAGTACCATACACTCAAACATAGATTCTTGCTATCTTGTGCCAGCTATTCATTTTATTCAGTTTGGCATTTACATACATTTATGACATTTATGACTTCCATACATTCACCAGTAAACATGTCTGAGTCCACATATAATAATAAATCTAAATTCCCTCTGCAAATGAGGAGAAACAGCAATTAGCAGTCAAAATTCTTCAGGCTCTGTTAATGTTACCTCCACAAGCGGGTGCTTTACAAGGTGAGTGGGTTTCCTGTGTACAGCTTTTGCACAAGGATGTGGCAGCTTGTATCATCAGTTCATAAGGTAATGTAATACCATGCATGTCTATATACTCGTGCCTGTTGTAAAAAGTGAAAAAAAGAGGTTGCTCATGGTTTGGGTTTTGATAAGGACTTATCCCTTTAGATATTGACATAAACTTTGGGCCCTCAAAGAGAAGCAAGGTACATCACTGAACCTGTGTTATTACCATCATATGTATATGAGGAAAAAAAAAAAAATTTCTGAATTGGATACTTTCTTTAACCTTGGAGTTCTCTGTAAACCACTGAAACTGATAAAAATGTTTTTTTTTTTAAGAATTGGGTTGGGAAGGCACTATTTGACATTTGAGAAAGTGTTGGAAATGAGAAACGTACCTCATCTCAAGAAGGTAAATGAATGTAATCTGTGTTGCAGTGTTTGGTTATTTGTCAGTGACTAGAAGTCTGTTGCATTAATGAAACTCACATGAACATTGGATAACATTTGAAATCAGTATTGCAATTGTTTGCAATGCAGTTGTTTATGTGGGGTCAGTATGCTTCCCCTTTTTGTTCTTATATTACTTGCTTCAATATTTGATTTTGGTGTTAGATAACAAGATATAAAAGTGGCAGCTTTTCCTATCGTCTTTCTTTGCATGGATGTTTAGTTTGTTTAATTGTAAAGAATTATTTTTTGTTGGTGGCGCTCCTGAGGGTGCAGAGAATAAGAAAATTTGTATGCTATCAACTGTAGAACTTTTTCGACATGCTTCTTACAGCCGAGGAATATATGAGTCAGCTGATGCCCATCTTTGAGAGCCTTCGCCAGAAAGAAGATCTGCCTTGTGCGTATCCCCTGGCTGTGGGCTCTTCTTCCGGCCCTCACTACCACTGGGTAAATAGAAAGGCGTGTGGCTGGCTGGCAGAGTTGGCGCTTTGTTTTGTAGTGTGGGCAGTTTGGCTTTTTGTTACACACTTGCACCACAGTGTGGTATGACTGGAACTGGAAAAACTGCAGTATCTTACATATAGAAGTGCGACTTCTTAAAATAACCAGCAAAAAAAAAAGAAAATAGCCATTCAGGAAAAATTACAGTGAAGCTCAAGTTTTTGCTTTCTGTTTATTTTTTAACTTAATTGTTTTTGTTCTGAATTGTTTCCAAATAAATTCCCCTTTAATATCATTTCATTAGCTGCATGGTGTAGTGCCAGTTGTATGGTTCATCATTACCTGGCCTATCTGTGACTATTAGTCTATAGATTCAACTTAGTTAGTGACCTTTATCTTGTAGGTTTTTGAATATAGTACAGGTCCATCTGCTTTATGGCAACCTTTACTACTTGCAGGAGAGAAATGTCCTGACCAAATGCACTAAAGTGCTCTGGTTTCTTCAAAATGACATTAAAACTTTAAAATGGATTTCTCACTGTTGGTACTGAAACTGCAAAATGATATTTTTACCAAAGAAAGACAATACTATAAATTTATGTTAAATTTTATGATATAGCAATCAGTCAGGAAATAACCTCAGTAGTTTCTCTATTTGTGAAATAAAGAAAAACATTGTTCTCTCAGTCACACTGCTATCCATTCAAATTGCAACATGCAGACAGCAAGCAACAAACATGAAATTGGCATCAAAGTATAACATACTTGGATATTCACAACCATCAAAAGCAGGTATGAGTAAAAAAACACCGTTTATATTTTGTATACCAGACAAGAATACCAATTGGACTACTCATATAGAAATCACATTTGAATGTAGGTTGTGAGAATATTGTGTTATGCCTCATTCAAGAAGAAGAAACATCTGCCAGTGTATGCGAGAATTTGACGGTTGCAGGTCTGTGTCCAAATGATATGGCAGTTTATTGTTCCACAACATTACAACTGTAGTGCAGATGTGAGTCATCGGATTTGAATGGCAGTGTCTTATGTCCTGAGAGGACAGACATGTTGCTCACTTGGCTGTATCTTGAACCAAAACATTAGCTTGTTTGCAGCAGGACAAGTATTCACATGGACAGTATAGCAATATCTGGAGGACAACAGTCTGTTGCCACGGCATTTTTACAGATCTATCACGCATTGGAAACATCCGTACATGGGTGACCAAGAGACTGGCATACTGCCACTCACTGACGGCTACAATCGATGAATTCTGGCATACAGTTGAAGCTGCATGATATAACGTACCCATATTGTCATCCGAGCTCATTTCAATTCAATGCCCAGCCAGGTTGAAGCCATCACTGCTCTGCATACTAAATTTTGCACCCTGTTCACTCCCAAATCACCTGTACATTTAATAAAGTGTTCTTCCTAGTAATCTGTATAAGCACAATAATGTAAAATTTTGTTACATGCCACTAGTCGAGCACAATATTATTACACCTGGGATTCAGGGCGTTTTGGTTAGATAAAATATCAAGCTGAGAAACAGCAATAAATAAATGCAAATTGGGCTAGGATGATAAGGGGGTAAAATGTAATAGAATTTGAATTAAATATGGATGGAAGGACTTCGAATGCAAATGGAGTAATGACAGCATAGGGTACTGAACTAGCTGAGATTGAATTTAAGTGAGGTAGTTTATAGCTGTATAATTTCTGTATTGTGTACAATTTCATATATTCTTTTCCTTCTGAACCACATATTTCCTTCTGTACTGTTTTTTGCCCCCTTCTTTCATTGAACTGTTTTGATGTCCACCTCTACTTCATGTGGACTTCCCATTGTACTCATGCACCTGGATGCTATGCGCTCTCGCTCGCTCTCTCAACTTCCCATTCCTGTCACTCCAGGAAATTGTGTGCATATGCATGTGTGTGTTTTATAATTGTGAGAAAGAAACTGTGTTCAGTAGCTTATTTAATTCCATCCCCTTTTTCTGCAAATCCATTGCTGAGCACTTAATCTTCAAGCCACATAATGGTCTGTCCTATAATTGTACATGCTTTGTGTATTTCTCATTTACATAGCACATTTCTGACATCCTTAATTACAGCAAAGGGTGTGGATAGAGTTCTTTCTGTTTCAGTTTACTTTTATGCCCTTATTCATAATGGACTGCTTATTTAAACTGCTGAGCTCAGAGTTACATTTATTATACTGCTGGTGCAAGTGTTTGCTTTGTGTTTCATGTGTCATAGTCTGTAGCTGAAACTGAGTGACTTAAAAAGCTTCTTGACAGTATTGTCACCTGAGCTGTTGTGATGTTATCCTGTTGGCAGTCTGTATTGCATACACAAAAGATCTCACTTATTTCCTTGTGTCAGGGTTTTCCTCATTTTATTTCTGCTCATATAAAGATTCCCTTGTGCACACAGATTTTATTCTTTGCTTAGGCTATATGTGGAAACTAGCCACATATACCATCAGGATATTTCAGTTAAATATTTATTTCCTTCTCTGAACCTGTATACTGATCATAGCACATGACAGGGACATGATATTTTGGGTAGTTGGTTTATTAGTGGAAAAAGTGAATAAGGTATTGATTTTATATGAACGTCATTACCCTAATGTTAGATGCATAAGAGTAATTATCAAAAATGGAAACACAACTTGTTCTTGGAGTAATTCTTTCCAGAAATGTCATGTTCTCAAGGGCAGAAGCTTACTGTCAGCCTCCACCCAACCTGCATACTTGGAATGAAAATTACTATAATTCCAAGTTTTCCCATTGCTTGTTGCTGTAACTTGGTGAGATACTTGCTAACAATAAGTGGACATGCAAGTGTCACACAGGACAATTTCTTGTTATTAACCCAACTTATTTAAGTAAAAATAGTGTCCCGTTGTTCCACCATTAAAATGATTATTATTACTGAATTCCTTTTCTTTGGTTAGTTACTTTTTTTAATGTGTTGGTTTATTGCCCCAAAAATGTTTTGCTCATTAGTTTTCCTTGATTTATTTATTTCTTTCCATTCATTTCCTTTGTCTTAAAAGAAGAAAAGATGTGTTGCACTTTTCTTCTTATGGGATTGACAGGACACCCATTTTCATTATAAATACATCATTAAATATGATCAATTATGTTTAGAGGAAGTTAGTTGCTCTTAGTTTTAAATTTAGAGTTGGCAAATGGTAAGTACAGTTGTTTCATTACATGTCTTTCAAATCGTAACTGTTTTCATATGGCAACAATTTCAATCATTTTTGCTCAGTTGTGGAATTCAACCGAGTGGATGCCCGGCAAATGTTATCACAAGTGGTGCTGGTGAGTTGTCTTGTAGAATATAACACTACATTTATGTGTGTTAAATTTAATTAAGAAATGAATAAGTCAGTGTTACTGAATTTCAAGAAAATTGGATGAAGTATTACTTCCTTAAATTATTGCATTGGTGTAGTTTTAATATTAATCACTTTAATAACAACACAAGGTGATTTACATATAATTTCTTATTAAACCATGTTACATAGAATGTAATTTTCTTAATAAGTCCCTCACATGTCTTTATTGTCATAATTGAGTACTGATTCACTGAAACTGCATGGTACACTGTTCTGAAAACGAAGCTTATTGTTGTTAAATAAGAAGTAGTGTATTAAGAGAAAAACACCCTAAATAATATTGATTTGTATTCCTATGGAGAAAGACGAAATTGCATAAATTCTCAAAACTAAGTAGTTGAGCATGACTTCATTTGTGTCTGCTTGAAATGCCTTCTTTTTGGATAAAGGGAAAACTGAACCTGAAAAAGTGTATGAAATTAACATTCATAGTAATAAAAATTTATAAAATGCAGTCCAGAATGAAAATAGTGACAAAACATTGGCAACTGATAACAAGAAAATGCAGTTGTGGCAGTATTTTGTACTACGAAGAGGAGACAAAGTAAGCTACTGGGAAGTGAGGTGATATGGTGAAAGGGAGTAAATAAATATTGAAATTGTTAATATAGGACTTTTACCTGATTTACATAATGTGTGTTTACAGTTATATTATGTTTCTTCTTTTGCTCGGTTGCAAATAATTATCCTTTGATTTCACTTTAGTTTCTTTGTTTAACTTTGTCCTTGGATTAAGGGAGAAAAGGAGAAGAATTAGGAAGAGCATTTTAAGGATGACGAGAAAGGGAAAAGGAAGCTCAAAAGAATAACTATGACATTCAAGAATTTTTTTGTCGATATGTAATAATTTCACCTGCGAGACTCCTTGTTTAAGCTATGCATATTTACTTTGAAATTGTTTGTGGAAGTTTTAATGTGATGTTCTCAAACCTGTGACCATGTTCATACATCGTATATCATATCATTCATAAACTATGCCACTATCATTCATAATTACACATTCATTATGGGAGATTTTTTAATACATTTTCCAACACTTTTGTCAAAAATTGTTGTTTGTTTGGTGCTCTGGGCAATAGGCTAATTGGAAAGAAATGCAAAGTTTTTGTCTATTTAACAGTTGAGCTTTTGTCTATTTAACAGTTGAGCTTTTGTTGCTTGGAAGGGGGGGGGGGGGGGGGGGGGGAAATGATCAATACACTTATGTGATAAGTCGTGAGATAGTGTTATGCGCATATACAGGTGGCAGTAGTGTATGCAAGGTATAAAAGGACAGTGCATTGGTGGAGCTATCATTTGTACTCAAGTTATTCATGTGGAAAGGTTTCTGAGGTGATTATGGCCACACGATGGGGATTAACAGTCTCTGAACATGGAATGGTAGTTGGAGTCAGATGCATGGGATACAATTTCAGATATCGTTAGGGAATTCAAAATTTTGTGATCGATAATGGCAGGAGAGTGTCAAGAATACCACATTTCAAGCATTACGTCTCACCACAGACAACACAGTGGGTGATGGCCTTCACTTAATGACCGAGAGCAGCAGCATTTGCATAGAGTTGTCAGTGCTCACAGCCAATAACAATACGTGAAATGACCACAGAAATCAATGTGGGTCATATGATGAACATATCTGTTAGAAACATGTGGTGGAATTTAGTTTAATGGGTTATGGCAGCAGACGACCGACATAAGTGTGCCTTTGCTAACAGCACGACATCACCTGCAGTGATTCTCCTGGGCTGGTGACCATATCAGTTGGATCATAGATGACTGTAAAGCTGTGGCCTGCTCAGATAGGTTCCAATTTGAGTTGGTAAGAGCTGATGGTAGGGTTCAGGCATGCTGTAAACCCCATAAGCCATGGACCCAAGTTGTCGACAAGACAGAGCAGGCTGATATGGTGGCTCCTTAAGGGCATGGGCTGTGGTTATGTGGAATGGACTTGCTCCGCTGGTCCAATTGTAACAATCATTGACCATTTGCAGGCATTCATGAACTTCATGTTCCCAAAAAAGATGGAATTTTCACGGATGATGAGGCCACAGTCGTTTATGATGGGTTGGAAGAATATCCTGGGAAATTCGAGCGAATGATTTGGGCACCTATATCACCCAACATGAATCCCATCGAACATATAAGAGACACAATCGGCAGGTCAGTTTGCACACAAAATCCTGCACCAGCAACGCTTTTGGAATTAGGTATGGTCATAAGAGGCAGCATGGCTCGATATTTCTGCAGGGGACTTTTAACAACTTGTTGAGTCAGAGTTGCTGCACTAAGATTGGCAAAAGGAGGTCTGACACAGTACTAGGAGGTATCCCATGACTTTGTCAACTCAGAGTGTAGCACTGATGACAGACACTTAAAAATATTAAGAGATGGCAGATGTTTTGCATCTTCAGGCCCTCAAAACATTTAAGTGAAAAATTAACAGTGCAATATGTGTCTGGAATACTGGCAGAAGAATCTAAGATGTATAAGAAATACAGTAACTTCAAAAAAGAGAAACAAGAATTGAAAAAGTAAGATGAATACCAAGAATAAGTAGAAAGTTGCACATATAATAATGAAACAAATGTCAGATTTTAATGTAATAAAATCATGACTGCACCTGTATGCTCTTTGTTGTATTTGTCTAAATCCTGTGGCAATTGGGGACCAAATTTTCAACACTCCAGATGACTTGAAAATCTCTTCAGTCAAGTTGGGTGTTCACATCAGTGTTTTAAGAGGATGAAATGATCTTTAATTATGTAAAATAGTGCAAAGTGTTCCTTGATTGGAAAAGGACAGTATGATTTATTATGAACTGGCTGATGAGAGATTCATTCTTCAGGTTAGCATAATATATTTACAGGCTGATGCATTGTAAAATGTGCTTGAGTTCATACATAAAGTTAGTTCCCTGTCTGCTGAGCCACAGCTCTCACCCCCATTCCCCACCTCCTCAACAATTCAGTCAAGAAAACTTGCAAAATTGTAATGAGAGAGAATGTGTGGCCAGTACTTACCTTCAGGAGGCAAAATTGATACTAGTGTCTATAGGAATTCTTAAAGTAGAAAATAGTACACTGTCCTAGCTGACTACATAAATATAAATCCTACTTCTTGAGAGCAAATGTTTCTTCTACCTCCCAGAAATACTGATAGAACTGTGGCAACAGATTGCAAGGGAGTTCAGAAGTGCTATTATACTAGGCATTCCTTTGTCCTTTCTGAAGAGGGAAACTATTTAGTTCTAAAAAGCTTGATTATTACACTCTATTCTTGAATGTTTGCATCAGCTTTACTATGAATTTTGCCTCCTAAAGGATAATACTGCACGGTTGTTCTGTCTCATTGTAATTTTTACTGTGAAGTTGTAGTATTGGTTAAATCAGGAAAAGATTATCTATGAATGACAAGTTTAATAAAAGGAAGTGTTATAGTTAGTGTCATTCCTCACCATTCACCTCTCACCTTATTCCTTCTGCATTTTTTTAAATAGCAAATTATATGGTAGTTTTCTTAGACAAACACATTATTCTCTCCCTACATGTGTCTGTTGCAATAACAAACATGTAATTTAATGTCATGAAAAAAACTGTGTATATTACTGTTTCTCTTTTGTTTCATATTAAATATTTTTACATTAAAAACACTGTTTTGAGGATGTGCAGTGGTGTTGATGTGGACAAGCATTTATAAAATCCCCCATATTTTACACTCATATGATATTTCATTTTTTGGGCTCAATGATTTTTATGTGGTTAGACCAAATGCACCTTAATATTGTCCAAAGTTTTACTTCTGTTAAATCACAATCAGTTACTTGAGTGAGCATTTGTTAATGGTTGTATATGTATGACTTCAGCCACATCATGTCTTGTGAGCGAAATATATAGAACAGTTGAAGAAATAGAGGAAAAGATTATATTGTGATGTAACTCAACTAAAGAGACTTCAGCTTTGTGTCAGATTAAGCATGGTAGAAGTGTTTGCCATACCCTTTTGTAAGAGTTGGCTTTGGACAGAACATAGTTGTGAGAGGTTTGCTGGCAGTTTAATGTATGCAGTCTATAAACACACATTGATAATGAGAATGTATTGTGTTACCATTCACTCCAGTTACATCGTTTCTATAGCCTTTTTTAAAAATCGCTATTTTTGTTTGGAAAAATTGATGATTACCATTAACATAACTGAAAGACCAAGCATAGAAATGAAATTAGGCTTTAGGCCTGACTTCAAATGGCAGCTAATACAATTCCCAAAGCTGGAAGGTGGAATGATGAACTACTGAAGTTCACGTTGACATGCATACCATTAAAAAGAGCATGCTGTTAGTAAGTTTCCACAGTAGCAGTACACTATATTTGGTGCCAAAAGAGTCTTGGGCTAGATTCCTGTATTGCCAGTCTGATGAGTCAACTAGTCAGACAGTCATTTAATTTCTTAGATCTTTTAAAATTTTGTTTCCACCTCTATTAATCTGGCAGTGAAGAGATAGTTAAAAGTATCAAAAATAACTAATCTAGTCCTAACACACCATTGCACATCTTGGGAGCCTCTCAATTTTATTTATTTATATATTCTATTTTGTGTATATGTGTTTATACTATCATGCATGAAGGTTAGTCCATAACTCAGTTATTTCTTTGATACTCAAAAATTAGGTGCGAGAGAGAAGTGCCCGCAGTGTACCTATGGGTCGACCATCAGGACGCTCGTCATTTTCTGGTGGTGCGCGGACACCTGACTCGCTGAGTGACAATGAAAGCACTCTGCCAAGGCCTTTGCGGAAGGGGTCTGCTCCTCCTAGATCCAGCTTGACACCAGGTATCATAAAAACAGTCATGTCAAGAATATTTGCGTACGCCTGAAGTGCTAGAGTGTAGGAAGGTGAAATACTGAAGAAAAAAGTTGATGTTCGCAATGCTTTTCCTTAAACTTAGTAGTAGTAATCTCAAAAGTTTATTGATATGTACCTAGTTTTTATTGATTTTTGTTTTTTGTAATAAATATATATCATTAAATAAATAATCAATAAATATTGTGATGATCCAGAAAGTTTTGTTCAATGTTGATGAAAATCTCAATACGTAGGAATAATGATCAATAATTGAAGAGTAGAAATGGAAAACTTTGTAAGTGCCACATCTAACATTTGTCAGGAAAATCAAGTAATGATGTATCTCTGTTACTACATAACTAATTTGTATCTGAGCAACTGAGAAGATATTGCAGTATCACATCATCACAAATAAGAATGGGAAAAATTAGAATATAAGTACTTTATTAAGAACATACTATGTGCCATGCCAGGAAACTTAATGGATCTAAGTGACAGTAAGAAAGTTTTTATAAATTGTTTCTTGCAAGGACACAGTTACTAACACTATAGATTTACACAAATAGCCAGTTTATATTACATTAGTTGTTGACCATTTTCTCCAACATCTAATGTAAATGACAACAATATAACATAAATGTGAATAGTCACCTGAAGGTGAACCTGTTGTTTTGCAACCGGTGATGGTAACTGTAAATAAATAGCATTAATAACAGTGGCTGGTCGTTGTTTCCTTCTTTACAAGAATCAACTTGTATTTCACAGACTGCCATTCTCAGAAATGTCAGTTTATGACAAAATAGCAGGAAGAACAATTTCATCATCATCATCATCTTCTTCTTCTTCTTCTTCTTCTTCCTTCTTTTTCTTCTTCTTCGTTCTTCTAAGTCCCGTTAATGCTGGGGCTTTACATTTTATTTGTGGTATTGCATGTACAGAAATGCAGCATTAAGTTTTTAATGAGTGGAATTGTAGTCAACAAAAACTACTTCTCATACCTTTTAAACTTTGGAACCCCAGAGAGGTACTTGCAGCAGAGTACTGAAAACACAATAGCATTTGAAATGAGTTTTGTGAAAAAATGACACTAGGAACATTTTCCATTTCTGCTCGTCAAATGTGGGCTTATGAAGCATTTATTGATAACAGTGCAAGTGAACCAAGTAAGGCAATAAAGTTTGTTGTTGGCCTTGGTGAATATATAAATCTTTTATAGTTGAAAAGTTCTGGTAGACTTAAGAGGAGACCACTCGCTGAATAGCAGAAGCATTGAGTCATCGACAGACACGTGCAAGACAGGAAGTTAACTTTATAGCATTTAGGATGAAACCTTTGTTGATCTGCAGGTTGCACGTGTGTGTGCTCGCGCGCGCGCGCACGCACGCACGTACACACACACACACACACACACACACACACACACAATGTCCCTACATTGTGTCGCACAAACAGTGCTGGGATCGCATATTGGCGGATGGACTATGGTGGGTTGGGGTTCGAGTCATGTTGGGTGGGTAGAGGACAGGAGAGGTAGGAGACAGGAAGGGGGTTGGAGATGGTTAGCTAGCAGCTCAGAGGGAGGTAGCAGGTTTGCTGGTAGGAAATACGGGAGGGAGGGTCGGCAATTGGATGGGCTAGGCATGTGACACGCAAGGCTCGAGTCAGTGGTGTGTGGCGCACGATGAAGTGTTGGGAATTGAAGGGGGGGGGGGGGGGGGGATGGACAGAACAGAGGAAACTGTTGGGTGAGGTGAGTGAGGACAATGGGTTAACTGTGACTGAGGCAAGGAGAGTTACAGGAATGAAGGATGTGTTACAAGAATAAGTACCATCTGCGTAGTTCAGGAATGCTAATTGTTGAGGAAAGCATCCAGGTTGCCTGGTTTGTTAAGTAGCCTTTGAAACTGAGCGTAGTGTTTTCAGCACCAACACAAAAAAGTGTGCACTGATTGTATCAGAGTTGGTATTTGACATGGCTGCTTTCACTGGTGCTCCAGCCTCTGTTGAAATAGAATAAGCCTGTGACAAGACTGGAGTTGGAAGTGCTGGATGGGTGAATTGGGTAGGTCTTTCACCTGCGTCTTCCACAGGGATAAGATTGCAGTGGCAAGGAGTGGCATAGGGATGGATCAGGATATTACGTAGGTTATGTACATGATGGAATGCCATTTTAGGAAGGGTGGGGATGATCATAGATAGGATTTTCATTTTCAGGCATGATGATTAGATAACCAAAGCTCTGGTGAAGGATATGGTTCTGTTGTTACAGTCCAGGGTGGTAGCTTATTCTTGAGAAGTGATGGGAGGATTAGGGGTGTGTGAGAATATGGCACAAAAAGTTAGGTTGCGAGCTAGGTTCTGGGGACAGTGTTTATGGAGGTCCTTGTGAGACATTCACAATACTTGGCAAGGGAGCTCTTGTCGCTGCATGCAGCGTCCATTGTTATGCAGGCTTTATGGGAACAAGTTTTTGGAGTAGAAGGGATGACAGCTGTTGAAATGTAGGTCAAACACGCATGCAGAAAAGTGGCATGTTGTATGGAGGAGGACCACATGAAGCAGACAGGAGAGAAGGTGTTCAGGAGCAATTAAGTTAGGGAATCTAGACCCCAGGTCCAGACCATGAAGATATCGCCAATGAACTTGAACTAGTCTGTGGATTTGGGGTTTCGGGAGGCAAGGAAGGTTTCCTCTAGGTGGCTCATGAAAGTGTTGGCATAGGAGGGCGCCATGTGAGTGCCATAAAGCCTGGCCATTTGTGAATAGCAATGACAAGACTTCCCTTGTCCTGCATGCTGGCAGTCTTTTGAGGGCGTTCTCAGACAATCCTGTAACCCAGCTTGTCTTGATCTCCATTAGCCCGCTGCCCCCACTTCCACTACCCAACAGTCTCCCCTTCCTCTGTCCTTTAGCCCACTCCCAATCCCATGTCTCTGCATTACCTGCATTGTGTTCCGCATCCCACCAGCTCCACTACCTGTGCGTCACAGGCCTAGACTTTGCACTTGTCACCCCTCCCTCCCCGCATTCCTAGCTCCCTCCTTGCTCCCTCCAACCGAGCCACTAGCACTGTGTATGTGTGTGTGCAGGCGCGTGTATGTGTGTGCATGCATGCTTTGAACAAAGGCTTTATTCTGAAAGCTAGCGAATTTTTCGCATTTGTGTGTGCGCTTAGTGACAACTTCTGCTATTCAGCAAGTTGTCTCCATTACTTCTAAATGTTTGTGATTGGCATTCTGTGATGATGGATAAAAATTATGTGTAGCATACTGTGATTAATTTTGTAGCATTATAATGGATTATCAGAGATAGTGGTGCAGAATTCTATCAATTTTGCAGATAGGCTGTTACATTTGATATATTTATTTTTGCAGGCTGTTACATTTGATATATTTATTTTTGCCAGACTTTTCATATTTCCAGGATGGGGGTCAAGTTTGTTGTATGAGTTTGATTTTATTACGTGTCTTTTTGTCAGTACATGTGGTGTAATACGTGTACCTTCTGTTGACTAGTTAGAAATATGTAAGGAATGTGGGCAACCAAAAAATAATTAGGAGAGTGAAGTATCTGCCATGAACTGTTTTGGTATTCCACAGTTATAAGCAATTAATACCAATGTTCTACTGATTCACTGTCATTTCGATGAAATTTTGTTTTTACTACTTAAATTTTACATTAAACCAAATGACTGAACTGTTTACTGGTTTAGGAATTTTTTTATTACTTTTGTTTGTATTTAAGTGCTATTCCTGTGCTCTGAATGTGGCTAGCTTTCATACAAAAATAGTTATGTCAGCAGATGAAAAGATCAACAAGAAGTATGTTATGTTCCAGGAGGAAGCCTGCCTGGCAGCAAGGCAGGAAGCAGAGCGGGTTCGAGACCAGGCAGTCGCCAGGGCAGTAAGCCTCCCAGTAGGCACGGATCCACCCTCTCTCTTGACAGCACAGGTAAAATACTTCTTGTTGAAAGTTTCCTGCAGAAAGTCTGCTTTGGTGTAGGCACTTGAAATTAATCACTCTTGAGATATGTAAGTGACAACTTTGTGGGCATAAAAAAGATCAAATAACCTAACTACTAGTAATAATTTTAAGCAACGCCTCTGGAATCATTAGAATGTATGCCAATGTTGTGTGCTAAATTCTAAACTTCACTGCTGAATTTTGTGAAGTGTGAGCTTATTGAATTACTCAAGGTGGTCTTGTTGTTTGGGTGGAGCAATAATCTTGATAGAGCATTATGTTATTTGCTCACGTTGAATTTCAGTCTCCTAATAATAAAAATGATGAGACACCTACTCAAATCAATTACTTAAAAATGTCAGGTTACTATACTTACTTCAGAAAATGAAATTGGGTATCCTGCCAGTGAACTGAGGTCTGCTACCTGCCTTACTTACAGTTCAGACTACGCGATCACTCCATTTCGTAGCACTACAGAATGTTGATTGATTAATTCCAGTTGTAATTCATTCACGTTGTAGTCATAACGTATTATTTTTCTGCATTTTGTCAAGTGTGTAGTTGTATATTTCCGAACATTTAAAACAAGTTTCCAGTATTTGCACCACTTTAGAATCTTTTCAAAATATGACTGGATGTGTATGTGCAGCATTTTTAAGGTAGTATTTCATTATAGGTAACTGCATCTTCTGCAAAAAGTCAGAAATTACTATTGGTGTTGTTCATCAGGTCATCTGTGTACGATAAAAACAACAAAGGTCCCAAAACATGTGCCTGAGGCATGGCTGAAATTACTTCTACTTCTGTCAGGGACTAAGTCTCCACCCAAGACAACATACTGCATCCATCATTTCAATAACAAATTTTATTTGTTGTATAATGAGCAATCTGTTTGTTAAGACAGCAGCATGTTAATCCTCTGCATTCCTCCTGTACTGGGTGGTTTTAATTAAAGAACAGCCACTCACAGAGGTCCAGTATGGGCTGTAATTATCATGTGGAAGATATTCTAATGTGTCTATGCAGAACCAATGTATGCTAAAAAGGTCAAATAAGTGAGCAAGGCGTAGTGTTGATTTTATTATTAACTTCTGCTTACACAGTTTATTCAGTGTGAGTATCAGAGATGTCGGCCAAGTACTGCATCTGCAAAATGATGTCATGAACAGTTGCTCGCAACAGTTCTGGGGCAATCTGAGCAAGGTGTTCTTGCACACTGGCCTTCAGATCGGGTAGGGATGGAAAGTGTTCTAGGTAAACACATTCTTTTAGATGTACCCAGAGCCAAAAGTCACATGGGTTCAGATCAAGTGATCTTGCAAGTCATGCATTTGGAAAACCATTGGAGATAACATGTTTGTGGAAGTTTGCATTAAGCAGATCTTTCATTAGGCGAGCGATGTGAGGTGTTGCCCCATCTTGTATGAAAACAGGGGTTTCTACACAGTTATCCTCTTCTGCAACAGGAATCATATGCTATATAAGAAGGTCTTGATAACATTCAGATGTCATGGTACACTTGACAGTCCCTCTGGACGTATCCTCTGCAAAGGAGAATGGACCAAGAATAACAATGCATGTGAATCCACACTACACAATCACATACAGTGAGTGCAATTGCTCTTAGTACACAACACACTGTTTAACAGTGCCCCAAATTTGGCAATTATGCATATTCACTGCACCTGGTAGTGAAAAATGCGCCTCGTCACTTCACAGAATTTTGCCTGGCCACATCTCATTAACTTCAACCTGTGCCAGAAATCAAAGAGCAAATTCTGAATGTTGTGCTGCATCATGAGGTTCCAGTTAGTTCCAAGTCTGGATCTTGCATGAGTAGTCATATATATAGATTGCAAACTGTTCCGTACTGTTGATCACGGGATGGACATTCCTCATGGCAAAAAATGGACATTCCTCATGGCAAAAAATGAGCATTAGCATTACCAAGGTCATGCGGTTCATGGTCAGTTACATATACAGAAACTTCATCAGTAACCTCCACTGGGAAAGGGTACTTTGGTCTTCCAGGTGCCACACAAAGCTCACTCATGTTTTCGAATTTTGTTATGACTTTCTTTAAAACATTTAATGACATTGGGCAACTCCTCAGATTGTTCAGTCGTCAATACTGTCTCAGTTAAGCACTCTAATTGCCACAGTTCATATAAAACAGTTTCACTAATAGCACACAATCTCTCTTCTCAGTAGCCAACTGTTCAGTCACATTATGGCTTTTCAAATGACAGTGCCGATGTCGTACTGCCATAAAAACAGCCTAATGTGCCAGATTTGTGTTTGGTGGCCGCAATTGTAGCTAATTTGTTTTCCAGTGTAAATGTGTTCCACATTTATGCATTAGTGTACTACAAAGCTGCACTGCCACATGACAGCCCACACCAGATCTCTGTGAAGAGCTGCACTTTAATCATAACCACCCAATAGTTCTGTACTCATATGGAGTAAAGTTGTTACCACGTATCAGTTGCCACGTTTCTGCCTTAAATTTTATTCTCGTGGATAGTTGTACAGTTTGTGTGTACTAAGGATCAGAACATTACCAGTATTGTTATTGCGCTTATTTTGTGTTTCAGACGAAGGTACACCGAGCCGTATTCCAGTACAGAGGCGAACAGTTGGTGCTGCAGCAACACCACCAGCCAGGGGTGGAACCTCTGGTAGCAGTTCGCGTAAACTCACAGCTCCTGTTAATGGCACACCTGGGGGCAGCCGGCCTCGAACGCCGACAGGGGGCAGCCGGCCTCGAACGCCG
Organism: Schistocerca gregaria; assembly: GCF_023897955.1. NCBI lineage: Eukaryota > Metazoa > Arthropoda > Insecta > Orthoptera > Acrididae > Schistocerca > Schistocerca gregaria. Next base: position 261,282,748 of record NC_064925.1, read on the forward strand.
ACAGGTCTTCTCAGTCCTGCCAGTGGTTCTTCCTCGAGGTACAAACACACACATTTTACTTGATACTTTGAAAGTATTTAGTTGTACCTTGAATGACGAAAGATTCGTATTCTTAAATGTTACCAGACTACCACATTTGAAGAGAAGTAATGGCACCATTACATGCCTTCATTTCTTAGTTGTCAGGGTTTGTAGAGGATATGGAATAGAATAAAGGCCACCAGTGTTGGAGTATTTGATTTTGAAGGAAAGCAACACACTCGAGTCATTTAATTGTCATGCGTAGTATCTCATGTTTCTGGGACAGATTTTCAAATTTTCATTATCATGACGATTGAAGCATACCGGGAAACAAGAAATTCAGAGGTGAAAGAGTAGTTGGTCATCTAAATTTTCCTGATAACATTTTACCATTTGCCTCTATTGCCAAATAGAAGAACTTAATAGACAGAGTTTTAAAGTGGGGTTAAATGTCTTAAACTGTAATTACTGCATAAAAAGAAGACAGAATAAATTAACAGCAGAGTTGTAGAATTACTATGAGTTTATGTAAGCTCATCAGACAAAATACTAATCATTGCCTTAAAAGAGCACATTGGTCAATTTGGAACTGGTGAAGCACCGCATGACTGCCTATCAGCCAGTTTTGTGACACTCCACCTCTGACATAAGTCTCAGCAGTGACGTAGTGTATATGTGCTAGTAAATTGATTGGAATCAGTGCAGTAATATGAGTAAATATGCAGATGTGACAGTGGTAGAGAGGAGGTATTTGCCAATGATGACTCAGTAAATGAAGTTGTGCAGTAGTTGATGTTTCACCCAGAGTATCCAGTGTGTTTGTAATGATAGTATACCACTAGCAGCCATGTAATATGACATAAGAATATGGACTTTGAATATCCTAACTGACAATAACTCAAAAGTGTAATACCACGTCAGGGACAGTTGGTCTCAAAATCGACAGGAATTGCTGTTGTCAGGGTATGCAGATCAGTTTCAACAAGTTTCTGAGTGAAGATTACAAAGAGAACTGCATGCAGTTGACATTGTGGGTTGAGTTCCTAACATGGCCATTGCTCACAGAGGCATAAAAAGCTAAATGACTTCAGTGGGTCAGAGAAACTGGACACTACCTGACTGAAGGTGTGTTGTGTCATCTGACAAGACTTCTTGTGCACTGATGACCCAGTGAGGTGGAGTGTGCTGCTCTTTCGTTGTTCATGTGGTGCTTTTTCACTATGACTCAAGCTCACTCATTCTGGTTATGGCGAATATGAAGTAAGTGTTTACTTCAGCATTCTTCGTGACTGAGTATTGCTCCTTCTTCTACATCTTCACAATCTGTATGCTGTAGACACATCGGTTGTTCTGTGGCAATAATAACAATATATTAATATGAAACTTCCTGGCAGATTAAAACTGTGTGCCAGTCTGAGACTTGAACTCAGGACTTTTGCCTTTCGTGGATTTAACCATCTGAGTTACCCAAGCATGACTCACAACCCTATATATTAATGTGATGTCTCCTGAGTTGAATATTTTTTTGTCTGTTGTGATTATGTAAGGCAGTTGAAGACAGTGAAAGAATGGGCATCAAAAGACATAAATAGAAGAGTAAAAGTGTCCAGGAGTGCTTTTGTGAAACAAAACAGAGTTTTCAAAGTGAGGAATCCAATGTGCCTGATGTGGAAAGTTCACGATCTGTTTTGATGTACAGATAGGAAACATGAAATTACTATGTGAAAGCCATTCAGCTTGGCAAGCAATGGGGAGTTATATTGGGCATTACTGGAAGAGGCAGAGAAGCAAACAAATGATAGAGGCAACATAATTGATAACTAATGAAATTGAATTAGAGGTGGCTGTGATATATAGCAGGAGATAGTATTGGATGGTCAGTGCTCCAAGGAATTACTTTGCTAGATCTCAAAAAATGAAGAGAAAGTAATGGTAGTGGAGAGGAGGATTATATTAGCCAGTATTGTAAACAATTGCATGTGGTGGAATCAGAAGACAACCCACCCCCCAAATATATATATATGATGTATATATGATGTAAATAAAATAGAATATATATATATGATGTAAATAAAATAGAAAGAAACTTCCACATGGGAAAAATATATTAAAAACAAAGATTCCAAGACTTACCAAGCGGGAAAGCGCCGGCAGACAGGCACAAGAACAAAACACACAAACAGAATTACTAGCTTTCGCAACCGATGGTTGCTTCTTCAGGAAGGAGAGGGAAAGACGAAAGGATGTGGGTTTTAAGGGAGAGGGTAAGGAGTCATTCCAATCCCGGGAGCGGAAAGACTTCCCTTAGGGGAAAAAAAAGGACAGGTGTACACTCGCGCACGCACACACACACACACACACACACACACACATCTATCCGCACATACTCAGACACAAGCAGACATATTTAAAGGCAAAGAGTAAGGGCAGAGATGTCAGTCGAGGCGGAAGTACAGAGGCAAAGAAGTTGTTGAAAGACAGGTGAGGTATGAGCGGCGGCAACTTGAAATTAGCGGAGGTTGAGGCCTGGCGGAAATCGAGAAGAGAGGATATACTGAAGGGCGAGTTCCCATCTCCAGAGTTCGTATAGGTTGGTGTTGGTGGGAAGTATCCAGATAACTCGGACGGTGTAACACTGTGCCAAGATGTGCTGGCCGTGCATCAAGGCATGTTTAGCCACAGGGTGATCCTCATTACCAACAAACACTGTCTGCCTGTGTCCATTCACGCGAATGGACAGTTTGTTGCTGGTCATTCCCACATAGAAAGCGTCACAGTGCAGGCAGGTCAGTTGGTAATTCACGTGGGTGCTTTCACACGTGGCTCTCCCTTTGATTGTGTACACCTTCCGGGTTACAGGACTGGAGTAGGTGGTGGTGGGAGGGTGCATAGGACAGGTTTTACACCGGGGGCGGTTGCAAGGGTAGGAGCCAGAGGTTAGGGAAGGTGGTTTGGGGATTTAATAGGGATGAACCAAGAGGTTACGAAGGTTAGGTGGACGGCGGAAAGACACTCTTGGTGGAGTGGGGAGGATTTCATGAAGGATGGATCTCATTTCGGGGCAGGATTTTAGGAAGTCGTATCCCTGCTGGAGAGCCACATTCAAGGTCTGATCCAGTCCCGGGAAGTATTCTGTCACAAGTGGGGCACTTTTGGGGTTCTTCTGTGAGAGGTTCTGGGTTTGAGGGGATGAGGAAGTGGCTCTGGTTATCTGCTTCTGTACCAGGTTGGGAGGGTAGTTGCGGGATGCGAAAGCTGTTTTCAGGTTGTTGGTGTAATGGTCGAGGGATTCAGGACTGGAGCAGATTCGTTTGCCACGAAGGCCTAGGCTGTAGGGAAGGGACCGTTTGATATGGAATGGGTGGCAGCTGTCATGATGGAGGTACTGTTGCTTGTTGGTGGGTTTGATGTGGACGGATGTGTGCAGCGGGCCATTGGACAGATGGAGGTCAATGTCTAGGAAAGTGGCATGGGATTTGGAGTAGGACCAGGTGAATCTGATGGAACCAAAGGAGTTGAGGTTGGAGAGGAAATTCTGGAGTTGTTCTTCACTGTGAGTCCAGATCATGAAGATGTCATCAATAAATCTGTACCAAACTTTGGGTTGGCAGGCTTGGGTAACCAAGAAGGCTTCCTCTAAGCGACCCATAAATAGGTTGGCATACGAGGGGGCCATCCTGGTACCCATGGCTGTTCCCTTTAATTGTTGGTCGCGCGCACACACACACACACACACACACACACACACACACATATCCATCCGCACATACACAGACACAAGCAGACATATTTAAAGGCAAAGGGAAGTCTTTCCGCTCCCGGGATTGGAATGACTCCTTACCCTCTCCCTTAAAACCCACATCCTTTCGTCTTTCCCTCTCCTTCCTGAAGAAGCAACCATCGGTTGCGAAAGCTAGTAATTCTGTGTGTGTGTTTGTGTGTTTTGTTCATGTGCCTGTCTGCCGGCGCTTTCCCGCTTGGTAAGTCTTGGAATCTTTGTTTTTAATATATTTTTCCCATGTGGAAGTTTCTTTCTATTTTATTTACATGATCATTATATATATGAATGGGAAGGGAGAATTGCCACTTTATCCATTATATTCCCTCCATGATGATCTTTTGTACTCACTTAGTATATATGAAGCAGTATGTACAAAGTTTCAAAAATCTGCCATCAATTTTGAATAAGACAAAGACTGTATAAAACTCTTTGTTATTCATCAGTTTGTAAGTTGAGTTGTGCGCTTAGGTCCATGGAAATAGGGGACTTAAATGTTGGACATTTACACTTTGTACCAGATGTCTTCATGTTCATACATCAGGTTCTGATATTGAAGATAAGAAAATAAGTTTTTTGTTTGTTTGTTTTTTGATCATTGAATGTACAGATAATATTGTAATTCAAATAATAATTTTTAGGTTAGAAACAGTTCACACAGCATCACATGTATCATCGTCTACTGGCACACGAAATAGGTAAATAAAATTGGGTGATACATTCTGCAGAGGAATTAGATGGGTTATGACTGTGGTGTTGGAATTTGGGTTCCGTGCCTGTCCTCGTGTATTTGTTGTGCCACACTGTTGTTGGTCTTAAAGTGAACACAGTTATTACAAAATTTGTTTTAATGTGATTGTTGATTTCCAACAACACAAACAACATATGTGACAACTGCTTATATTTTATGGGCACTTGCGTATACATATAATTGAGCACTTGCACACTAAGTGGGAGGTCTTTGTGTTTTATGTAAATGAAACTGAACATCTAAATCTAAAAAAAATTTAGTGCAATCATTGAATGAGTCTAATCAAACCAATTTTTGAAAACTCTAACTTTCCTGATTTGACATTAGATTTATTGAGAAAGTTTGAATATTTTCCCAAAATCTGCAAACTCAATCACTGTTAAGAGAATATTAAGTTTCTTGCAAACTTGAAATCTCACCTACAAATATCACAGATTTGATTTTGTTTTTGTAGCAAACACTCAAGGATTCCAGTTTATGTAGGTTCACCAGAAACAGATGTTACTTCACCTCCTTCCTATGCTTCTTCAGGGTAAAAGTTTATAACTTCTTTCTATATATGTGTGTATGTGACTTTTTCCTGCCTTTTATTGCTGTGACTTTTTTCCCCCGCCTTTTATTGCTTCCATTTGTTTGCTATCCGTTTTATTTCTGCATATTTAATTTCGTTGCACCCCCTTTTGTACTGTGTAACAAAGAAGAAACTCCTTGCGAAGAGTAATTTCTGTGCATTGGGTCCTGCAGCTTTTGTAAACTTAAAGAAAGACACCATTTTAAACAACAGTAGCAACAACACATTTTATTAATCTTCCTGCAACTAGTTTTGAGTGCAAGTCGTCATCAGGCAGTACCAGTATTATGAAATCGAGCTGTTTGGGAAGTACCTATATTACTTAAAACCACCCATTGTATTTCAGTAAGATGAAATGTTTCAAACATGGTTAAATTTTACAGAGGTATGTGAATCAAATGCTATACCCATGAAACAGTGATGTCATCATTGTTTTGTATCTAATGCATTAAGTTAGTTCTTAATTTTTTTTTCAATGTGATCTGCTGTGAGAGCCATCAGAAATAAAGGTATAAGGCTGGTGGCAGCATATTATGTTCACAAACATGGCAGACAAGTCGTAGAGATACATATGGTTAAACAGTTAATATGAATTTTCAGGTTTTTGCGGCACTAAGACTGCTCCATTAAGTTTCGGGAATTCATGCGGCTGCATTCCCGAGACTTAATGGAGCAAACAGTTAATAGTTTACCTATCACTGGCAGTCAATTCGTGTCAAAGTTGTCCTTTCGTAACTGTGAATTAAATCTACTGATTTAAGATATTATCCTTAACCCCCCCCCCTTCTCCCATTCTTTGCAGAACTGAATTCCCATGTATTAATTAGCTTCAGATGTCTTCTCACCTTACAAATGACTGTTAAAAGTGTAAGATTAATTTATCATGCCATTGACATCTAGGTCATTAGAAACAGAACAAGAGTTCAGTTTAGGGAGGGATTGGGAAAGAAATCAGTCATACACTTTCAAATGTTCCATCCCGACATTTGCCTCGAGCAGTTTAGGGAAATCGCAGAAAACCTAAATCTGGATGGGTGTATGTGAATTTGAAGCATCATGTGTGTATGATGTCATATCTCCTGAATGTTTTGTCACACAATGACATATCCTGAATGATGTGTCACACAATGACATAATTTTGTAGGTATGACCTGTGGTGTATCTGGATACTATCAGCGAAATTAGTAGTAAAGAAGTAAGTGCTTCATGCTGAACTTTTAATGTATGAAGAATGAAAATGTTTTTCATTTCATTATTTCACGGGGGGGGGGGGGGGGGGGGGGGGGTAGGCAAGGAAAAACACGCGATCTAGTGTAAAATACGTTTAAAATTTATCGAAACTCGTTAAGTTCTCTCATTCTCAAATAGTGAAAGAACATAATGTGGATAATTTGCGCACTGTGAGTTACACTGCCTCAAGACATATATAGTTTCTAACTTAAATACTTGGCTTAGTGTAAGGTTATACTGCTCAATGAGTAGATTGTGACGCATTTTAAATTTTTAACTTCAGTTATAACTACGTGGTCAATAGCCTTGACGCAGTTGTGACTCCGGTTCCCTTCAGATCACTGAAGTTGAGCACTGTTGGGCTGAGCTAGCACCTGGATGGGTGACCATCCAGTCTGCTGAGCACTGTTGGCAAGCAGGGTGCACTCCACCCTTGTGAGACAAACTGAGGAGCTACTTGATTGAGAAGTAGTGGCTCCGTTCTCATAAACTTACATACGGCCGGGAGAGTGGTGTGCTGACCACGTGCCCCTCTGTATCTGCATCCAGTGACACCTGTGGGCTGAGGCAGCCAGTCTGTACTGTTGAGCCTTCCAAGGACTGTTTGGATGGAGTTTAGTTTAGTAAAAAATATGTGAAATACTTAGATATTGAGTGAAAGCATAGACGGAATCTTGGTGCTTGTAGGGGGTGCTTGTAAGTTCAAAACAAAACATGAAGTAAATAAGAACATTCACTTCTTAAAGTGAAAGTGATTAATAAAATCTCAATGCATAAATTTGATACAGTCTGTAAGCCAACAAAAGCAGATAGTCTTACACCCAACTCTTCACTTCATCCCCTAGTTGAAAGAAAGGCCTACTTTCAGGCCCTGATAAAACATTTTAGCAAATTTTCCCTGTGCAAGAGAAGATTAACATTTTATAGGATACCTGAGTACAGAAGCTTCCAACAATGATCTTCATTCTGGTGTTACCCTTATAAAACATACAAAACAACATTAAAAATGTCAATATTAATGATGAAATTATATTAGAGAGAGAGAGAGAGAGAGAGAGAGAGAGAGAGAGAGAGAGAGAGAGAGAGAGAGAGAGTATACACTAAGGAATTGTTAGTTTATTATGTTATCGTATTTGGGGAGCATTTTGATAAGAACCAGGTAAGTGTTCTGTAAAAGAGATTATCATTTATACTTCTGATATGGCCAGTATTAGCCTGTAACACAGTATTTACAAGACTATAATACGGTCAACCGACTAATACAAAAATAGCTGTGATAATTGTAATAAGTTCTATATGGGACAAACACTGCATAACTTTATTACAGGATATGAGGCGGACCACCAAACCCCCCCCCCCCCCCCCCCCTCCCACCACCACCAGTATTTTCTTCATTTTACCAATTATAATGGCTGGTTTTAGATGTTATGGGTTCTTCAGATTGCTCAGTTACAATAAAGGTACTACCTGACTGTGATATTCTCTTTTAACTAGTTGTGGGAAACGAAAAAGATAAATTGAAATGACTGGAATCGAATGATGCATATTAAAAAATGATGACATATTAATTAGTAATTGAGAAGCTGTGTTCCATGAATTCAACCCTATATTCTGAAATGCATGATTAGTTTGTTTCATGTCTGTTTAATTGCACATAGGTTTGCATGTGGTGCGTGTGTTTTCACACATTAGTAATAAATAAATTGGGAGCTGACGCTTGCAGATGTTTGTGTGTGTTCCTACTGTTACTTAAAACTTAATGTGCTAACCTAGCACTATTGATATGAGTGGCATTCCCTCTACTTTTCATTATTTTATTGTCGGACTGGTGTTTAATATTAGTCTTATTGATCTGATGACTATACCATTAACAATATTGGAGTCACAAGCATTTTCACTAAGTGGGAAATATTTCCTTTTCATTACAAAGAAATAAAACCGTTCATTTTAATGTATAGTCGTTTTATTTGACCTGTTTTCTTGTACATTTCTGTATAACTTTCCAATTCTGTTTGGGGTGGGGGGACTCTTCATAAATAAAAACACCCAGTTGCAAAATATTTTTTCTTGGAATAATTCCTTTGTACCGCTATTTATTTTTGTGTTCTCATGAAAGAACTAACTCATTTCATGAGGTGGAATTATATATTACATTTGCAATACATTGTTTTTTTTTCTTTTTCCATTGTACTAATAGAGCAGTAAAGACAGTACTGCATTTTCTGCATCTTGTAAAAAGCACATGAAACAGGGAAAGAAACACATTTGTGTGATTATATAGAAATAAAGCTAATGTAGATACATTGACGTAAAATATTATGAATGTTTATCCATTGCCATTTGGGCAAGAAAGGTCATATTGCTGTTGCCATTACTTGGAACACTGCATGTTTGAATGATGTCGGTTTCTGCATTGGGTTGATCTGAATTCATGAAATTTTTGGAGAATTAAGTATTCACTCAGTTCAATTTAGGTGGGTTTAATTATTGATTAGGATCAATATAATATCCTGTATTGTTAATATGTTTTATGTACTTTCCAAAAAGCATTAGCAATAATCTGAAGTCACCACATTTTAATTATTATTTTATTATTAACTCTTAATATTCATAAATTGATCAGTGGTTTTCTTTACACAAGATTGTTATGTGCACTTTGAAAACTTCTTTTTGTGTCAAATATGTGTGTTTAATCCATGGGTGTACAGTTCTTTTTTTTTTCTTTTTTTTTTTTACATAGTGATACAGTGGTACACTTATTTTTCAGCAGTTTTCCTCATTTTTACAGCAATGTACTGTAAGCTATATTAGAGCAGTCTATTTATTGTATTTCTCTATTGTGCTGTGAAATATAATCATACATAGTTTGTCTGAGTGTGATAAAGCATAAAACACTTATCCAGGTGTAGGCAAATCATGCACTCTTCACACTCAAAGCAGGATTCCCCACACTGTCCTCTGTTGCAACAGACCTTATATGTTCTAGACAGCGCTGCTTTTTTTTATAGTCAGAGATTATTTTTGTGGGAAAATGTCCCCAATACCTTTCCTGTAGTCTTAATGGACTTGTTCCTTGGCTTGGGCATCTGTAACCTGTAATCAAGAAATCTAATGTTTTTCAGAATTTTTTCTGCCAGGATGAGACAAAAATCTGAGAGCCTCATTCCTCTTTTACTGGAGTTCATCGTATAGTGTACTATACTTGCATTGAGAATTGCCTTGTCTAACATATAAAAATATAGTTTTCTTATTTCTTCTCATGAAAGACTTAAGTTGCTAAGCATTGGTCGTGTGCATCAATTCTGTCCATCCTTTGTTGTAATCACTGATGTAATTAGGTTTCAGCTTAGTCTTCCCACTTCTTGCTGTCTTTCATAGTCATCAATGGTTGGCAGTATGTCAATCCATTTCACAGCTAGAAATTTACTCACTGATTCAAAAGTCAGTTTCCTGTTTTTCAGCACTGAGTTCTTGAACTGTGTTGGCGCGTTCTTGTTTGGTGTTTCAGTTCCAGCTGCATAGGTCTTCCTCTCCAATAGCCTTGTAAACAAGGTGGGAGAACTATACCAGTTCTCCTTTCATCCAGTAAAGTTTCTCACAAATCCAAAACAACTTTTCTCTTATTGTGGTGCTGAATACTTTTTTTGCCTCAAGACCTGCATAAATTTTACTGGTATCCATTGTCAGATGAGCATACTTTCTGTACTTTTAAACCAGATCTTCCCCTCTTAGGAGGGCTGTATTGTACATATGACAATCTTCCGTGAACTTCATCAGGCTGTCATCAATAAAAAAAACTTTTTCCAGGCTTGTACACCACCTGAAGCCTGTCAAGAAGAAGATTAATAGGTCCGACCTTCCTCAGTTTGTCATGCTTTCATATCTGCAAAGTCAGTAGCAAAATGAAGATACCTTGAGACGGCTTTAAATCTCCTAAAATGCATGGTTTTACCAAAAATAGGAATCTTCATTTCTCTTCAACCAATCTTGTTTTGTATGATTATATGATAGCGGAACAAACACTGGTAGCAGTTACTTCTGTAAAATATCTGGGAGTATGCGTGCGGAACGATTTGAAGTGGAATGATCATATAAAATTAATTGTTGGTGTAAGGTGGGTACCAGGTTGATATTCATTGGGAGAGTCCTTAGGAAATGTCGTCCATCAACAAAGGAGGTGGCTTACAAAACACTCGTTCGACCTATACTTGAGTGTTGCTCATCAGTGTGCGATCCGTACCAGATCGGGTTGACGGAGGAGATAGAGAAGATCCAAAGAAGAGCGGTGTGTTTCGTCACGGGGTTATTTGGTAACCGTGATAGCGTTACGGAGATGTTTAACAAATTCAAGTGGCAAACTCTGCAAGAGAGGTGCTCTGCATCGCGGTGTAGCTTGCTCACCAGGTTTCAAGAGGGTGCATTTCTGGATGAGGTATCGAATATATTGCTTCCCCCTACTTATACCTCCCGAGGAGATCACGAATGTAAAATTAGAGAGATTAGAGCGCGCACGGAGGCTTTCAGACAGTTGTTCTTCCCGCGAACCAAACGAGACTGGAACAGGAAAGAGATGTAATGACAGTGGCACGTAAAGTGCCCTCCGCCACACACCGTTAGGTGGCTTGCGGAGTATAAATGTAGATGTAGATGTAGATGTAGAAGTGTGCAGAGCACAAAGTGGGCCTTCATCTCATCCACTGTCACAGGAAACCAGTGTGCTTTGCCAACCATTGTTCTTTGTCGCGCATTTACAGTTGTTTCTGCAAGTGTTTTATGTGCAGATTAAATTTGTTTCCTTGACCAATGACTCCCAGAACTTTGGTGTTAAAAACTGATCAGTTACGTTTAATTCTGATGGGTTCTGGTATTGGGACCTGCGAACAGTAACATCAATATCGCCATCAGTGCTGCTCTTGGTAATGTAAGGGTTATGACAAACATTATCACAGTTCCACTCATCAGTAATTATCGATATACCTTTTGCTGGCTCTGCTACGGTGTCTCGATTGTTGAGGAAAAAATCTTTTTTGTCGACACAATCACTGTCCTCACACGCATCAGATTCTGTGCTTTTATTGTTTTTGGAATCTATTTCACCATCCGTATCACTCAAATCACTTTCTTCAAGAAATTGATGTATTCTTTCGGGTTGCATTTCATATGGATCAGCCATGTTGCGCTGCTGAATCTGTGTAAACATGACAACTTTGCATCACAATGTTTAGCTGCATTTGAAACCAGATGTCATTGGTCACTACTCATCAACCAACAAGAAATGATCTTAGGTATAATTAGATTTCTTGGATAGTTCTTGTGTGCTATGAACATGACAATAGTGATTTTGTGTATTATATTGCAATTTACAAATTATGGGTCACCATTTCTTCCCATAAATCGTAACAGACTGGCAAAGAGCAGTAAAGGAATGGTGAATTTGGGCTAGGAATGATGGTAATGTTTTTAATGTTGCCTTCATGCCTCCAGAAAGAATAGTGAACTGGCCGGTATTGTTATTATTATGATTATTATTAACCAAAAGCAGCATATTGTAATATTAAGTAGCACTTTTGACCAAAGCATACTGTCATCTCTGATGAAAACCCAAGCTTTTGATCTTCTTTATATTTTCTTTAGAACTCTGAATTAGTTGTGTTTTTCAAGTGGCTATTAATGTGCACAGGTTCCATACTTTTCTTACCAAAGAGTTAAGAAATTCATGCTGCCACTATCAGTACTTTTAATCTTATTGTTCTGTGGTAAACTGGTTCAGTGGCAAATTTTTTAAAAAAATTGATAGATAACTGTAGTGCACTATCCTAATTTGCATATAAAGCCCAACTAATTGGGAAAACAGGTAGTGTCACAATTCGTTCTGGTACATGTTTTGGAACAGAGTTCAGACTAGAGCTATATGTAAAATTGATAAACATCTTTGACATTTTCTATGGGGAAAAATTAATAGGGAGTCAGTACAGTCTCCTGTAGCTACTGGATTAATATTAGAGTTATTAATAAGAGAGATGAGAGGTGTCAGGCTTAAAATTGTGTGTGAAATAACAGATGGCCAAGTGTTTGCTGGCTACCTAAATTATGTTGTATATATTGCACCATTCTGTCTCATTTTTCACAACCTTTGTCGTGAAGTATCTGATATTAAAAGTTTAGACTCAGTTGTTTACTAGTAACAACAATTTTAGCAATTTGCTGAGGTTAGAAAATTAGCTTTTTCCTGTGCCGACCTTGTCTGTGCTTAAGAATGGAATTGAGTTAGGTTTCCACTTATGTTCCACAGGCATAAACTATTTGCATGCCAAGGCTGTTATATTAACACTTTGCTGTCCACACGTCTCGCACAAATTTATTCGCTTGACACTGGCAGCGCTAATTCAGATTACTTGGTTTATCGTCGAGCGCTTGTCACCTTTCGTTGATGACAAACTTCAAACACATTGACTTTTCGCGTTTAATTTTTTCCAGAAATCCTCTATTTTGCCAAATCGTTCCACAAACTCGAAATTTTCTTTTCAAGTAACTTCCCTGCAAGTTCTACGCTGGCATTATAATTATCCATGTAGAGGTGATGCCACTTTCTATAAGAGGGTGTCAATAGTTTCATCACTGTTTTTGCTAAATGTCGTCCAGCACCGGAATGTATCTTTAATGCGAAAATGTATCCCATACTCGAATCACACAGCATCCAAATGAGTATGGTGTATTTCGTAATTTTTGACAGCCTGTAAACTTTAATATTTAACTGTCCATGCCACGGTATGATTCCTTCATCAGTTGAGATGTTTTGACTTGGATTAAACATTTCTTTAAACTTTTTGGAAAAATAATCAGTTATGAAAAGCTGGTCGGCATTATTCAGTTTATTGTTGTCGTCGGAAAAATGTAAAAATGATATTATTTGTCTGAATCGGTTGCGGAACATCATTTTGCAAAATATCAGTGTCTCTATCAATGGATTCGTTGATCATTAATCATCGATCCTTGCTTGTTTTTTTACAATTCCCATAAGGATAGCAAGCTCAAACCATTTTCTAAGTTCGGGTCCCATAATGTCAACAAATTTGGCATTTTTTAAAAATCCAGTTTGCTAATATATTCAAATACATCATTCCCAATATATAATTCTGCGATATCCACAATGGTCTGTGTATCTTTGGGAATTGTGTGTGGACCTGGAGATCCTTCAAATTTATTATTGGTCCTCAGTAAAACATAGTCTGTCTTCTTCATCCTGTTCATCCGAATCAGTTGGCAACTGTAGCGTTCGCCGAATTCTTCCAACGACTCTGCTTCACTTTCATTTTTTTTTATATCTAATGTCTTCTTCCCAATCGGCCAAGTTGTCTGGAATGTCAGACAAGGCATCTGCGCATTCGCTGTAAATAATCGTATCGTCTCTTTTGTTTGCCATATTGAAAGTGCACAAGTACTTATAAAAACAAAAAAACTTGTTGACATGTGTAATTTATTGTTACCTAAACAAAACACCAACAGAATGAAAAAGATACTAAAGTGCTGTCACTGGCCACTGAGCGATGCTATGCACACGGACACCACTGTGGTGTCACCGGACGGCAAAGTGTTAACAAACTGTTGTTTTTTGGTGTTTTAAATGAACCATGCAATAGGTAAAGTTAAAATTCTCAAGAGCGCTTAAATCAAGAAAAGTATTGCTAACATATAGCATACAGTCTCAGGGAACAATGGTGTCATTGTTGAAACAAGTAGTGTAGTTTTGCTCCATATCAGTTGTTGCTGTCTACTTGTAGCTCTGACAATAATAGCTTTGTATTGTTTATTACTGCATGTTATTGTATTTGAATACTTAACACTTTTCTCTTTTACTATATCCAGCCTTAACAAGTATTTGTGAATAGTGTTTTAATTGTTTCGCTTTGTTCTTGTATAAAGGTGCTTTCTTTTTGGATGTTTGTATCCTTAGTGTTTTGTGGTGGTAAAGTAGTAATGACAAATATTTAAATTTAATCCTAACAGTTTTTCATGAAATTTATTTCAAAAAAAGATTTGAAATTGTTTAAAAAAAACTTTGCATAAAAATTTGAAATTAAAAATAAATGAACACTTACATTGGAACTGCTTAACTAACGCTTAATAATTTCTTCCAATACAGCGGATCCTCCACGTCTTCTAACATCCCTGTTTTAATAAAGGGCTTCTATAGGTAATGCAAATTATGTTACTATATTTGTCAGTAGCTGTCACTGTCCTTTTCCCTCTTGTCGAAGAATGCCTTTGATATGGGTGTATCAACGAGTGAAATTTGAATACAAGAAAATGGAACAACATTTTATTTAAAATGCATTAATTTTGTGCCATCTTGTCGGAGTACTTCTAGTTGTAATTTAGTTGAAATTTACTGTGCTTATTCATATTTGTGATAGCTAAACTTTAAACTATAATTGTAACATTTAAAATTGATTACCGCAAGTCTCATGACAAAACATTAAAGATTTTGCATAACCATTGCCCATTATTCATTTCAAATCCTAACTGTGTTACTAATAGCAACAACTTAATTTCACAGGGCACGAACTCCATCAGGTTCAAGCACTCCAGTTCCAGGTGTTCCTTCCAGTGGCACCAAAATAACACGGAGGTCATCAGGAGCATCAGACACAGGAACAGCAGCAGCACGAAAGGGTTCCTCTGCTAGCACACCAACGGAAAAGCGAGCTCCTTTCAGACTCTAGAGGAGTGAACAAACCATTGTACCCCATAGCCTTCAATTTCTAACCTAATCAAATCCATAGAACATGGTAATTCATGTGAAATACAAGCATATTCCCATGCTGAAATGAGCATAGGGAATCCAGTTTCCTGTTGCCCTGAAGAATTCTTTGAACTGTAATCAGTGAATTGTAATAAAATTTACTGCTGTGTATGATATTTTGTGCTGTCTACATTCTAATGTTTCATATTGTTTTTCCACTGATTTCTTTCCTTTTTTATATAAGGGACCATACCACAAGCCATAATATTCTTTTGTGAAAAAGACTCAATCATATTTTTCATTGTAACAAACTGTAACCTATTCATTTGTGTGTATGTGTGTCGTATGTGTTATTTATCTGAAGTTTGTTCATTGTACATGCTCATCAATGAATTTGTTTTGTAATTATTATTATTATTATAGCTTTAGGTAACATGTATTCCTTGCCAGGAAAGTCATTTTTACGTCCATGTGTATAGTGTTTCTCACTACTACACAATCTATGTAAATTAACAAATTGACACTGTTGTGATTTATTTGCTCACTGGTGGAGCTCATTTAAAAGAAAATACAATATTTCTACCTTCATTAATTATGTTTAACAAATTAAACTATTCTAATCAAATTTACTGACTGAAAATGATAAACAGTATTTTGATTGTGCAAATCTTAGGACAGTTCTCCCCCTCTTGCCTTGATTGTCTGTTTTACGGCAAGTTGTAGGAAACGAAGGTTTTGTCTGTGGATGTCTTGGAAGCATTGAAATGGGGGAAGAGTTCCACGGTTCATCTTAAGTAGCAGCTGTGCAGTTTTGTATGTCACGAAATAACTTCATTTCTCTTGAGGTGGCTGGAAGTACTGAAGAATCAAAGAAAATGTTTCGAAGATGACTGAGCTTGTGAAAACTATTTTACTAATCAAAATGTTTCCTATAACGTGTACAGTTTTTGAAATAATTTTGTTAAAATATAAATACAGGTCATAAAGAGAGCTAGCTTGTTTGCAAGAGAAAGGAAAAGTCTAAAAAAAATCCTTTTTTTATTTTAAAGCAGTTGTATTTGCTGTACGAATTTTTATATTCATTTTTACTGATACATCAGGTACTGCAAAAACGTATTTGTTGCCATGAAAGCAGTTACTGAATTATGTTGTAAATATTTTGATCCTTTCTAGCAGCACAGCTTTAAGGAGTGTGCATTCTTTTGTACAAAGCTCTATATATTACTTTTGTAATAAAAAAAAGAAGAAAAAAGAACTTTGTCGTCTACAGCGAATTGTGAATTAGCACAAAAACGGCTCCTTCATTTTATTTATTTTAAACATGTATTTTTTTTATAAAGTGGTAAATTGTGTTACCAGTTTAAGAAACATCGTTCAATAATTTATGTATCTCTAATACATTTGTTGTCATGTTGATTGAAGGTGTTCTAATTTATAAAGACTGTACCAAACATTTCCTTTTTTTTTCATTTTTTTTTTTTAAAGAAGACACACTGTGTCAGAGAAAAAGACAGTTTGGAACAGATATTGATGTATATTAATATATTTGCTTATTAAAAAACTCACTTCAGATCAACTTCTTATAATCAAACTCCTCAATTTGAATGAAAAGTGATCCCTCTACTTCCACATGTCAGTATACCATTAATACTAATACTGAAAGTACGTGAAGAATTGTATGTTTACAAGAGAAAAATTGAAACTGTACTTTATTGAATTCTACTGTAGGACGGAAAAACTGCAAAACCTAGATTGCGTGTAATTTGTTTGTTTGTTTGTTTGTGTGTGTGTGTGTGTGTGTGTGTGTGTGTGTGTGTGTGTGTGAGCATATTGCACAACTATTGATGTGAATACTGTTATATCGTGAATTAGCTATCCTTAATTTTAAGCAGATTGTCAACAATCAGTGAGCAACAACCCTGTTATGTCTTTTGACATTATGTAATAGGTTTCATTGTGAATAGGTATACCATCTCATGTGGTAGGAAATCCAGATTTTTTTCTTCTACACAGAGAAGGCATTCTGTTGTGTGACACACACAACATTGGGTTATTTGATTTCAAAAGAATGCTGCATCCTGGCTGTGTGTTGTAATAAATCAGTTAATTGTATCAAAAGGATAATTTACTCAGGAAAATTAAAATAAAGTTGAGTGGCTGACTAGTACTGTACTTCTCTCGAGAAGACAAAATTCCACAAGTCTGTGCAGGATATGATGGCTGATGTGCAGTGACCAGTTTTTATCCAAAGCACTGGGCAAGTTCAATAGCTTGTTCAGAAGGAGAGGCCGACATAGTTTGTCCTCTTTCAGCCATTTGGCAAAGCACTGCAATGGCAGTATTGAGGGGTGCACACTTGGTAGTCTTTCTCAAACTGTTTTACAGATATTATTTGGTGATGTGCCCATAATTTTGTTAATGGTTGCAGTTATTGTGATACTTGCATTTCAATAGGACACTGTGTGAAATTTGAAATAGTTTGCAATGAAAAATAGGGGTTGCTATGATTTTGAATTTGGTGCATGTTGCATAATATGTTGCTGCTTATGAAATTTATCTAAGATATCAATTTTGTGTTAGACTTGGATGGAGGTCTGTCATCAATTTCAGGAAATTGATCTGATGCAACACACCCATTTGCTATCGTGCACGCTGGTGATAAAGACTGAATGAATTATACACAACATTCCTCATACTTCATAAACAGTTTGCAATACCGATATGATATTTTGACAAATGATAGCATTAAATGACAAGAGTACTTTGCCATCTGGTAGTTTCGCCAAAATTCATTATTTGCCATTTTATTCCACTAACTGCAGACTTTTTCAATGAAAGAATGTAATTTTTAAGTGCCATCGATAGCTGTGAGTTTTGGAACAACATAAAGTGGACATTAATTGTTTATTTTTGTGCCAAGGATGTGATTTTTCATTAGCAATTGACTTCAGTTTCTCACTTAACCCATTGACTTACTCATATTTTACCCCATAGTCAGCCCTATATTTACCAATTAAATTTATGTCTGACTCACTTTTCTCAAAATTGTGTAACTTTTTTGATAGGATCTCCCTGTAAATCTTTCCTTATTATTTATTGAAGTGGTGAGGAGTAAAGATAATATTGTTTTAGAAGTTTTTGTTGGTGTGGTACACCCAAAGAAATACAGGTATGTACAATAATACCATTATACTTTTCTCTCACTCCTACTGTGATCACTTTTCTTCTTCCTTGCTTTACACGTTACAAAATTCCTAGAGGGTGTTTTCTTGGAGGAATTTGGGAGATAAACCTAACCAAACCTGAAAATGATTGCTTATAACTGACAAAATATCAAAAGGAATTGAGTATGTTATACATTGCTAAATATATAGATTTCTCAGTTTTCCAATGGTAAACAACATGTCGAGCCATCTATTAACAGAGAAGAAGAAACACTTAAGTAGAGGCTATAGCTGCTGCCCGCCTCAGGGTCGGCATTGTAACAACGGACTTGAAACCTGCAACCAGTTGTTAGCAGGCTGTATAGGCCAATGATTTAATAAACCACTTTCAGAATTCTCTCACTATTTTGTCTACACAACATAGTAGTGGGATGACATTGTGTAAACTCCGCTGTTTGGCAAAAAAGCAAAATTTTAACATGGCAGGAAGAGAAATGTAGGTTTCACTCAAAATTCACCACTTGTGATGCTTCTCTGAAAGTTACAAATTGTTAACAAGCCAGATGAAAATAAACTGCTACTTTTGTTGTGCATTTTTGTGGGAGTCTTTTTAGATACTAAACAAAGCAGAGGTCAACATACAAGTGTGGGCACGATAGGGCTCTCTTTAATATTTACAAAAAATATGAGCACTTCCCACCTAGTACTCGACATTTCCCCTACAGCGCCTGCCCACAACCCCGACCACTATTGCTGACCCCGTGCGTGCCCTGCTGACTGCACATCCACCGGCCACATCATTCTGTGTGCGCTCTACTGCCGATAAACCGAACTGTGTAGCCCATGGTTCTCAGTCGCAATTTATAATAATATAAATCTAGCAATCAGCATCCCAACTTGCAAATGTCAACTAACATTAACAGCTTCTTAAGAGTGTGGTGTCGCTGCTCAGTAAATGAAAAAAAAAAAAAGACTTACACAGACAGTAATATTTTAAGATTTGCGTTATTTTTCATTGATGTGAATTCAGTGTGAGCTAAGTAAAGTGAGCCACTTACCTCTGGGGCAGAGTGGTAGGTAGTGTGGTGACTGACTGATTAGAGGATGTGAGATAGCAAATTGGTATTCATGTGAAAGCATGTGCTACCTAATATGTTCCAAAATGCCACGCATGAAAACTGGATTCTGGTGCTCATACCCTGGGTTCTGTTGGTGACAGAAAGGTAGGATCAAGTGTTCTGGATAGCCTTTGGGCTGGGGACCACTCGCATACGCAACAGAAAAGGATGGCCTTAGTCTACATCTATATGGTTACTCTGCAATTCACACTTAAGTGCCTGGCAGAGGGTTCATCGGACCATTTTCATACTACTACTCTACCATTTCACTCTCGAATGGCGTGTGGAAAAAAGGAACACCTAAATCTTTCCGTTCGAGCTCTGATTTCTATTTTATTATGATGACCATTTCTCCCTATGTAGGTGGGTGTCAACAAAATATTTACGCATTTGGAAGAGAAAGTTGGTGATTGAAATTTCATAAATGGACATCGCCGCAAAGAAAACCGCCTTTGTTTCAGTGACTGCCACCCCAACTTGCATATCGTGTCAGAGACACCCTCACCCCTATTGCACGATAACACGAAACGAGCTGCCCTTCTTTGCAGTTTTTTTTACGTCCTCCATCAATCGTACCTGGTAAGTGTCGCTACGCTCCAGTGCAGGGTCTACAGTGCAGGGTCAAAGTACGAATATTACACACTTCTTCCTGGTTGGAGAAAATAAGTTGGTTCCTTTTGCATTTGATGTGGTCAATGGTGGGCCTTAAGGAACTTTAGTTGATGGACGTTTCCATAGAACCCCCCTCCCAAAGAAAAAGGGTTTTTACCATTTTTCACACCAAAACCGAGCTGTAGATTCCAAGATAACTATGCACAGCAAATGGCTGAAATTCTTACAATATATTCCGAAGATTACTATCTTGGAGCAGCAAAGGACTTGGAAGAGTAGTTGAACAGAATGGACAGTGTCTTGAAAGGAGGATATAAGATAAGATGAACATCAACAAAAGCAAAATTAAGTCGGGTGATGCTGAGGGAATTAGATTAGGAAATGAGACACTTAAAGTAGTAAAGGAGTTTTGCTATTTGGGAAGGAAAATAACTGATGATGGTCGAAGTAGAGAAGATATAAAATGTAGACTGGCAATGGCAAAGAAAGCATTTCTGAAGAAGAGAAATTTGTTAACATCGAGTATAGATTTAAGTGTCAGGAAGTCATTTCTGAATTTATTTGTATGGAGTGTAGCCATGTATGGAAGTGAAACATGGACGATAAATAGTTTAGACAAGAAGAGAATCGAAGCTTTCGAAATGTGGTGCTACAGAAGAATGCTGAAGATTAGATGAGTAGATCACGTAACTAATGAGGAGGTATTGAATAGAATTGGGGAGAAGAGGAGCTTGTGGTACAACTTGACAAAAAGAAGGGACCAGTTAGTAGCACATGTTCTGAGGCATCAAGGGATCACAAATTTAGCATTGGAGGGCAGCGCGGAGGGTAAAAATCGTAGTGGGAGACCAAGAGATGAATACACTAAGCAGATTCAGAAGGATGTAGGTTGCAGTAGGTACTGGGAGATGATGAAGCTTGCACAGGATATAGTAGTATGGAGAGCTGATTCAAACCAGTCTCAGGACTGAAGACCACAACAACAATCTCGGACAACCATAAAAATTTTGGTGATATCTTTATCCAGTTCCAAGATACAGAAGTTCAAAGTTACCCTGCTTGTACATTCAAAATCCAGTGTGAGGCGGAATAGTAGTTTATAAAGATATATGACACGGGGAAGTATGCTGTAACACGTCTCCGATATCATCAGAATTGTTCAGAGAATCCCATGTCGTAGTACTGAAGCACATGTAAAATTTGTGTGCATGTAAAATCCGGTCTGAAGTGTGAAATTAGTTTTGTATTATTTCAATTTCACATAAGTAAACTATCAAAATTTTACTGACCCATAAAGTTCTTTTCACATGAGTAACCTGCCCTGCTGTGGCGGGGAAAAAGAAGGGAGCCAGTGAAAAAATTCTCCTATCAGAGCACAAAAAAGGCAAATATACTCCTGTTTTAAAGACTCTGACTGAAAGGTGGAGTACTAGTTGCCTCATTTGATGTTCCTCAGCATCCACAAAAAAATTTAACAAATTTTGGCATGTGAACACATTCGTACTTTTATAAGTTGGGAGAGTGGAGGAGACAGTGGCAGTGCGAAATAAATAGAAAAATAATAAATACTGGAGCATAGTAGGCAGTGTTTGTTGTAAAGAAGGAGAGAGAGAGAGAGAGAGAGAGAGAGAGAGAGAGAGAGAGAGAGAGAGAGAGTGTTTGTGTATGATAGTTGACCGTGACAGAACAGTATTACGAAAAGAGTGAATAAGGCAGTGCCAGAGGGAGAGGAATAAAGAGGAGGAGCAAGCGGAAGTGCATGAGGTCCAATAATAATGAGAGAGAGTCTATGGCTATGACAATGAGGATGAGAGATAATGACAGTGAGAAGAGACAGCAGCACTGGGAAGGAAGGAATGAGGTAGTAACAGTATGGGAGAGCAAGAGGAAGACAGTGACTGTGATAGGAGAAAGTAGTACTAGGACAGAATTAAGGAGACTGTGTGTTTGAGACAGGAGGCAGTGACAGTAACAGATAGAGAGACACGAGGAGATAATGTAAATGAGTTGGGTTAAATGTGTGAGTGAGAATGGGCAAATAAGAGTGGATGTGTATGAGCGACTTAGTGATGGACTAGTGGGTGTGAGCAAGTTACAGTTAGGGGAGCTTGTGGGAGCGAGACAAGTTACATGTTAATAGGAGTGCAAATATGTCCACATTCCAAATATTTTGAGATGATTTTTAAAAATGCCAAGAAAGGTAGAATGGGGCAGCTGGTAACCCACTTTCCACTGGTGTTATATTGTTTGTTTTCCAGTGCTGACAACTCACGTGGGTTGCTACGGTATAAATTTCCATGGATTAATGAAATATTGTAGAGGCTGTTGTCTTCAAATGCGGTACATGTTCGAAGTAAATAATATGAAAATAATTAAAACTCTTGTGATATAACATAATGAGTAGAAGGAAAATGACATTCAAAACATTTAGTAATCATTTGTGATCATGCCTCACATTGAATAATGCAATTAAATATGAGTAAAATTGCTACTGTTAATCAGTTATCATCAGCACACACAGACAACACAACAACACATTGTCGGGCAATTAGTCACAATTTTGGGATCACTGAGGGGTGCGCAGTCTGAAACATAACAATCAACATGAAGTGTTCCGAATGGAGCCAAATTGTAACAATCAGTATTTGGGAGCCGGCGGCAATCTCTTCGCAGTCTAACTATAACTAATGTATTGGAAGCTCATAACATACTAATTTATTTACTTAGCTATTAATAATAATATCGACACACATGCACCACGATGTGCCACCCCACAATGTCAGTATTGCCTCTTGAGCAAAACAGTCTGATGACCACTGTGATACACTCATGATAAGTTGAAAAAAATATTCGTAGCTGTTGGTTGCTTTCTAACAACAGATGGGTTCATCTTGACCTGGTATATGGGTGATCTGCCGTTCCTTCTCGAACCTAACCCCCTTTCCTCAGTGCGGAAGGAACTAACAGTTCAAAAATGTAGGATCACATTAACTTTTTAAATATGTCCTTCCTGCACACGGTGAGATTCTCTGTTGTTCCACACCACACGTGTCCCATGGCTTTGAGGGCTGTTGTCTCAGTTGAGTTGCAGATGTAGGTGCAGATGTGTCAATGGTATAGTGAAATAGCAATTTTATTTCAATTTACTGTATGAATGAACTATAATGGCCTCTCTCACTGCATAGTTACAGTCATGCATCATATTCACACTGCAGTCATCCCCTGTTTGAAGCTGTAAATTCTAATTAGCACAGACATATTGTACAGTTTCCTGCAAAAGCTCAAAGATAGCTCTTTGTGGAAATTTCCTCATATCCACATGTATTATTATAGAATGGGTACCATCTTCCAGGTGACATTTTTCTCTATCTTACCTCAATGAGATAAACTTTTGAAGATGGTGGAGAGCTTTGACAGGTACTTAAAGTAAATCCAACTAATGTACTGCCTGTTAGCTTGACTCAGCAGATAATACCAGTATAGAGAATAAACTGCAATTGTCATTCTTTTGGATTTTAGTTTCCCACCAAGTATGTATTCTCTTTTTATTTGCTTGTACATTGTGTTAAAAATGTGAATTGCAGTCAGTATTCCTTGGAGTAGGTGAAAGGCGTGAACTAGCTTCCGCATAAAGGTTCTTGGTTCAATATTGCTTTTGTGAGCTGCGACAGGCTATAAAAGTAAATGGGGAAAACTTTCACTATTTATTGTTGAACTTAATATACATACACTTACAACAAATTGCCTGGCCTTTGGTATGTGCTGGCATAATTTTACTCATATTGTTGCAGAAGAAGCTGAGTAGCACAGCCACCATGGTGTGGTGGTTAGAATACCAGTCTGTTACATGGAGGGTCGTGAGTTCGAAAATCACCTAAAGTGTAAAGTTTTAATTTCTATATTCGGTTCGAGTACATTCTAGAAGTATTCACAAATGTCAAGAATCATTGTACTGAAATGTTCTGTAACTGTATATATACCGTTATATGTTCTGGCCGGAGGCTGTTTGCTCCACACCCTTATATGTGCAAGTGCTGAATAACCTTCGTTAAGTGAAGTTAGTGTTCGTAATTTATCTAATTACTCCCAGAAATTGACAATATGTAAAAATGGATTCTGCAAACAGAAATTGGTTGTCACAAAGTGTACTACTGAACACTGTAAACATACATATAGTGTAACTGCTAGTGTGTACTCTAAGAAAACGTGCAAAGATGAACATGCTCAGTACATCTTTTGAAGCAATCCAGTGGCCAACTGCAGCCTACCATGAATGTCGCTAAACATTCAACCAATCGCCTCTGAATGAATTGTTAATCTCTTTATAGAGGCAAAATTTGTGTTGATGTGTTGCAGAACCTACAAGTATTGCAAAGTTTCTCTTTGGTGTTGTGTTGTTGTTGTTGTCTTCAGTCCTGTGACTGGTTTGATGCAGCTCTCCATGCTACTCTATCCTGTGCAAGCTTCTTCATCGCCCAGTAGCTACTGCAACCTACATCCTTCTGAATCTGCTTAGTGTATTCATCTCTTAGTCTCCCTCTACAATTTTTACCCTCCACGCTGCCCTCCAATACTAAACTGGTGATCCCTTGATGCCTCAGAACATGTCCTACCAACTGATCCCTTCTTCTAGTCAAGTAGTGCCACAAACTCCTCTTCTCCCAAATTCTATTCAATACCTTCTCATTAGTTACCTGATCTACACATCTAATCTTCAGCATTCTTCTGTAGCACCACATTTCGAAAGCTTCTATTCTCTTCTTGTCCAAACTATTTATTGTCCATGTTTCACTTCCATATATGGCTACACTCCATACAAATACTTTCAGAAACGACTTCCTGACACTTAAACCGATACTCGATGTTAACAAACTTCTCTTCTTCAGAAATGCTTTCCTTGCCATTGCCATTGTGTAGTGTCTTTGGTAGTCCACAGCAACTCCTATTTCTATATTCTTTTGTGAACTTTTCTGTAGTGAGTCCTGTGTCACTGACACACAAGTGGGTTTTCCTTATTGCCTTGCACTAACTTATCCTGATGGCTGTTCCTAGGGATCTACCTGTGAAAACCTGAGAAATCTGTTGGAACAGCACAAAATACCAGTTTTCATCTAATTTATTTTAATTGTATATGGCAGTTCTTTGCTACCTACAGATGAACAGCCACTTTTGTACTCTTCATGAATGTTTACCCTCCAGTCTTAAAACAAAATACACCACTGAGGCACACTACCTCGTTCATCAGCTTTAGTTCACATATAGTGCAAATTTCACATGAATGTAAACAGCTTTGAGACTTTTTGCTATTGAAAACTATACGAGTGATAGGTTTCACATATGGCGAGATGTTCAACTGCAGCACTCATTTTAAATAGCTGCTGTAGATGAGTGAGATGTGATGTGGCTTTCTTGTTATACATGTTCTAAGCGTATTAGCCTATTGTGTGTTTCTGTGTAGTGACTATTACAGTCCCCTTCTACTTTCTTTTGGTGTTCAGCATCATTTTTCTTCAATCTGTGCTCAACCAGTCAGTTGTCCCAAAAAGGAGCACATTAAACCTCCAGTATTCTATTGTGTGATCTCTCTTTTTAACACTCTATGTTCTTCAGAAACCCTGTGTACTGTGACTTTCACACCTAACACCTTTTATTCAAAGCCCTTCTTTAGAGTAACAATCTCTTCCTTCTTGTTTGTCAATAATTCTGTGATTGTAGTTGAACTTGTCTGATTAACATTTCAATTCATTCTGCTCTTCTTGACCTTATTGAATATCCCATATCTCAAAGCTTGTCTCTCAAATTTTGTTCCTTAGTCCAAAACTGCCTCTATTCCCACACTAGGTCTGATTTACGAAAAGTTTCAGTTGGCTGAACTGATATTTTATTCTGCACATCCTCTGCTTGATCTACTTCCTCTATAATTATGCTTATTCTATCCAAAATCCAACCCAGCAGGCATCAACTTGTCACAAATTACGTATCTGAGGTGATTTAGTAATTTTACTTATATTGACGCTTTGATTACTCCCATTGCTGATACTACATGGACATGCAACCTGAAAATTCAAATCAGCATCTGAAGAATGTGACAGGGTCCATTGTAGAAATACAGTGCATAAAAAGGATAAAGCATTTCTGCTGTCTAACAGGAGACCATTAATCATTTATGCCAAGAAACTCTGAGAGATCACCACAGATGACTGTCACTGCTGCACAGCAGCATCTACCACTCACAAGTGCTGGTGGTAACTTACTCGCTTTCTGTGAAATAAAGAAACCATAATAAAACATGAAATTTTGTGTGTGAAGCAAAATAATATGGGTTTGTGTACTTAATGTCATAAGAAAATATACTTTCTTCAGAAATTATTTTATTATGGTGAATACAATAATTGCCAGATACTTTTAAACTACAGGACACATTATTTAATATTTACAATATTGATAATGTCACATGCAGTGTAGTATTATCCCACATTTGAGGGCACAGAAGTGTGGTTGTTGTTGTTGTCTTCAGTCCTGAGACTGGTTTGATGCAGCTCTCCGTGCTACTCTATCCTGTGCAAGCTTCTTCATTTCCCAGTACCTACTGCAACCTACATCCTTCTGAATCTGCTTAGTGTATTCATCCCTTGGTCTCCCTATACAATTTTTACCCTCCACGCTGCCCTCCAATACTAAATTGGTGATCCCTTGATGCCTCAAAACATGTCCTACCAACCGATCCCTTCTTCTAGTCAAGTTGTACCACAAGCTCCTCTTCTCCCCAATTCTATTCAATACCTCCTCATTAATTATGTGATCTATCCACCCACTGTCCATTCCGTTCAACTGCTCTTCCAAGTCCTTTGCTGTCTCTGACAGAATTACACAATGTCATCGGCGAACCTCAAAGTTTTTATTTCTTCTCCATGGATTTTAATACCTACTCCAAATTTTTCTTTTGTTTCCTTTACTGCTTGCTCAATATACAGATTGAATAACATCGGGGAGAGGCTACAACCCTGTCTCACTCCTTTCCCAACCACTGCTTCCCTTTCATGCCCCTCGACTCTTATGACTGCCATCTGGTTTCTGTACAAATTGTAAACAGCCTTTCGCTCCCTGTATTTTACCCCTGCCACCTTTAGAATTTGAAAAAGAGTATTCCAGTCAACATTGTCAAAAGCTTTCTCTAAGTCTACAAATGTTAGAAATGTAGGTTTGCCTTTTCTTAATCTTTCTTCTAAGATACGTCGTAAGGTCGGTATTGCTTCACGTGTTCCAACATTTCCACGGAATCAAAACTGATCCTCCCTGAGGTCAGCATCTACCAGTTTTTCCATTCGTCTGTAAAGAATTCGCGTTAGTATTTTGCAGCTGTGACTTATTAAACTGATAGTTCGGTAATTTTCACATCTGTCAGCACCTGCTTTCTTTGGGATTGGAATTATTATATTCTTCTTGAAATCTGAGGGTATTTCGCCTGTCTCATACATCTTGCTCACCAGCTGGTAGAGTTTTGTCATGACTGGCTCTCCCAAGGCCGTCAGTAGTTCTAATGGAATGTTGTCTACTCCGGGGGCCTTGTTTAGACTCAGGTCTTTCAGTGCTCTGTCAAACTCTTTATGCAGTATCTTATCTCCCATTTCGTCTTCATCTACGTCCTCTTCCATTTCCATAATATTGTCCTCAAGTACATCGTCTTTGTATAAACCTTGTATATACTCCTTCCACCTTTCTGCCTTCCCTCCTTTGCTTAGAACTGGGTTGCCATCTGAGCTCTTGATATTCATACACGTGGTTCTCTTCTCTCCAAAGATCTCTTTAATTTTCATGTAGGCAGTATCTATCTTACACCTAGTGAGA
This sequence comes from Schistocerca gregaria, assembly GCF_023897955.1. Classification (NCBI taxonomy): domain Eukaryota; kingdom Metazoa; phylum Arthropoda; class Insecta; order Orthoptera; family Acrididae; genus Schistocerca; species Schistocerca gregaria. The sequence continues at coordinate 261,310,584 of NC_064925.1, forward strand.
TAAGCTTCTACATCCTTACATTTGTCCTCTAGCTATCCATGCTTAGCCATTTTGCACTTCCTGTCGATCTCATTTTTGAGACGTTTGTATTCCTTTTTGCCTGCTTCGTTTACTGCATTTTTATATTTTCTCCTTTCTTCAATTAAATTCAATATTTCTTCTGTTACGCAAGGATTTCTAGCAGCCCTTGTCTTTTTACCTACTTGATCCTCTGCTGTCTTCACTACTTCATCCCTCAGATCTACCCATTCTTCTTCTACTGTGTTTCTTTCCCCCATTCTTGTCAATTGTTCCCTTATGCTCTCCTTGAAACTCTGTACAACCTCTGGTTCTTTCAGCTTATCCAGATCCCATGTCCTTAAATTCCCACCTTTTTGCAGTTTCTTCAGTTTTAATCTACAGGTCACAACCAATAGATTGTGGTCTGAGTCCACATCTGCCCCTGGAAATGTCCTACAATTTAAAACCTGATTCCTAAATCTCTGTCTTACCATTATATAATCTATCTGATACCTTTTAGTATCTCCAGGATTCTTCCATGTATACAACCTTCTTTTATGATTCTTGAACCAAGTGTTAGTTATGATTAAGTTATGCTCTGTGCAAAATTCTACCAGACAGCTTCCTCTTTCATTTCTTAGCCCCAATCCATAATCACCTACTATGTTTCCTTCTCTCTCTTTTCCTACTGATGAATTCCAGTCACCCATGACTATTAAATTTTCGTCTCCCTTCACTACCCGAATAATTACTTTTATCTCATACATTTCATCAATTTCTTCATCATCTGCAGAGCTAGTTGGCATATAAACTTGTACTACTGTAGCAGGCATGGGCTTTGTGTCTATCTTGGCCACAATAATGCGTTCACTATGTTGTTTGTAGTAGCTTACCCGCACTCCTACTTTTTATTCATTATTAAACCTACTCCTGCATTACCCCTATTTGATTTTGTATTTATAACCCTGTATTCACCCGACCAAAAGTCTTGTTCCTCCTGCCACCGAACTTCACTAATGCCCACTATATCTCATTTTAACCTATCCATTTCCCTTTTTAAATTTTCTAGCCTACCAGCCCGATTAAGGGATCTGACATTCCACGCTCCGATCCGTAGAACTCCAGTTTTCTTTCTCCTGATAACGATGTCCTTCTGAGTAGTCCCCACCCGGAGATCAGAATGGGGGACTATTTTACCTCCGGAATATTTTACCCAAGAAGACGCCATCAACATTTAATCACACAGTAAAGCTGTATGTCCTCGGGAAAAATTACGGCTGTAGTTTCCCCTTGCTTTCAGCCGTTCGCAGTACCAGCACAGCAAGGCCGTTTTGGTTAATGTTGCAAGGCCAGATCATTCAATCATCCGGACTGTTGCCCTTGCAACTACTGAAAAGGCTGCTGCCCCTCTTCAGGAACCACATGTTTGTCTGGCCTCTCAACAGATACCCCTCCGTTGTGGTTGCACCTACGGTACGGCCATCTGTATCGCTGAGGCACGCAAGCGTCCCCACCAACGGCAAGGTCCATGGTTCATGGGGGGGTGTACAGCTGCTTGAAGCTTTCATTCATATCAGTGAAGAAACCTACTTCCTGTACAGTAATACCGAAGAGGTTATTTCTCTGTGGCAGGTCTACAAAAATATAGCAAATATTCATGTTATTGCTTAAGATGTGGGTAGCAACTGCATTTAACCTCCTTCACGCTTGTTTAAGCATCCCATGCTCAAATGGCCCTGTCTACTCTAAGGCTGCGTGAATGCTAGAAGGGAAGTTGTACGAATAAACTGTCACTCTACTTCGTACGTCCTGAGTTGTGCAACCCCTATCTCCATGTGAACATCTTAAAATGACAGGGAAGATTACCAGCAGTGACGCCCATTTAAAAACAAAAATTGGGAAGTTTTGTGGAAGTAAAAGTACGAGGGCTATTCAGAAAGTAGGGAACGTTTTTGTCTTGACACCATTAGGCGCACACTGCTCACATATATTTTGGTACGTGCGTGCTCGACAGCTCAGTCGGCATCCATCTGTGAGAGCGGGAACGTCTCTGCGTGTCTGGTTTTTTTGATATTCGAATTTGAAAATCCTGCCAGCTGTGGGGTGCTGTCTGTGATACGGTTTTTGTTGGCAAAAAACTTAAAACCTATGGAAATTTATCGTGAACTGGGAGAAGTGTACTAAAACAACGTAATGAGTGAATGTTCTGTCTGGAAATGGTGCATTCGGTTTAAGAATGGCCGAACCAACTTTCATGATGATGATAAGAGTGGATGCCCGAGCATTGTGACTGACGATCTAGTCGCTGAAGTTGATGAAATGATTTGTGAAAACCGTCGTTTCACAATAACCAGCTTTCGCTTTCTTTTCCACAAGTTTCATAGACATTGTTGTTTGAAATTGTCACTCAAAAGCTAGGCTACCACAAATTTGGTGCAGGGTGGGTGCCCAAAATGCTTACACAGCACCATAAAGAACAGTGAATGGGGGCACGTTGATATTTCTGGAGGCCTACCACAAATTTGGTGATTCACTACTGGATCGAATAGTAACCAGTGACGATACTTGGGTGAAACACGTCAATTGCAAGACAAAGGACCCCCAAACACCAAGAAAATGTTTGCAAACCTTGTCAACAATGAAGTTGATGGCGACAGTGTTTTGGGATACACAAGGCATGCTTCTTATTGATTTTTTTGTACGTGGAGCAACTATAAATTCTGCCCAGACTGTCAAACTTTGCACAGCCTTAGAAGAGTAGTTCAAAACAAACGCCCAGGAAAGCTGACATCCAAAATTTTGTTTTTGCATGACCTCACACAGCAAACCACACTAAAGAGCTCCTTAATTCATTCAAACGGGAAATTTTCCCTCATCCGCCCTACGGCCTCAATATTTTACCAAGCGACTTCCACTTGTTTCCCCAGATGAATAACTGGCTTGCAATGCAGAGCTTTGATGATGACGCGGGACTCCAGGCAGGCATGATTCACTGGCTGAAGTCTCAGGTGGCAGAATTTTACACCAAAGGTATTTCAAATCTTGTCCACCTGTATGATAAGTGCCTCAATGTGTTTGGTGACTATGGGGAAAAGTAGTATGCTAGTATGTAGTTGATTGTGTTCCAGATGCTGCAAATACTTTATAATGTCACTATGCTGTCAAGTTCTACAGTGTGCTGTTGTGTAATACCCAGTGGCCAAAATAAAATTGTCCAGAAAAATATTTACAGTAAGAATAGCGTGGGGTAGACCTTGTTAATGAACATCAGATCATGGAAGATGCTGAAAGTGGCCACCCGTTTCACCCCATTTTGCTACTAAGTTTTGCAATGCAGACTTTGCTGGAGGATTTACTGAAACATTCATAGTCTTAGTCTTAAACTCTTCAGGAAACAGTAACATGCACTTCCATCATCTCCTCAGCACATATCCGGGATATTATTAATTCTTGTTCGGATGTTTTGGCTCACAACCATTGTTAAAGTCAGTGGCTTGCAAGATTTTTGGATCACTTTATACAGGACATGGACTAATCGTGCATAAGTCTGAGATAAAATTGTTGGTAACAAGAGTGTCAGTCATGTATAAAACATTGTGTCTATCAAGTGCAGAGTCTGTGAATCCACACTGAATGTGGATTCAGATGCCTGATTACTGCAGTTGTGTGTGTGAGTTGTGCTTGTGTGTGTGTGTGTGTGTGTGTGTGTGTGTGTGTGTGTGCGTGTGTGTGTGTGTGTGCGCCTTCTATTGTTGACAAAGGCCTTTATGGCTGAAAGCTTTGTTTGTGATAGTCTTTTCGTTGTGCCTATTTGTGACTCAGCATCTCCGCTTTATGAAGACTTAGAAGAGTATTTCCTTTGAGAGCACAGACATGAAATGAGGGCATGAGCTGCAAACCCTCATCTCAGTTAAGCAGACTGTATGCTGCCTGTATTGCCACAGTTACCTTGACCACTGAATCCCAATGTTATCTTTACATTGAGTAAAGTGATTTAAAAACCTTGCATGCAGTTCACCTAGAGAATGGTTGAAAAGTTGTCAGACAGAATATCTGAACAAGATTTAATAATACTGTGGATGTACACCCAAAAGATGATACAATATTCAGTCCACCAGGAAATCATAAAGAAACACAGCTCTGCTTTTATTTTCCACAGAAAAACTGCTAGCACTGTCTTGCGTTGCATTCAACTGCTCACTCAAGTTTGCTCTTCTCTCTCACTCAAACATGACGACAGACTGAAATACTTGGGATGTTGGAGATGTTCATGTGGAGACATGTGACCACAAAAATTGGTGCAGTAAAATCACAATCAGCAGCATTTTCTGTGATGAGCTGCTCTCCCTGTTCGTTAACAAGGATCAGTGACACATCAGCATTACAATTATTTTCCAGGCCAGTTTTATTGTGCCCCACCACACGCACACACTTTCAGAATTGTTTTATTAATGATGCACCCCATAAAGGATATTGCAGTTACAAACACTATTTAGGTTTATTTTTGTGGAAACCTCCATCCATGCTGTTTGTCCCACAATGACCTGAATTTATAAATTGTACTACTAAAATTTTCAGTATCCACTGCACATAAGGGCAGTTCTAAGACTACTACTACAATCACAGCAGTATAAGATCTCACCTCAGATTGCACGTACCTGGTTGTAGTGATACTTTAGTGTGGAGCATGGTTTTATATTGCGGAAGACTGCAACATTTGTCAGTTGGAACTAACACAGAACTCAGGCTATGCTACAAATCTGTCTGTCACCACAAGCAAGCACGGGAGGGGGGCAGCAATACATGCTGGCAAAAAGTTTACGTACTGTATCTTCTTTCTGTTTCATAATCATCTACTCATTAACACCAAAAACAAACTCCGTGATAAGATCTATAGGACACACACACCTATGGCCCTGCATGGTGCTGGCTTGTGGTGTAACAGCATCATGTAGGGGCATACGTGTGTGTGTGTGTGTGTGTGTGTGTGTGTGTGTGAAAGGGGGTGGGAGGGGGGGGGGGGGCACTTGTATGTTTTACCCGGGCTCATCAAAGGACAACTATGAAAGCTAACATGTTTTCCTTCTTTTGTGTGCGACTATCAACTACCCAACACTTCTGCTTTTCAGTGGGTGGTCTCTTTTAATCCTAAAGTGTTTACATTCTTCAAGAACTCTAGGTACTATGTTTATCTGCAGTTGTCACATTTTCTGAGATTTTATCACCATAAATCTTACTAAAAGACACATTTTGGAGAGATCTTTAATCCCATGTATGTTAGCTTCACTGCATCCTTAATGTTTTTCATGTTCACTTCTAAAATTGTGATGTGTAATGCTTTGTGTATTTTTAATCTGTGACATTTATGAATTCGCAGGACAAAACAGTAATATTTGCGTCACATCAAGGGTCTTGTGCTGTGACTGTGATTTTTGAATGAATGAGTAAATAAATACTGAATGGTGAGCAAATCAAGCAGTGATGTACAGAATAATCTTGTAATTCACTGGATCACATTCCACGGCTTGTTAAAATAATTCTCACTCCAAAGGGGAGGGGGGGGGGGGGGGGGGGAAGCTCTAATATGTACATAACTTCTGATATTACAGCACATGCCTCAGTTAAATTAATGAGGATTCTCAGATTATTTTAGAAAGATTCAAGGTGAAGTTAAGAAATCTGGAAAAAGCAGGATCCACTGCACTGCTGCAAACTCAGCATTAAGTTTCTTATGTAATACCCTGAAGGCATTAATTGGTTATGTGTTATTAATTGACATTTATTTATAACAAATCATACCAAGAACGACACTTTTTTTTATACATCTTCAATGCACACTTGCCTCAAAATGGCATACTTTAATAACATGCAAGTTATAATAGGAAAACAATGAAATATGAAAATTCTATATCCACCAAAATGACATTTCCCATGATTTACTTACAGCAAAATACTTGGTGTTTTGAAACAGCATATATTCATAGGCTGTAACTTAAAATACGAAACCCACCAAATATTGACTTCAGCTGAATAGGACAAAGTCCAATATGATCTCTCTCAAGTTCTGCTTGTGACACAAACGTGATGTGGGATCGCTAGCCTGAATAGACAGAGCTTTCAGGAGGCTCATCAGAGCTGTACTCTGTAGAAGCCATGCCCCCAAACTTCTGCTACAGAGAGCTAACTGACATTTCAAGGTTCAGGCTTAAGACAGGCTACTACTCGGTTAAAAAACATCTCTCAATATCAACAGTTCCAAAAATGTTAACTATCATTATGTAAATTTGTGTGACAAATACTCGAAATGTTTCTTGATAATTTAAATTCTGTAACCCTTTATTGAGAAATGTATCTTAATAATTCTGTAATCCATTCATTATTGAGAAACGTATCTCAAAATATATTTTACGTCGGCTCCACCTCAGATACATAATACAAAGTTAACAGTCCAAACACAGATATCTGCTTTTTAGACAAACAATGAATTGTCTTGCTCCTGTTGCAGTGACCCCGAGTTAGGGGAACAGAGCCCAAATCACTAGCTAACCAGTCCTTGGTATTGGCCTTACGGCTGTCATTTTTAAATAGAGGCAGTAGGTGCATGCACACACAGGCACGCATGGTCACGTGCGCAGCTGCGCGCGCGCGTACATACACACAGAGGCACTTAAGACACTCTTCGTCAGAAGCCGGATCCCATGTACCCCTCCATTTAACAGTGGCCGACACATATGTCAGTTCCTGGATGTCAGAGTGCACGTCACAGCAGCCTGGTGTATAGCTGGTTGTTGGTACTTTGCTGCCTTCTCCGTATGACACCAGCTGAGCTGGACATAATCATCGATGATCTAATTCTTGATTATCCTCATGCAGCTGAACTCAACCACCCAAATGTTCAGAGGAGGAACAACTCGACTGTGCGCTGAAGCCCTGCTACACCAAGTTGCATGAAAGATACTTCACAACAGTGTTGTAACATGAGGTCTTGCAAAGGTCCCATGATTCTGTAAACAAGCTTGGACGAAATGGTTGGCTGTCTCAATGATGCATCTGATGCAGCATCTGGTGTCTGCCTACCTTGCATGACTTGTCCTGATGCTGTCCAGGTGTTACAACATGCTACCCTGTTGGAGTTGACACACATGCAGGCTGCCCACACCTTGCTGAGCTGTTCAAAGGATTTGAGGAGACTGCCGTTCCACACGAGGTGCTGGCAGGTCGAGCTTTCTCAGTGCCAGTAATCTGTTTTGCCAGACGGTTGGTCCTCTTCAAGTGGCGAATGGAATGCCCATGGCTGTCTGGCCTACAGAACAGTGGAAGTAGCTCAGAGAGGTGTCTGCAGATGTCCAGTCCTTGCACCAATGCATGTGTGACCCAAGTCCGGATCATTGTACAGGCCCACAAAGAGGACATTGGTAAAGATGAAAATCATCATTGTGGCTTCAGTGGGAGCCCAGCTGATGACATCGAGCTGCTCCTTGAAGTGACACTTCTGATGAATCGTGTACTGTCCAGCTGAGAAGAACTGTGGCCCCATGTATCCTGCATGTGCAAGGCTGGCATGATGGTGTGGCCAGGGCCGAAGGTGATTGTTTCGACCACCTTCACCTTTTCCTTGTGGTTGGAGGACACCAGTGCAAGAGAGCAACACTTCTGGGCTTTGAGGTACAGTCTCATGTGGTATGGGGCTACTGATGGTGGTATTGATTGGGGCTGCAGACGTCACCAAGTAAGGGTGAAGGGCAAGACATCAGCAAAGGCTGCAGCACTAACTCTGTTACCAAGTGTTGCACTCTGAAGTGAGATGGAAGCTGATCTAGAACAGTGCCTATGGCCATGTTAAACTGCAGAGGGAGAAGCAATCACTCACACAACCCTTCGGAAGACTGCACGGTCATATGGACTCACAGGCACTTCCTTCTGCATCTGGCTTACTGCCCTTTGACGCATCCCGCAAACTCCTCAAGTAGGCCATATGCTCTAACCACTAGGTGAAATGCGTCACTGTCCAGTGAATTGATCGCTTTGATAATGTCCAGTGATGCCACAAGGCAGACCAACACATACGGACTGCATCAGAGTGTGTGTGTCTGAGATGAAGGTGTTCTCCAGTATCCGAACCCAAAAGATCAAATGCCTGTTAATGATTGTCCACAGCATGTGCAATCGAGAATCATAATCTGAGTTGCCAGTGCCTTATGAAAGGTCCTGACATCCTCAGAGCAGACCGTGATAGAGTGAATATCACTGGGGAATGCTGGGCCAGCCTTCTTGGGGAGCACGATGGTTTGGGCGGAGAGGAGGGAAGAGAGAAGTTTTCTCTCCAGGAGGAAGACATAGGTGTGTGGGTGGCTCCTTTACAGCCTGCAGCAGACCCTCTGGGTGGCAGGGAAGACACGACCTCTTCTGTGACTGACCTCCCGCTGCTCTTGAAATCAACCAGCTCCAAGTGCAGTAGGAGGCGGTCACTAATAGAGGTAGTGCTGGAGATCAGCTTCTTGATGAAGAAGTCTGTTCAGAAGTCCACAAGGCCCTGGATTTCGGGTGGTGGCTGCAGCAGCAGCATGCCTACCAGAAGTTCATGCCACAGTGTGCTCAGTTCCTAGATTTTGGGAAACTCCTATCAGTGGCCCATACACCTCTGCCGCATTGGTCCCCGAGACCTCAGAGATGGTAGCCACAGTATCATCTTCTTTGGCATCTGCTTCGAGCCTACTGCCTTTAGCACACACAGGAGCATCTCAGGATGGTTGGGGGCAGAGTCTCCAGCCCCAAATTAACGATGATGTCCAGAGCTGAGAAATGCAGGGCAGAAGCAGGAAGCCCCCTATATGGTCCCAGATGACGGAGTCAATAGACTACACTGGTTGTGTCATACTGTCCCCTCCATTTGGGCTTCATACAGGCACTATTTTCCTTGGTTAAACTAATAATATATAAGGGGGGAGGGGGGGGGGGACTGGGAGTCATATGGTGGCTTAGGTCTAGGCCAGTCTAAGAACTGTAGTAGGCAATTAATTGGGGAAAAACCATGGAAATAAAAAAAGAGTCAAGAAGGTTCAAGTTTAAAGCGTCTTTAAACTTGCATCTAAGCCACTACTACGCACCACTATCTTATACAAGGGAGTGGAAACAAGTAAATCAGATTTGGTGCATGGTGATTTGAACTTTGGTTCTCCAACATATACATCCAATGTCTTTCTTAGTGACAATTCTCTGGGTGGAAAGCCATCACAAGAAACCCCTAACAAAAAGTATGAAATAAATTTTCTCCTGGTAAATGCAGTACACTATTTATGTCTCTAGCACAAGTTTTTATTATTTACAGTAACATCATGACACTCAAACTGGATGCTCTCTGCTGGCACAATTTGAATGCTGTTGTTTGTAACTCAGCTTACGAAACAATGGAAAGAACCTCTTTCCAACTTATCAAATGTGAAATAATTTGTATTTATCTTAACCTACATATCTACCCACGTAGAGGGAGACCAAGAGATGACTACACTACGCAGATTCAGAAGGATGTAGGTTGCAGTGGGTACTGGGAGATGAAGAGGCTTGCACAGGATAGAGTAGCATGGAGAGCTGCATGAAACCAGTCTCAGGACTGAAGACCACAACAACAACAACAACAACAACAACAACAACATTATTTTCACACTCTGCAGTCCAGTGTTTCGTGGAGGGCAGTCACGTTTAGGCAAATACATGATTTGCACTAGTTAAATATGGAACTGCATTCCAATATCAATACTTTTTTGAGAGGTGCATATGGGGCCTGTTGATGGCTTACTGAACTGCTGAAACTGGTAGCAATGATAAAATAAAATAACTTCTAAATCTGCATGGCTGTTTGGCAGATTTCTTTGTTAAATACAATGAATTATAAAATGTTAGCAGCTGTCCTTTCTCAATTAAGTTCCTACTCAGCGTTCTGTGATAGCGTGGAGAGCTGCATCAAACCAGTCTCAGGACTAAAGACCACAACAACAACATGTCAATTTGTAGGAAATACTTGCATTACGATCCAGAAACTCTGAATACTGATATAACATAGAGATACCAGCACAAATATTTCTAGGCACTCTGTTCTGTTCACCTACAGCTGCTAAAACAAGATCATTATAACTCAAACTTCTACTTACTACATTACATGGAAAAGTGGCCGAGATAAAAAGTATTCGAAACAAAATTAGGCTTTTACATAGTACTATAGATTCAGCCTGCCTGTACTAATGTGCTCCTTCCTGAGCAGGAAGGTGTGCCGGTCACCAGCACGAATCTGCCTGGAGGATTAGTGCCAAGGTCCGGTGTGCCGGTCAGCTACAGATGGTTTTTAGGGTGGTTTTCCATCTGCCACGATGAATGCGGGCTGGTTCCCTTATTCAGCCTCAGTTACACTATGTCGGTGAGTGCTGCAGAAACACTGTCTCCACGCACTCATACACCACTGAGCATACCACTGAGGACTATGGCAGGACAAAGCCTCTCCGTCGTTTCTAGGTCCCTGGTTCAAAACACGCTCACTGTAAATTTACAAGCAGGCACTACAAATTATATGAAATATTGTAACATTTATGGGGTATGGGAGGGAGGGAAGGGGAGTGAGAGGGAGAGAGGGGGAGGGGGAGGCGAGAGAGAAAGACTAGTGACAATCTGTAACACATTTATTCAATTTTTTAATTATACAAGTGTAATCAGTGTGGAAGAAAAGCATTAATCAACTGGCTGCAAAAGTCAAACAACTAGGCCTGAATTTCTTTTATATACAAAAAGCTTTTAGTTATAGCATGTACCTTCAAATTTCCATCTTACCTAAAACTATACAGGCAACCAAACAACTGATAAAAGACATATGAGAATTATCTGCAATCGTACATGTACTATCCATTTTTTCCCAATAATCAATTAAACCACGTTAAGACAGAATATTATCAAAATATCTCTTTCTTCCAAAAGTTCTTCTGTATTTCACAACTGCATGTAAAATCAATTTGTTTCCAACATTTTTCTCTTTAAAATACTTTTGTTACACACTGAGCTCAGTCTTCAATCATCACAGGTGAAAAGCCAGCACTTATCAGCTGCCTATTCAGATGGGAATCCAAAAACTTTCAATGTACCAGCATCTCTTTTCCGGTCATAAGCTTCCTTATCATCACAAGCAAAGGCCAGCAAATACTGAGATGGGTGCCAGGCAACTGTAAATGTGGCTGCTTCAACTCCAATGTCCACCACTTTATTCCCTGAGCAAACTTCACCTATGTCAATCACCAAATCTTCTGATGCTGAAGCCAGGAGCTGGCCATCATGACTAAAGCTGATTGTGCGCACTGGCCATTCTAATCTGGAATTCAGAGAAAATCCTAAAATGTAACTTCAATTAAATAACACCAACAGCAAATAGAAACAAACAAAACACAAAAGCTATATTTTCTCACCAAGCAGCAGAACACACACATAAAAGATGGTTGTAATTGGCAAGCTTTTGGAACCAGTGGCGCCTATTTCAGGTTGAAAATGGGGGTGCTGTGGGGGGTGGAGGGTGGGGGAGTTCTAGGAAAGGGGTAGATTTCGGGAAAGCCACACAGAACCGTGGGTCAGGGGAGACTTACGATACGGGATAAGAAGAAAATAAATTTATCAAAATTAAAAAAAGAATAATAATAATTATAATTCTGTCAATAATTGATTGTTTTTGTTGTTATAAAAGCTATATTTTGGAATAACTGTTTCTCCAACAGACCAAACAAATCATAATTTCAGGATTATGTGGCAAAGTCACACAGATTCCAGGGTCAAAAGTGTCTCATCTGACCTGAGGATTATGAACTTAATCACTTACAGACCTATTTGCTTCAACTTTTTTCTCTTGCTTACTAGTTGGTGGAACCAATCGTTTCAAAGGCTATGTTTTATGTTACATATGACACATGTTACATTGGCATGCAAAGGTTTCTACAGGGAGAACTCATGTCAACACCAAAGTTAACAGGGCTAGAAGGACAGCTGAGGGGGGTCTCCCTCTACAATTTTGAGCCCCCCCCCCCCCCCTGCTCCCACTTTCTTTCATTATCAAACTGACAATTCTTCGATGCCTCAGGATGTATCCTATCAATCAATCCCTTGTTTTAGTCAGGTTCTACCATAAATTTATTTTTTTCCCCCAGTTCAATTCAGTACCTCCTCACTTGTTATTTGATGCCCATATGACCATTCTTCTATTGTGCCACTTTTGAAAACTTCTATCTTGCTGCTGTTGTCTGAATAATCAATTTCTATACTTCACTTCCACACACAGCTACAGACAATTCTTTCAGAAAGCACTTTTTAACATTTAAATTAAATGTTAACAAAAGAAACACTTTTCTTGCTACTGCCATTCTGTGTTTTGTATCTTCCCTACATCATCATCAGTTATTCTCTTGCCCAAGTAACACAACTCATCTACCACTTTTAGTGTTTCATTTTCTAATCTGATTCCCTCAGCCTAATTGACTTCGACTACACTCAATCACACTTAATTTTATTGATGTTCATCTTTAATCTCTTTTCAAGACTCTATCCATTATGTTCAACTGCTGTTTCAAATCCTTAGCTGCCTCTGATGGAATTACAATGTCATGAACAATCAGCAAAGTTTTCATTTCTTCTCCGAGAACTTTAGTTCCCTTTCCATATTTTTCCTTGGTTTCCTTCACATCTTGTTTGAATAACATAGGGGACAGGCTACAATCCTGTCTCTCTCCCTTCTCAACTACAGCTTTCCTTTCATGACCTTTGACTCCTATAGCTATAGTCAGTGTGCCCATCACTACACCACTTTGCTCGGTATTTCTAATAGGCTTTGTCCTTTTATCTATTTGAACATCTGCTGTTGTCACAATTTCATCTCTTGAAGCTACCCATTCATCTTCTACCACAACCCTTTCTCCAGTTTTAGTCAATCTTTGCCTATGCTCCCTCTGAAATTCTTAACAACTTTTGGTTCTTTCATTTTACCCAAATTCCATCTCCATAATTTCTTACCTTTTTGCAAATTCTTCACTTTTAGTCTGCAGTTCATAATGAAACAATTGTGCTACGAGTCTACATATCTACCTGAAATTGTCTTAAAGTTTAAAATCTGGTTTGGAAATCTCCTGTCTTATTGTTATACAATCAGTCTGAAACCCAGGAGTCTTACAAGTAAACAACCTTTCTTCATGATTCTTAAACAAAATGCTTCATCATCTATGGAGCTAGTCGTCATATAGACTTGTACTGCTGTGGTGGGCACTGGCTTCAATAACTTCAATATGCTGTTCATAGTAGCTTGCCCATGTTCTTATTTTTTTATTAGGCCTACTACTGCATTATCTCTTATCTGATTTTGTGTTGGTAACTCTGTACAGACCTAATAGAAGGTCCTGTTTTCTTGTCACCACACTTCAACTATGTCTAACTTCAAATTATCAATTTAACTTTTTATATTTTCTCACCTATGTATCTGATTATGGAGTTTAACATTCCACTTTCTGATTAACAGAATGCCAGCCTTGTCTTCTCTGATGACACACCCTCCTGAGTAGTCCCCCTGTCTGGAGTTCTAAATGGGGGATTATTTTACCTCCAGACTATTTTACTGAAGAGGATGTCATCTTCCTTACACCATATACGAGAGCTGCAGGCCTACAGGGGCGGGGGATGCTGTAGTTTCCCCTTGCTTTCAGCTGTTTGCAGTACCAGCACAATAAAACTATGTTGGCCAGTGTTATAAGGCCACAAGGCCAGGTCGGTCAATCATTCAGACTGTTGCTCCCACAACTACTGAAAATGTTGCTGCCCCTCTTCCAAAACTAGAGGTTAGTTTTAAAAGTAATCCTCAAGGTCTCGGCTATAACGAGGGAAAATTAAATTAGTGGATCTCTTATTCCTTTGAATTTTTCTTTAGATGTCAAATTAATACAGATTTTCAAAACAAGACATTGTACAGTAAACGTAATTTACAACAGTAACATTTTTTTCTGAACACACAACATATACACTCCTCTGAATATTGGTTGAATTCTTCCAGTTGACATTTTAGAATGTTCAACACCAACAAGCATGTTAAGAGTGGACAAATATCACCTTGTCTTGATTACACAAATTTTACACTTCACTATTAGCGATACCCCCCCCCCCCCCTTCCCCCATTGGTGGGGAGGCTTGTGTGCCTCGGCAATACAGATGGCCGTACCGTAGGTGCAACCACAACGGAGGGGTATCAGTTGAGAAGCCAGACAAACGTATGGTCGCAGCAGCCTTTTCAGTAGTTGCAAGGGCAATGATTGACTGATCTGGCCTTTTAACACTAACCAAAACGGCCTTGCTGTGCTGGTACTGCGAACAGCTGAAAGCAAGGGGAAACTACAGCTGTAATTTCTCCCGAGGGCATGCAGCTTTACTGTATGGTTAAATGATGATGGCGTCCTCTTGGGTAAAATATTCCCCCATTCGGATCTCCGGGCAGGGACTACTCAGGACGACATCGTTATCAGAAGAAAGAAAAATGGCGCTCTACGGATCGGAGCGTGGTAATGCAGGAGTAGGTTTAATAATGAATAAAAAAATAGGAGTGCACGTAAACTACTACAAACAGCATAGTGAACGCATTATTGTGGCCAAGATAGACACAAAGCCCATGCCCATTACAGTAGTACAAGTTTATATGCCAGCTAGCTCTGCAGATGATGAAGAAATTGATGAAATGTATGAGATAAAAGTAATTATTCAGGTAGTGAAGGGAGACGAAAAGTCATGGGTGACTGTAATTCGAGAGTAGGAAAAGGGAGAGAAGGAAACATAGCAGGTGATTATGGATTGGGGCTAAGAAATGAAAGAGGAAGCTGTCTGGTAGAATTTTGCACAGAGCATAACTTAATCATAACTAACACTTGGTTCAAGAATCATAAAAGAAGGTTGTATACATGGAAAAATCCTGGAGATACTAAAAGGTATCAGATGGATTATATAATGGTAGGACCGAGATTTAGGAACCAGGTTTTAAATTGTAAGACATTTCCAGGGGCAGATGTGGACTCTGACCATAATCTATTGGTTATGACCTGTAGATTAAAACTGAAGAAACCACAAAAAGGTGGGAATTTAAGGAGATGGGATCTGGATAAGCTGAAAGAACCAGAGGTTGTACAGAGTTTCAGGGAGAGCATAAGGGAACAACTGACAGGAATGGGGGAAAGAAATACAGTAGAAGAAGAATGTGTAGCTCTGAGGGATGAAGTAGTGAAGGCAGCAGAGGATAAGGTAGATAAAAAGATGAGGGCTAGTAGAAATCCTTGGGTAACAGAAGAAATATTGACTTTTAATTTTGAAGGAGAAAATATAAAAATGCAGTAAAAGAAGCAGGCAAAAAGGAATATAAACGTCTCAAAAATGAAACCAACACGAAGTGCAAAATGACTAGGCAGGGATGGCTAGACGACAAATGTAAGGATGTAGAGGATTATCTCACTAGGTGTAAGATAGATACTGTCTACAGGAAAATTAAAGAGACCTTTGGAGAAAAGAGAGCCAACTCTATGAATATGAAGAGTTCAGATGGAAACCTAGTTCTAAGCAAAGAAGGGAAAGCAGAAAGGTGGAAGGAGTATATAGAGGGTCTATACAAGGGCGATGTACTTGAGGACAATATTATGGAAATGGAAGAGGATGTAGATGAAGATGAAATGGGAGATACGATACTGCATGAAGATTTGACACAGAGCACCGAAACACCTGAGTTGAAACAAGGCCCCGGGAATAGACAACATTTGATTGGAACTACTGATGGCCTTCGGGGAGCCAATCCTGAGAAAACTCCACCATCTTGTGAGCAAGATGTATGAGACAGGGGAAATACCCTCAGACTTCAAAAAGAATATAATAATTCCAATCCCAAAGAAAGCAGGTGTTGACAGACGTGAAAATTACCGAACTATCAGTTAAATAAGTCACAGCTGTAAAATACTAAAGTGAATTCTTTACAGACGAATGTAAAAACTGGTAGAAGCCAACTTCGGGGAAGGTCAGTTTGGATTCCGTAGAAATTCGGAGTAGGTATTTAAATCCATGGAGAAGAAATAAAAACTTTGAGATTCGCCAATGACATTGTAATTCTGTCAGAGACAGCAAAGGACTTCGAAGAGCAGTTGAATGGAATGGACAGTGTCTTGAAAGGAGGATATAAGATATACATCAACAAAAGCAAAACGAGGATAATGGAATGTAGTCGAATTAAGTCGGGTGATGCTGAGGGAATTAGATTAGGAAATGAGAAACTTAAAGTAGTAAAGAAGTTTTGCTATTTGGGGAGCAAAATAACTGATGATGGTCGAAGTAGAGAAGATATGAAATGTAGACTGCAATGGCAAAGAAAGCATTTCTGAAGAAGAGAAATTTGTTAATATCGAGTATAGATTTAAGTGTCAGCGAGTTGTTTCTGAAAGTATTTGTATGGAGTGTAGCCATGTATGGAAGTGAAACATGGACGATAAATAGTTTGGACAAGAAGAGAACAGAAGCTTTCGAAATGTGGTGTTACAGAAGAATGCTGAAGATTAGATGGGTAGATCACATAACTAATGAGGACGTATTGAATAGAATTGGGGAGAAGTGGAGTTTGTGGCACAACTTGACAAAAAGAAAGGACCGGTTAGTAGCACATGTTCTGAGGCATCAAGGGATCACAAATTTAGCATTGGAGGGCAGCTTGGAGGGTAAAAATCGTAGATGGAGACCAAGAGATGAATACACTAAGCAGATTCAGAAGGATGTAGGTTGCAGTAAGTACTGGGAGATGAAGACGCTTGCACACTATAGAGTAGCATGGAGAGCTGCATCAAACCAATCCTAGGACTGAAGACCACAAGAACAACAACATTACTGATTTCGGCTCCTGCCATATTCAGATCTGTTACAAGCAAAAACAGGACATAACCAACTAAGTTCAGTTTGCTGACGCTAAACCTATAAAAGGCCTGGTGTACATACGAAAGGTAAAAAGTGTTTACATGATTAACAGCCATGCATGCCATAAAATTTTCTGATGTAGTATCAACTTCAAACAAAGCTTGTAGTGTAAGTGTCGGTGATGAACAGAATGCATCTAGTAATTTACACAAAGAAGCTGAGGCCAGCAGAGGACACTATAGGAAGGGTACATGATTAACCAGTATCGCAAATGTAATGATTAAAATGCAGTATGCATAGTCATTAATTAAAACTACTTCACATGGGAAAACGAGCATCTGACAATAAAACATGTACTGACATACCATACTAGGAATCAGATTCGTACTCAAAATCCACATAAAAAGTGTAAATACTAATAATGTGAAGCTCCTAGCCTGGCAAAGTAAAACATACAATTGTGTAAAAGCCAGTATAAAAAGTATAGGATTAAAATCACATCCATGAAACTACATCTTCCAGTGTGACAAAACAATAACTGTAACTGTAGTTGTAAGGTAATTAATGTAACAGTAACTAATAATTAAAAAAATCGATAGGTGATAATACATCCAGAATGGGATCTCAATCGCAACACGTCGTGTCTTCTCTGTGTGACATTTTTGTTTTCCTATAGCGGAACTTGTGGAGAGAGGACCACTCTCCCCGTCACCGGCGGCTGGTGCACATGACCACATGCCGAGCTGCTGGGGTGATCGATACTGTCAAAATAAGCATTTAGGTTAAACTCATTCTGTCCATTCAGCAGTAATTCTGGTTGCCATTATCTATGTACATAAATCTCCATTTCCTCGAGTAGGTTCGGTAACTTCCCCTTTGGCACCATATGCAATTCTTTCGTATCATCCTCTATGTTTCCTGCCAAATGTTTTTCTCTGTCCAAATGTGTACCGAAGGCGCTCTTATTTTTGTTTGCTCTCTAAAATGAGTCTTGAAATTCTTTCCTGCCTGACCTACATAAAACTTGTCATAGTCTTGGCATTTTATCTTATATACACCAGATTCCAAATATTTATTGCTGTTGTTAGCAGCTTTGTGGCATAGCCTA
Source organism: Schistocerca gregaria (assembly GCF_023897955.1). Taxonomy (NCBI): domain Eukaryota; kingdom Metazoa; phylum Arthropoda; class Insecta; order Orthoptera; family Acrididae; genus Schistocerca; species Schistocerca gregaria. The sequence continues at coordinate 261,328,627 of NC_064925.1, forward strand.
CAACCATTTGTACTTTTCGTTTGAAATCACAATTCTGTTGGAAAATGCACCACTCTATGACACAGCAACAAACTTTTTGCTCTTTGGTTCTGCTATCTCCTTCTTGTCACGTATTTTTGACTTTAGTTTATTATAAAAGTTTCATTACATCATGGTCCTTATTTGCGTTTGGCTCTGCTACTTGTCTGATCACCCTTAATTCTTCCACCTCATTCTTAGGGATGAGTGGCAGTTTTAGCATCCTGTAGATCATGGCTCTGAAGTCAGCCCATTTATGCTTCTCAGGGTGACACAATTTCACATTTATAATCGTGTCAGTAGCTGTCGTCTTCCTAAATATGCTAATATTATGCTGTCCATCTCTTTTAGTTAACCTAAGATCCAAAAAACTTATTCTCACTTCTTCTTCCCGTTCCACTGTGAAAATTTTTTCATGCATCCCACCAATTCTTCCTGCTACCTCACGTGTTTCATTTTTATCATCTTTGTACAGTAGTATAATGTCTACATAAAGTCTGTAATAAACATTTTTTTGCAGATAGTGTTAACTAAATATATGTCACAATTAAATTTTATTACAATGAAATAATAAACCATTTAAATAGGCAACAGCCATAAGATCAGTTGTAGAGTAATGTGAATTACCTCATTTTCAAAAATTTATATCTTTTTTCACAGTCAGATGTCAATGTTGAAATTTTTACAGTACGTTGCTATCATATAGGTGTACAAACTGTGCAAAAATCATATTTTTATATTCAGTCCCACCTGAGATAACTAACTGCAAAAACAAGAAAAAATGAAAATTTTCAAATTTCAAAAATTCATAAAAAACTAAGAAAATATTTGTAAGTGTTCTTGCTCTATATGAGGCTAGTAATGTATGATATCTAAATATAGGAAAAAAATAGACTCTCATTAATCACTCCTTGTTTCTTATTTTTTGGGCCTAAAGAGTGGATTTTTGAAAATTTGGATTTCAAACTTTGGAGGTCATTTTAACTGGTTATTTTTGAATTTATGATATTTTGTGTAATAGACAATGGTGTAAAGGACACTTTTCTAAAAACAATCATGTCAATTGCAATGTTGTAACTTAACCCAGTGCAGAGATATTCATATTTTGCTAATGTTTCTAACATGAAACATCGTCGCGTTCTTACAAACAAATATGGCTGCCATTCAGTAAAAGGGAAAGGTAAATTAAAAAAAAAAAACACATTTTGAACTTCTCAATTATAGGGTAATTGCATACAAAAAAATATTTAAAAATGGTACAGCAACCAAATTAATTTTTATTGGACCACTTCATTTGGATTGACCCTAAAGGTATACACTATTTTTTCTATGATGTTTATACTATACAGTATATAGCTACCAAATTTCACATAGTTTGAATGGTAAATAAAAAACTGCTAATTTATTTTCAATATGTTAGCAATATTGCTTTGTTGAAAATGATACCAGAGATGAGCAAGGGGGAGGAAGGGAAACTGGCATGTTCTTGTTATTTGTTCCTAGTAGCTTAATGCCTGTAACAAAAACACATGAGTGTAGGGATGCCACTAATTTTACTATTTTGTTATATGCAATAAAGCAAGAACCTATACTTTCGAAGTACAAGTACTTTTGTTAATCCCACACTGCTTAGTTCAGTTCTTCATATTGGAAAAAGAGACAATTGTAAGAACACACAGAATTAAATCAGTTACAATAACTTCTCAAAAAATTAAATCATTGGTCTAGGATACAGGTAATGTGTGTCATTATTGAATTGAACATGTAACTATATCATTTTGCAAAAGGGAAGGTAAATATTCAATGTAAGGTGCTGGCAATTAATGTAACTGTTCTGCCTCAGGTTCACCTGTGATTTGTTTTTATTTTCCTTATTGTAAATCTGATTCATAATACGTTTTCATGGAAGAGGTCATTGTCAAAGGGCTAGTGAGTGGCATGTGAATGCATCCATTCAACATGAGACGAAGGAAGATAGATTTGGGATTAACATCTGATTGATAATGAGGCCATTACAGGTAGAGCCCAAGTACAGACTGAGGAGTGATGCCGAAGGAAATAAAAATCAATGAGTAGGACCCCACAAGGAATGATCAAGTGTATAGCTTGACTCTATCAGGAGAAGGGGGGTAAGGGGAAGAGTGGAGTGAAGCAGATAAACAGAAGTTATTGAATCACTATTACCTGTGCACGATGACGATTTTTGTGTGTGTGTGTGTGTGTGTGTGTGTGTGTGTGTGTGTGTGCGCGCCGGGAGGGGCAGGGAGGGGGGGGGGGGGGGGTTGGTTGGGTGGAGAAGGAACCAAACTACGTGGTCATCAGTCCCTCCAACCTTGGATTAACTAAAACTGATTAAATCCCACTTTAGAAGAGGGAACCACAATGTCCATAAAATGATAAACCATTGACAGGGAAGAACAGAAAAGGGTGGAAGAAGAGGTGAGGGAAAGGAAGTGATCTAATGACAGGGGCATGAAGGAAGAAGCAAAGGAGACAAGAGAGATGCTCAAGACATGACATACCCCAGAATGAAAGGAGTGTGAAGGCAGAGGGCTGGGGTAAACTACCAAGCCCAGTTGAAGCCAATCCAGTCGGGACGAAGAGGGAAACAAGAGGGCCTGCCATGCCCTCCACTCACCGATAAGGTGGGAGGTCCCTACCTTAAATAAAACGATACAAACTCATATCACAAAAAAAGTAAAATGAGATCTGCTGCTGAGGCATTGTCAGCTAACACCAGGGGTAGCGAGTCTGGAAAGCTAAAAGTCTCTGGCAGAACGGCTAAGTTGGGGCAGTCCAATAAGATGTGAGCTACAGTCAGCATCGACCCACACTGACAGAGAGGGGGGTCCTCATGATGGAGGAGATAACCGGAGTCAGCAATGTATGGCTGATGCAGTGCCAGCATAGGACGACAGAGGCCTTACAAGAGGCCCGTAAGGAGGACCGCCACAGAGTTGTAGAATCCTTAGTTGCCCTGAGCTTGTTCGGCGAAGAAAGAGGGTGCCATTCTGTATCCCAAAGGCCCAAAACCTGACGACCTAATGCCGAGTGAAGGTCTATTTCTGGAATGCTAATAGCAAAGAGATGGTCTGGTAGTAGCTAATTTAGCCAGTCGATTGGCAAGTTAATTGCCAGGAACGCCAAAATGACCTGGGGTCCAAATGAAAACCACCAAGCATCCACGATGAGCAAGGAGAGAAAGGGAGTCCTGGATAGCGATGACCAATGGGTGGCGAGGGAAGCACTGGCCGATAACGTGCAAACCGCTCAATGAGTCACTACAGATAGTGAAGGATAGTCCTGAGCAGGAGCAGATATGGTCCAGTGCGTGCAAGATGGCTACCAATTCTGCAGTAAAAACACTACAGCTATCTACCTATACGTTGCGCATAGGTGTAAGCAAAACCAGTGCGGCCAGCAACCATGGAGCCAACAGTATAGATCACTTCTGAACCCTGAAAAGAACTGAGGAGACAGTATAACTGGTCGTGAAGAGCCATTGGAGGAACAGAATCCTTTGAATCGATTGAGAGATCGAGACAGAGCTGTGGCCGAGAGATGCACCATGAAGGGGTATGTGCGTGAGTGGAGAAAAGAGGCAGTAAAGGGAATTGCTGGAGCTCAGAAAAGAGTGACTGAACGTGGACAGCCATGGTAAGCACATATCGTGGCTGCCGCTGCGACAGGGTGTTCTCTGTGTCTGGATAAAGGAGACCACAATTAGGGTGCTTTGGGGTGCAGTGAATGCGGAGCAGGTAAGATATCAGCTGTCGTTGGTGCAAAACTCGCAGTGGTGGAATCCCTGCCTCTACGAGAAAGCTAAGTATGGGGTTAGTCCGGAAGGCACCGTCGCAAGTCGGACCCCACAATGGTGGATGGGGTCTAGTATCTGCAATGTCGAAGGCAACGCAGAACCATAGACAGGACTTCCGTAAGTCTAAACGAGACTGGACCAATGCCTGATACAATGGCAGGAGAACAGAGCGGTCTGTACCCCAGGAGGTATTGCACAGACACCTAAGAACATTGAGATGGGACTAGCACGTCCTCTTCAACTGGCGAAGATGAGGGAGCCATGTCAACTGGGCATCGAAGACCAGACCCATGAAATGATGGCTGTCCACCACCTAGAGGGGCTGGCCGTCGAGGAACAGTGCCGGATGGGGAGGGACTGTACGGCGATGGCAGAAATGCATGACACACGTCTTGGCTGCCGAAAACTGAAAGCCATGGGAGAAAACTCATGAGTGCGCCCGGCAAATTGCCCCTGTAAACAGCGTTCTGCAGCGCCCATTACAGAGGAAGCAACGCAAATGCAAAAACCATCAGCATACAAAGAGGGGGATACTGTCGGCCCAACAGCTGTCACCAGACCATTAATGGCTATGAGAAAGAGAGGGACGCTCAGCACGGAACCCTATGGAACTCCATTTTCTTGCCGATGGGGAGTGCTGTAGGAGCAGCCAACTTTGACCCGATAAGAGCCACAAAAAAGAAAGTTACGGATAAGAATGGGCAGAGCGTTACGAAGGCCCGGTTCATGAAGGGTGGTGAGGATGTGGTGGCGCCAGGCTGTGCCATGGGCTTTATGCAGATCAAATAACATTGCAAGGCGGTGTTGCCGATGGGCAAAAGCCGACCGGATAGCAGACTCCAGGTGGACCAAGTTATCCACTGTAGAGCGGCCACAGCGAAAACCACTTTGAGTCGATGACAAATGGTCATGGGATTCAAGGATCAAAAACAGCCACCGACTCATGATGCGTTCAAGGAGCTTACAGAAGGCTAATTGGATGGTAGCTATCCCACTGAAGAGGTGGCTTCCCTGAATTCAACACCGGAACAACAATGCTTTCCTGACACTGGGTAGGAAAGACTCCCTCACTCCACAGACAGCTGAAGAGGGTCAGTATACGATGGTGGCCAGCCACCGGTAAGTGCTGGAGCATTTGGTTATGTATCTGATCCGGTCCAGGAGCCGTGTAGGGACAAAGGGCGAGGGTGCTGGAGAATTCCAACTTGCTGAATGGGGCATTATATGGCTCTGAGTAGTGAGAAACAAAAGATGAAGGCAGTCATCCTGAGCGCTCTTTCAGGAGAAGGAACGTAGGCGGATTCTGAGCCGATGCCGAATCTTGTGTTGAGCGAAATTTTCTGCTACAAAGTCCGGATTGGTAAGGACAACATCATGCACAGAAATTCTTGCAACCCCAGTGGGAGGACGGTGGCCAAAAATCCGCCTGAGTTTCGCCCAGACTTTTGAAGAGGGGGTGTGTGGTCCTAAGGCAACTACATATCATTCCCAGCAAATTCATTTCTGAAATTTGATTAGGTAGTGCGCCGGGTGCGGAGTCGTTTAAAGACCAGAAGAAGAGCAGTAGAAGGGTGCCACTTGAAGTGTTGAAGAGCAAGGCGGCGGTCTTTTATGGCTACAGCACTTTCCGGAGTCCACCAAGGGACCATCTTCCGGCAGGGGGAATCTGAGGAAGAAGGGATTGCTGAAACTGCCGCTGAAAGGATGGCGGCAGTCAAAGCCTGTGTAGATTCATCAACACTGTCATGTGGCAATACAGGGGGGATGGGAGCAGAGGAGAAGGCACCCAAATCAGCCTTACATATGGCCCACCTGGGAGGGTGACGGAGCGAGAGACACTGAAGAAAGGTCGAAACAATCGGGTAATGGCTGCTGTCACATAAGTCATCGTGGACACCACACTGAATGGAGGGAAGAAGGCCGGGACTGCAGATGGAGATGTCAATGGTAGACAAAGCACCGTGTGCTACACTAAAGTGTGTGGGAGCGCCTGTGTTTAGTAAACAGAGGTCAAGCCCTGCCAGAACAGATTCAACTACCCTGCACAGTGCAGTAGTCGTATGACTACCCCAGAAAGAGTTGTGGGCATTAAAGTCCCCTAGTAGTCTAGGGGTAGCGTCTTTGATTCATAATCTAAACGTCTTCGGTCCCGGGTTCGATCCCCGCCACTGCCTAAATTTTGATAAATAATCAGCATTGGTGGCCGAAGACTTCTGGCATAAGAAGTCAGCCTCATTCTGCCAACGGCCTTGTCAAAGAGGGCGGAGGAGCGGATAGAGGTTCAGAGCACTCTCTTGTCCTAGGGGTGGGAAATTGCCCCTAAAGGTGGAAGAATCAGCAATGATCAACGACATGAGGATGCAGAAGGCAATGGAAACCACTGCATTAAAGACACATAACGTGTATCCGCAGGACATGTGGCCTGCAGTTGAAGAAGTGTCATGATGGTCTCTCCATTGGCAAAAGATTCCAGAATAGTCCCCCATTCGGGTCTCCTGGAGGGGACTGCCAAGGGGGAGGTTACCATGAGAAAAAGATTGAATAATCAATGAAAAGATAATGTTCTATGAGTCGGGGCGTGGAATGTCAGAAGCTTGAACGTGGTAGGAAAACTAGAAAATCTGAAAAGGGAAATGCAAAGGCTCAATCTAGATATAGTAGAGGTCAGTGAAGTGAACTGGAAGGAAGACAAGGATTTCTGGTCAGATGAGTATCGGGTAATATCAACAGCAGCAGAAAATGGTATAACAGATGTAGGATTCATTATGAATAGGAAGGTAGGGCAGAGGGTGTGTTACTGTGAACAGTTCAGTGACCGGGTTGTTCTAATCAGAATCGACAGCAGACCAACACTGACAACGATAGTTCAGGTATACATGCCGACGTCACAAGCTGAAGATGCACAGATAGAGAAAGTGTATGAGGATATTGAAAGGGTAATGCAGTATGTAAAGGAGGACAAAAATCTAATAGTCATGGGCGACTGGAATGCAGTTGTAGGGGAAGGAGTAGAAGAAACGGGGACAGGAGAATATGGGCTTGGGACAAGGAATGAAAGAGGAGAAAGACTAATTGAGTTCTGTAACAAGTTTCAGCTAGTACTAGCGAATACCCTATTCAAGAATCACAAGAGGAGGAGGTATACTTGGAAAAGGCCGGGAGATACGGGAAGATTTCATTAGATTACATCATGGTCAAACAGAGATTCCGAAATCAGATACTGGATTGTAAGGCATACCCAGGAGCAGATATAGACTCAGATCACAATATAGTAGTGATGAAGAGTAGGTTGAAATTCAAGACATTAGTCAGGAAGAATCAATACGCAGAGAAGTGGGATACGGAAGTTCTAAGGAATGACGAGATACGTTTGAAGTTCTCTACCGCTATAGATACAGCAATAAGGAATAGCGCAGTAGGCAGCACAGTTGAAGAGGAATGGACATCTCTAAAAAGGGCCATCACAGAAGTTGGGAAGGAAAACATAGGTACAAAGAAGGTAGCTGCGAAGAAACCATGGGTAACAGAAGAAATACTTCAGTTGATTGATGAAAGGAGGAAGTACAAACATATTGCGGGAAAATCAGGAATACAGAAATACAAGTCGCTGAGGAATGAAATGAATAGGAAATGCAGGGAAGCTAAGACGAAACGGCTGCAGCAAAAATGTGAAAACATCGAAAAAGATATGATTGTCGGAAGGACAGACTCAGCATACAGGAAAGTCAAAACAACCTTTGGTGACATTAAAAGCAACGGTGGTAACATTAAGAGTGCAACGGGAATTCCACTGTTAAATGCAGAGGATAGAGCAGATAGATGGAAAGAATACATTGAAAGCCTCTATGAGGGTGAAGATTTGTCTGATGTGATAGAAGAAGAAACAGGGGTCGATTTAGAAGAGATAGGGGATCCAGTATTAGAATCGGAATTTAAAAGAGCTTTGGAGGACTTACGGTCAAATAAGGCAGAAGGGATAGATAACATTCCATCAGAATTTCTAAAATCATTAAAGGAAGTGGCAACAAAACGACTATTCACGTTGGTGTGTAGAATATATGAGTCTGGCGACATACCATCTGACTTTCGAAAAAGCATCATCTACGCATTTCCGAAGACGGCAAGAGCTGACAAGTGCGAGAATTATCACACAATCAGCTTAACAGCTCATGCATCGAAGCTGCATACAAGAACAATATACAGAAGAATGGAAAAGAAAATTGAGAATGCGCTAGGTGACGATCAGTTTGGCTTTAGGAAAAGTAAAGGCACGAGAGAGCCAATTCTGACGTTACGGCTAATAATGGAAGCAAGGCTGAAGAAAAATCAAGACACGTTCATAGGATTTGTCGACCTGGAAAAAGCGTTCGACAATATAAAATGGTGCAAGCTGTTCGAGATTCTGAAAAAAAAAGCAGGGGTAAACTATAGGGAGAGACGGGTCATATACAATATGTACAACAACAAGGCTGTACCCTTTCGCCCCTACTCTTCAATCTGTACATCGAGGAAGCAATGATGGAAATAAAAGAAAGGTTCAGAAGTGGAATTAAAATACAAGGTGAAAGGATATCAATGATACGATTCGCTGATGACATTGCTATCCTGAGTGAAAGTGAAGAAGAATTAAATGATCTGCTGAACGGAATGAACAGTCTAATGAGTACACAGTATGGTTTGAGAGTAAATCGGAGAAAGACGAAGGTAATGAGAAGTAGTAGAAATGAGAACAGCGAGAAACTTAACATCAGGATTGATGGTCACGAAGTCAATGAAGTTAAGGAATTCTGCTACCTAGGCAGTAAAATAACCAATGACGGACGAAGCAAGGAGGACATCAAAAGCAGACTCGCTATGGCAAAAAAAGCATTTCTGGCCAAGAGAAGTCTACTAATATCAAATACCGGCCTTAATTTGAGGAAGAAATTTCTGAGGATGTACGTCTGGAGTACAGCATTGTATGGTAGTGAAACATGGACTGTAGGAAAACCGGAACAGAAGAGAATCGAAGCATTTGAGATGTGGTGCTATAGACGAATGTTGAAAATTAGGTGGACTGATAAGGTAAGGAATGAGGAGGTTCTACGCAGAATCGGAGAGGAAAGGAATATGTGGAAAACACTGATAAGGAGAAGGGACAGGATGATAGGACATCTGCTATGACATGAGGGAATGACTTCCATGGTACTAGAGGGAGCTGTAGAGGGCAAAAACTATAGAGGAAGACCAAGATTGGAATACGTCAAGCAAATAATTGAGGACGTAGGTTGCAAGTGCTACTCTGAGATGAAGAGGTTAGCACAGGGGAGGAATTCGTGGCGGGCCATATCAAACCAGTCAGTAGACTGGTGACCCAAAATAATAATAATAAAAAAAAGCAAAAAAGTAGCAGGAAGGGGGGAGGGAATTGTTGAAGAAGGGTGGTTAGAGCAAGGGATGTGGGCAGTCTGTCAGGTGGGAGGTAGAGATTGCAGATTGTGATTGGAGTGGCCAGATGGACCCTGACACAAATGGCTTCCAGAGTGGTATGGAGGGGAACCCATTTACTAACAATGTGCTTTCGGACCAAGGTGCAAAACCACCAGAAGCCGGCAAGGGGCCAATTCGGTTCGGACAGAAAGCGTGGAGCCCATGAAGGGCAGGTGAGTAAGAATTGACAAAATGGGTCTCCTGGAGTGCAATACAAGTGGCAGAGTAGAAGGAAAGGAGGAGCTGCAACTCTGGAAGGTGACACAAATATCCATTACAATTATACTGGAGGATTCTCAAGCTGGTCATTAACTGGAGGAGGGGAACGCTCCACCTGAGGGGTTACCAGAGGGGCCTTGCCCTTGTTCTTGCGTTTCTGCTTCTTCTCTTGGGAAGGAAGAGAAGGGCAGACTTCAGTGAAGGCGGGCACGGAATTACACTGGGCAATCTTGGCAACCACCGGCCGCGGATCATGCTGCCGATTTGGAGCAGCGGATCACCTTTCAGGGGGTTGCTGGGAAGAGGAGCCCAGGAGGGAGCTCCAGCACCGGCTGACGGCAAAGGAGGGGAGCACTTCTCCAGCAGGGGTGGAGGAGCAGCACCCGAAGGGGTGGGTATGGGTACTGGCAGGGAGGGGAGTTGGAGAGGGAGGAGGAGGAGGCAGAAGGCATGGGGCAAATGGGGTGGTGCTGGGAAGAGGAGCAGGTAGGAGGGGGAATGGACATAACTGAAGCAAAAGCAGAAGTCATAGACACAGGATGAAGCTGGTCATACTTTTGACAAGCCTCAGTGCAGGTGAGCCAATCTAAGGTTTTGTGCTCTTGAATTCTCCTTTCTTTCAAAAACACCGGGCATGCAGGCGAGCGTGGAGAATGCTGTCCATGACAATTTACACACACTGGTGGGGGAGCACAGGCATTCCCCTCATGGAGGGGGTGCCCACAGCCAGGGAAAGAGCATAGGGAAGCAGATGCAGGAATCCCGCATTCTTGTTCTATTCATAGTCCCATGGGAGGAGATTTGCCATTGTCTTTCTCCAACCTTTTATGAGTGTCAAGGGTGTATCTCTGCCCTGTGATGAGTGCCTGTACAGCGCACTTTTGAGTTTATGTTGTTATAGATGAAGGGAAGGGACAGGGTGAAACCTGATGCCGGCGCACAGCCTAAGCCTTTCATATGGCACCAACGCAGCCAGAGAGCTGAAAGCGCTCATCTGACGGACAAATCGCCGTCAACAGAGTCACTTGCTCTCGCTTTATGTGACACTGTAGAGAAGTCTGGAATTTAATCCAACTGGCACAATGACTTCCTCTCCTCCACTTGCCTGCCAAATGCAAACAGTGAAAATTTTCTACCACCAGGATTCAAACCACAGGGTGTATACGTGGACAACGGAAAAATAAATAAATAAATAAATGAATTAATTAATTAAAAAAAATTTCCCGGTTAAAAGTACACTTCCTCCTGGGTGAAAATACACTTTTTCCGTGTTAAGTGAAAGTATACGTTTCCTGGGAACTGTAAAAGTTATCATCTTATGAATGGTTATGTTTTCATACACAGGCGTGGAATTTCCCAGCACTTTAGTAAAAGAATCGACACAGAAAAAAAAAAAAAACAACACATTTTGGGAAAATATCTGACATCCAGTAACATGTACACTATATTTTCATATTATGAAAGTATAAATTCGAATTCCACCAATCATAATATGTTACTTTCCAAAGCATTTAAATCGAGTTTGTGCTGCACTTTTGTTAGCCAGTCATAGCTCACGTCACTTGATCTCGCCAGCTGACAACAGTGTATATTCAGAACATAGGACACGTGGGGTAGTCAGCCAATAGCAACATCACTGTTAAGCAGCGCGAACACACAAATAGGAAAAGTTAATGGTGTAAATTAATATACGTAGTGTTGCTACAAGAATAGAAAAGCTTTCACATACAATGTTGCTGCTCTTTGCATGTGTTACACTTTAAGATATATCACACAAATGTGCCAGTAAAATTTTTAAGAACAACGTAAATGTCAGATCTTCTGGACTTGAAATTATTTTAAATCATCGTATTCAAAGAGCTGATTTTTAAATGAGAGTCAAACGCTCTGTGATTCAAGAAATTCATCGTCCATTCTCACACACAGTTCATCTTGCGTAAAAGGAAATTTACTTTGAAAGTAACACTTTTCAAACCACCATTCGCAATATTTTCTTGCGACCTGTAAGAAATAGGTTGGTTTCAGCAGTTGCCAGAGAGCGCCAGATAACAAGCGTCACTGTGCTTGCACAGTTATGATTACGCAGGAAGCCTGTATGTTTGCATGTGTACAGCATTAAAAGATCTTACATTATGTCACAGAGGAAACAAGACATTAGAGGATACTCCAAGAGCATGGGAATTTTGTGAACCATACTAAAAGGCATAATTCAGCTTGAAGTGCACATTCGTATGTAAATTTTCTTGCAGTACTAGTACTGTATTATCTCATTGGTACTTTATTATGGCATAATGCCATGTGTGCTAGAAGATAAAAATGTGCACTTGAAATGCAGCGAACAGTTGAAACTAGCCAGTAGTGTGGAATTAAACGCTCCGTTTCAAATAAATTGGCTGGCTCAGCGGAAAAGTTATTAAAGCCAAATTTCTTTAGCAAATCAATAAAAATAACTTCATTGTTCTCCAAGGCGAGTAATGCTTGACTGTCAGAAAGGGGACATAAAATCTGAAACTAATACGTATTTTAGCCTTCCATAATTATGCAAATGTATTTTAACGGACTTCATAGCTCCCGGCCACAGAAATCCGTTTTGTTTTCATTTGACATGAGAGAAATAAACGAACAGGAAACAGCAAAATCACTAAACGTGAATATGGCTCAAGTGGAGACCACCAGACTACGACACAGACTGCTCTGTTTATCAGTCCTGAATCTACGATATTTCCAGAACCGGGGCAATACTAGATAGTGGCCGCCCCTCCCTCCAGTGTTCGAGATACGACGCCAAAAATTAAATCGACTTTCATAAAAACATTCATTTTGTAGCACACATCTATCTGAAGAGTCTGATACATAAAACCTATGTATGAGAGGAAATGTAAGACATGTTATTTGGTCTCAAGTGTACCAAAACACAGTGCCACGCATCTTCACACAGCATTCTTCTATCGCACATCACTGTACTTCACTCTATCGAATTCAAATGTGTATACTTTGTAATGGATGCCATCACACTATATTCAGGATAGTAGACATTAAAATGTCTTGTGGTGCCTCTCCTGCTCCAAGTGGGGCATTTTGACATCTTGTCCCTCTTAAAAAAAAGAAACGTGCAATTAATACTGGATGGGATTACTTGTAATCAGGAGATCAAGAACTCTTCAGAAAATCTGCACTCTTTATTGCCTATTAGCTGATAAGTCGCTGTTTTGTGTGACATAAAATTTAACGTAGGATACATAAAACCAGTAAAGGTGAGAGACAAGCAAGACGGTACACATTTCTTCTATCCTTAAGTCCTAACAAATTTCTCTCCCTAATCTTGCTTCGGGTTTACATAGCGTGCTTTCCTTCCTACGAAAGAATCTATTACATCATGAAAGTTAGTCAAATGTTTCACTACACGAAAAAACGAAATGTTGTCTAATACTGAAAAAGCTGTTAATACAAATAATACCGAAGACTGGTGTGGTTTCTCGATCTGATTATGTGTATCTTGTCACTGTGTGCTAGATAAAACGAAATAGAGCTGTGTAATATTACAGAAGTTTTAATACACACCAAATAAATGAGACTGTTTTGGAACAAATGGTCATTTTTACCGGACAACCGAACATCATTAACGAAGAACGAATTTCAAATGCCAAATAGGCTTACCACAAGCAAAAAGCTTTATGTTAGGGAAAAGTTTACATTTCATTCATACGCTCCAACTTCTGAAGCATGAGATCGAAAAGTAGTAGTACGAAATTTTTATATAAATTTGGAATCGTCATATTCTTCTATAATTCGTGTGATGTCCCCGTTTCTTCTCCTTCCCCATTCTAATGAAGAACTTTAACATCACTAATTCTAAAAACTATTCCTGCCAGTGTCCAAACTTATTCTCCAATTAACTTCACTAATGCTGCCATGATCGCCGGTTTAGTTACCCAGCATTTATTCTCTGATTAGGTGTTATTATGTGTTCGTACAATGCATTTTGCGTGCTCCTCCCAGAATAGAACTTAAGCACCTGCTAGCTTGGGACTGTACAACTGGCCCTTACTAGTGTAGAGGTCTGGCTAAATTTCCTTTTTTTGGATACACCGAGAAGATACCACATAATCTTTCTTACCTGTTATTCCTGTCAGTCATTTATTTCCACTCTGGTAGTTTGAATCTATGCTTTCGCTAGTAGTTATAACAATTCTGATCATTCGCAGATCCAGTCAACCACATAAACAGCGATTGGCATTGACCCATTCGACTTTATTCCGCTCAGCTCGTTTGGCCCCGTCACCTTTTGTCTGCAGGAAAGTTTATTCCTACATGCGGGGATTCCCCTGGCAGACACATCACGTACACTGTGCATGCATTCAAAAATCAACTTATGATTTATTCAAAAGTCAACTTAGAATGTGTTCAAAAAGGTTCAAAAACTAACAGTGATGCGTTCCGGGGCAGGTACCCTGGTTTGCCTCCGCCCCTTAGAACCGAGTCTGTTGCGCATGCGTGACGCTGATAGATTAGGCACACCAGTAAAATTTTTCTGGGTAGCACCTGGCCCCTTGCTGGTTTGCTTAGACAGCTAACAGTCACATTTCTGCAGTCAGAAGCCGGAGAAGGTACTCTACATACAACGCCACTCAACTGCTCAAACGAATCTAATGTAAACAGTTGTGATGTCATGCTCATTGGAGGCAATTTGTTGTTCTGAAGCATTGCATAGTCTTCCTAAAGCCTTCGACACATTTTGCTGTTGGCAGACGCTTGTGTGAGCACGGTGTTTTGTTGCTGTGTATGGCGCATTTCCTTGCCAACTTAGTTTTATTTTTGTTCTTCTCTCTTTCATGTTTTATTGCTGCAATATTACTCTGCTGTAGTGAGATACAGTAATATCCTTCGTTACAGTATTGGTACTTACCAGTCAATGTTACAAAAATTTAACTGAAAACTAAAACAATGAAAAATTCCCAGAATTCTAAAAAATTCCCGGGATTTTCCGGATCTCCCGGCTGTCCTGGGTTGCATACACCCTGAGCCAGTTTATGTCCAAGTTGAAAATCACCACACAGGTGTGCGTCAGTGACCTCAGCTACGGAGGTTGATAACATCATCTACAACAGTGAGTGATTACTGTCTGGTAGGTAAAGTGAAATCGTCTGAAGAGTAAAAACAAAAAAATTCAAGTACGGCTGTCCCAATACAAATTATTTACAAAACATTAAAACTAATCTATTAAATTTTGGGCATGCAGCCACGCAAATAAAATTTCCTCCACTGATATTTCGGCCATGTATCATCCGAGCATCCTCAGTGTGAGTCACAAGACAGACGACAAGATGCCAAGCGTGGCCTTATATGCTCCACCGCGGTGGTACTGCGCATGTGGGTCACAGATGCTGGTTGGCGGCAGAGAAATACATTTGCACATGCGCCGTCTGTGGCGAAAGCGTACAGATATTCGATTCGCTTATCGATGTATGATCGGTGGCAGTGACACAATGACAAGTTCTCTGAAGTTTAATTACTACAAGAGCCGGATTCCATGCTTTGTCCAAATTAAAACCATTATCTCTATTTATTAATTTATTAGCTAACCTAATCTCTACAGTTTCCTTGAAAACAGATTCCCAAAAACAAAGGGGGACGTTGAAATCTTCACATCACTGTAATTCATGGAATGTCCTGTATCAATACAATGTTCGGCCACAGCTGACTTGTCTGGCTGTAATAAGCGTGTTTATCTTCGATGCTCCACACACCTCTCATGAACGGTGCGTGTTGTTTGACCTATGTACAACTTCTCACAATTTCTGCAAGGAATGTGCTACACACCCGCTTTACGAAGCTGTAAATCATCCTGCAATCTTTGTGGGGGGCCAGAAGATCACCTTAACACAGTGTTTCTCAAGAATAGGGCCTATCTTTGAGGAAAGAGCACCTACATAGGGCAAAAATGCACTAGATCTGAAGGAATTACTATCTTCTTCCTCATCAAATACCTGCTTTTTACGTTTTGCATTGAATGCTCGACGAATTTGTTGTGGAGAAAATCCATTTGATTTAAAAATGCTCTTGAGGTATGTTAACTCTTCTTCCAAATTGTCTTTATCGGATATAGAGTGTGCCCGATGAACTAATGTCTTAAGGACACCTGTGGTCTGTGAAGGGTGATGGCAGCTACTGGCATGAAGACATAGATTTGTGTGTGTTGGTTTCTGATATACAGCATGTCCTAATGTGCCATCACCTTTACGGCGAACGACAACATCCAAAAAGGGGAGGCAGCCGTCTTTTTCTATTTGCATAGCAAATTTAATGCTAGCATGGATGGAACTGAAATGATCAAGAAATCGATGTAATTCATCCATTCCATGGGGCCATACCACGAATGTTTCGTCCACGTACCTCCAGAAGACCGTTTGTTTAAAACTTGCCGAGTCTAGTGCCTTGTCCTCGTAGTCTTCCATGAATAAATTAGCCTCCAGAGGGGAGAGGGGGCTTCCCATGGCAACACCATCAATTTGCTCATAAGATTCACCATTAAACTGAAAATAAGATGATAAAAGCACATGTTCAAATAAGGACGTAATGTTCTTTTCAAAATGTTGGCTGATAAAGAGATAAAGAGTCCTTTAAAAGTACGTTGGTGTATAGTGATATCACGTCAAAACTAACAAGCACATCTGTACTATTTAGACTGACATTGCTAAGTCTCTGAATAAAATCCACAGAATTATGAATGTGGTGACTACATTTTCCTATCAATGGTTTTAATAAGGAAGCTAAATATTTGGCAGAAAAATACATTGGTGAACCAATAGTGCTCATTATAGGACTCATAGACAAGTCCTCTAGACGCTCATCCTCACCCATCTGGTGAACTTTAGGAAGACCATGAAATCTCGGTGGTACTGCACCTCGTACTTTTAAACTACTTATGACTTCCTTCAGTAGTGATGAAGCTTTCAGCAAGGCAGCAGTCCTTATTGTCACCTTGTTAGTAGGATCTTTGTTAATCTTCCAGTATGCACCAGAACTAAGTAGACTACATATCTTTTCCTTGCAGACTTCCTGAGGCCAAAGCACAGCAGCATTACCTTTATCAGCATGCAGGAAAACTGTCTCAGTATCCTCACACAGCTTTCGTATCGCACATCTTTCTTCCTTGGAAATATTGCTTCTTTGTAGATGATGCTTCGTAATTGCTTGACATGTTTCTCGTCTGATTTCTTCCGCAGAATCCTCTGATAGTGGACGGACAGCTTCTTCAATGGCACTGTTGAAAGATGATATCGGCAAAGTCTTTGGGGTAGGGGCAGAATTTAGCCCTTTACTTAAGACAGACAACGTAGCTTCGTCCAGATCCTTACCCGTCAAATTTATGACAGGGCGTCGAACAGCAGAGTCCACCTGAGAAGGCTGGTCCAATCAGCTGTACTTGGTAATCTGTCTTTTTGTGACCACTTCGCGAACCCAGTCAGACTTAGCCCATGTTGTGCCATCAATCCAGTCCCATGAGTCAGGAGATAAAACAGCCGCTAACTTCAAATGCAGATGATACAGGCGTTCAGAAACAATGTCCAACTTCCGACGAGTAAAACGAATTCTTTCTCTGACAATAGCAGAACCAGCCCTATGTAAAATTCTATTTACTGCAGTGTTCTTAACAAAGTGAAACAACCTTGCATGTGGCTGCATGACTGAAATTTATACAATTATTCTTTACGCCATGAGAAGTTTAAAATGCAGATGAAGTACCTCTTTGGGGAGGAGATGGTTTCATGGGTCCAAAGTTTGGACAAATTATGACACTAGAGAGCAAGAATATTGAGCTCCTTGAGTTTCTCACTGAAGTGCCGCGACCATGGAGTTGTCCAAAAATTTGCAAGGTTGGTTCACTTTGTTAAGAACGCTGCAGTAAACAGAATTTTACACAGGGCTGGTTCTGCTATTGTCAGAGAAAGAATTCGTTTTACTCGTCGGAAGTTGGACACTGTTTCTTAACGCCTGTATCATCTGCATTTAAAGTTAGCGGCTGCCGCCAACCAGTATCTGTGACCCACATGCGCAGTACCGCCGCGGTGAAGCATATAAAGCCGCACTTGGCATCTTTCGTCAGTCTTGTGACTCACTCCGAGGATGGCCGGATGATACGCGGCCAAAATATCGGTGGAGGAAATTTTATTAGCGCGGCTACATGCCTGAAATTTAATCGATAATTCATTACACCACAAGAAGTTGAAAATGCATTAAATCTATTGTCACTATTTTGTTAGACTTTAATAATAGGAAAGTATCTAACAATTATCTAAATTTTAAAAATGTAAATTAGTCATATCTGATGTGAGGGAAACCACAGATTATGAAACTGATATAGGAATCATGTTTATTGAAATTACTCCACACTCAGTGGTAACGAAAACTTATCATTGCGAACCACAAGCTTGGTGTGGCATGTCCAGTTGTTCAAACTGAGTTATCAATTTGTACATCATTCAACGTTTTGCTGTCAGTTTTTCACTTGCTGACAGTCAAATCGGTGCACAATATGAAGGGCTTGTATAGCTCTTGTCCCCAATTTCACTACTGTCTCAATATAATTTGGCCAGTTCTCACACTTTCCTGTTCCAGTGCCAAGTACTGGGCAATAAATCGGTAATTTTAAGCAGTGCTTTCATTCACAATGGGTCACAAGTAGCTGAATTGGTAAACATTTTTTTGTATGACCATCTGATAGAAAATTAGCTAAGAACAGGAGGCTCTCCAGAGATAGTTTGGTTTGCTTCTAAGAAGCATGGAAAAGGAGACAGATTTACTTGCCAAAGTAAGTGGATTTCTTCAAAGATACAAATACCCTTGAACCCTGTTGGCAGATAAATGTGATGAATATCTTACCACTATAAGACACAGCTGTCTTGCTTCGAAGAAAACGGGAGCTTAGCAGACAGGACAAAGGTTAAAACATTTAGATATTCCCCCAGAACTGACATAAACAATGGAAAATGCTTATTCACAGTAAATTGTATTGCTGCTATTTTAGTACTGGTTTCTAAGATCACTTTCACTGAAAGTCTAAATTTTTCACATAATGAACTTAACATTTGAGTACAATTTCTAGGACTCTGTAATAGCAAACATACTGAAAACAGATTTTGATTAAACAGAATTAGAAACATGTAGGTGGAAAACTGCTGGTGAGCCTCCACCATCATAGGAAAAAGCATTAAGTACTCTATTCTATTAAACTCATAGGTTTAAAAATAAGTTAACGAATATGGTATCAACGGCACCATAATCAATGAGCAGAAAAAACTGGTACATGAATTAATAAGAGCACTGCGCTTGGCCAAATCTAACATAAAAAAATTGTTAAATATAGCAGTGCCAATCTTCTTGTTGATTAATTATGTCTCATTATCATAAAACATTTACAAATAAAAGTGAATTTTATTTGTTCAAACATTAACTAAGTATTGTTTATTTCGTCACTGTAGAAATAAGAGTGTAGTTTTTATCAATCTAAAGACGGTGAGATGCCAAAGAAGTTTTGGTCTTAACGGATCAAGGCCATCTGTCCAGACATTCTGTGACAACACAGAGAGGGCCAAAATACTAAACTTCATTTTCCATTACTGTTTAAAAGAGGAAGATCACATTGTACTTTCTCCTCTAAATTGTCGAACGAATGTCAAAAATAATAGATACTGTAACAAGTGAGCATGTGATAGAAAAGGAACTGAAATTGCTCACTAGAAGAAAGGCCACTGCATCTAACAGGATACCAATATGATTCTACATGGAGTATGTCAAAGAACTTGCTCCCCTTCTAGCATCCATGTATCACAGGTCTTTGGTGAAGCGAGATGTTCATACTGATTTGGAAAAAGTGCATGTCATTTGCATTTTCAAGGAGGACCACTGAACAGTTGCACAAAACTATAGGCTTATACCTCTGATGTTGGTCTGTTGTAGAATTTTAGAACATGTTTTACGTTAGCATATTATGGCATTTCCAGAGACTGAAAATTTTTCGAGCAGAAATCAACATGGGTTCTAAAAGCAACAAGGATGTGAAACTCAATTCACCCTGTTCACCACAGAAAGTAGTAAATACTGGCATCCAAGTTGACGCTATTCAATACACACACACACACACACACACACACACACACACACACAAAAATTTCCATCAGTCCATTTCCCAGATCTCCTGAAGAGAGATGTTGACTGTGGATATTGTATCACAGACACAGTCCCTTTGACTGTTCAGAGATGTCACTAAACCTGCCAAGATGTAAACAACCATGAATGAGAAGTGCGTAATAGACGGAGGGGGTCGGACAACCGATCAGTTCCAGTCATCCCACCGGGAAGGAGGTACACAACTCGTGTTGTCTGTAGTTCAACCATACCTAGACGGTCAATATTGCAGTTCGATCGCATCCGCATTGTTACTTTGTGCCAGGAAGGGCTCTCAAACAAGGGAAGTGTCCAGGGGTCTCAGAGTGAACCAAAGCAAAGTTGTTCAGACATTGAGGAGATACAGAGAGACAGAAACTGGCGATGACATGCCGCCCAAGGCCTACTACTGCAATGGATGGCCGATACCTACGGATTATGGCTCGGAGGAACGCTGACACCAACGCCATCATGTTGAATAATGCTTTTTGTGTAGCCATAGTAGCCATAGGACATCATATTATGACTCAAACTGTGCACAGCAGGTTGCACTCCCAACGTCCATGGCGAGGTCCATCTTTGCAACCACAACACCAGGCAGTTCGGTACAGTTGGGCCCAACAACATGCTAAATGGACCGCTGAGGATTGGCATCACGTTCTCTTCACGGATGAGTGTCGCATATGCCTTAAACCAGACAATCATCATAGACGCGTTTGGAGGCAACCCAGTCAGGCTGAATGCCTTAGACACACTGTCTAGTGAGTGCAGCAAGGTGGAGGTTCCCTGCAGTTTTGGGGTGGCATTATGTGGGACTGACACACACTGCTGATGATCATGGAAGGTGCCGTAACAGCTGTATGATACGTGGATGCCATCCTCCAACCGATACTGCTACTGTATCGGCAGCATACTGGCGAGGCACTAGTTTTCATGGACGACAATTTGCGCCCCCATCGTGCAAATCTTGTGAATGACTCCCTTCAGGATAACAGCATCACTCGAATAGAGTGGTCAGCATGTTCTCCAGACATTAACCCTACCAAACATGCCTGAGATAGATTGAAAAGGGCTATTTATGGAGGCAGTGCCCCACCAACCACTCTGAGGGATCTATGCCAAATCACCATTGAGAAATGGGACAATCTGAACCAACAGTGCCATGATGGACTTGCGGATAGTATGCCCCGACAAATACAGGTATGCATCAATGCAAGAGGACGTGCTACTGGGTATTAGAGGTACCGTTGTGTACAGCAATCTGGACCACCACCTCTGAAGGTCTCACTGTATGGTGGTACAAAATGAAATGTGCGGTTTTCATGAGCAATAAAAAGGGTGGAAATGATGTTTATGTTGATCTCTATTCCAATTTTCTGTACAGGTCCCGGAACTCTTGGACCCGAGGTGATGCAAAACTATTTTTGATGTGTGTAGTTGTGCAGTGCTGCTTAATGAATAAAATATGAGCAAACTAAATATCACATCAGCTGTGTGACTGAACTGAAGAGTTTCTAGCAAACAGAACATGGCATGTCATTCTCTATGGATAGAAATCTTCATATGTAAAAGCAAGATTGAGCATACTCCAAGAGAGTTTTGCAAAGACCATTATTTTTCAAAATATATGTTGCCACAGTGGACAATCGTAGTGACATGTAGGAAGACTTGCAGAGGGTCAATGCTTGGTGCAGGGAGTGAAATTGACTCGCAACATAAGCAAATGTAAAATACTGCTAATAAATAAGCAGAAAGACTCATTACTGTATAATTAAATGATTGCACAACATTCGATGGAAGCAGGTATATCCATAAAATATCTATGAATATGTGTACAGAGTGATTTAAAGTGGAACAGCCCTATGAAACAAATTGATAAAGATAAAGAGAAGATCCAAAGAAGAGCACAGCATTTCATTACAGGTTCACTTAGTAAAGGCAAAGACATCATGGATATGCTCAGCCAAATCCTGTGGCAGATGCTGAAAGAGAGGTATTCTGCATCACACTGTTAAAGTTCTGAGAGCATATGTTTCTAGACGAGTCAACCAATATATTGCTTTCTTCCTGCACATACCTCGCGAAAAGATCATGAAGGTAAAATCAGAGACATTCAAGATCACGTGGAGGCTTACCAACAACTGATCTCCGTGAAGACCATTTGTGATGGAACAGTGTGAGGGGGAAGAGATGGTAATATACAAAGTACCCTCCACCACATGCCATAAGGTGACTTGCGGAGTATAGATGTAATTATAGAAGAGTATGAACACCATATAACACACACTAAACACCATATGGTTTGTGGAGTACAGATGCACATTTAGGAGGTAACTCTTCTAATTAGTGACAAAATATCATTTACAATATCATTTACAGAGTTGGTCAATGGGCATAATCCATTTGTATATGTGCTTCCTTTTTTATCCCTTTTTTCAACACTACATTTACTGCTACTGTAAAAATGGGTTACATCAGCAGCTTCATTTACTTTTCATTGCACAACATCACACATCAACTTCGTTTCATTCATAATATCGTAAAGTGCATAACATCACTATCTTTACAATTCTTTTGCACTTGATATTCATCATCATTTTAATTTGTGTTTGCCTCTTACAATTCTACTCCATTTTAATATTCACGATTCTCCCCTTTATTTCTCTGTAATTCTAATATTGTCTTTATTTTGTCTCTAAATATTTAAATTTACATTTCCAATTTTCCCACAACAGCTTTTTGTTCATTTCTTACTGGCAACAATTACTTCCTTGCGTAGAATGCTAAGCTACATTGTGTTTTCATTTTTGGTAAAGTTTTTGCTTAAATTGGTTCTGAAGTCTTCACCTGCCCGCTCCTATAACAATAAACCAAACTTGTTGCTTGCAGTTATGTGCAGAGGTATCTGACAGCATTATTACAAAGAAAAAGAAGGCTCTACATAGGCTGTCTTCAAGGGTGTTTTGCTTTTCCACATGCAATTAAGACTACACAAGAATATGTATTTACCTTCATGTCTAGTGTAGAAAAATGCTTGGGCATCTATAAGTTGAGGCAAATGCCCAGTATAAATGCCTGTGCAAATGCTCAAAATTCATAAATGCTTGGACATTTATGCAACACTTATTAAAAAAATTTAAACTGATATTCTGTATTGGAACAAGTTTTTTGCAACATATCTATACATTTTTAATGAGGTCAATTCTTGGGGTAATACATAACAAAAAAGAAAACAAAACTCAAGTTTAAAAGTAATTTCTGAAATAAAGTATAGTTTATATTAAG
Source organism: Schistocerca gregaria (assembly GCF_023897955.1). Taxonomy (NCBI): domain Eukaryota; kingdom Metazoa; phylum Arthropoda; class Insecta; order Orthoptera; family Acrididae; genus Schistocerca; species Schistocerca gregaria. Next base: position 261,351,602 of record NC_064925.1, read on the forward strand.
TAGATAGGCTGCATGTAGTATATTTACTTAAAGCCTACTACACTACTGCAGAACAAGGTTTATACATAATGATTTTAATTAGGAATAAGTCATGTGCCGATTTAGATTCTATGACTCTAAGAATCGCTGGTTCTCTAGGAATTGACTAGTATAGGAATTGAACAATTCCAGTGTCTTCAGCATCAATTCTTTGTTATTAAATCTTTTTTATGTTAGTGTTCTCATTTTATCTTCACAGTAGAGCAGTCATACGAAAGTAGATAAAGACAGAAACAGAACAAAAAACTATAGTCACAATAAAGCTTGTCCCTCCCCTCCGAAAACAGTTTAACATTGAAGGATACATTTATTATCAAGTAACACATGCCAGCTGTTTAATATGTTCAGTAATAATTTTGCTATAAATAATCATTCCCCCCCCCCCCATGAACCATGGACTTTGCCGTTGCTGGGGAGGCTTGCGTGCCTCAACGATACAGATAGCCGTACTGTAGGTGCAACCACAACGGAGGGGTATCTGTTGAGAAGCCAGACAAACGTATGGTGCCTGAAGAGGGGCAGCAGCCTTTTCAGTAGTTGCAGGGGCAACAGTCTGAATGTTTGATCTGGCCTTGTAACACTAACCAAAACGGCCTTGCTGTGCTGGTACTGCGAACGGCTGAAAGCAAGGGGAAACTATGGCCGTAATTTTTCTCGAGGGCATGCATCTTTACTGTATGGTTAAATGATGATGACGTCCTCTTGGGTAAAATATTCTGGGGGTAAAATAGTCCCCCATTCGGATCTCTGGGTGGGGACTACTTAACAGGACGTCGTTATCAGGAGAAAGAAAAATGGCGCTCTACGGATCGGAGCGTGGAAAGTCAGATCCCTTAATTGGGCAGGTAGTTTAGAAAATTTAAAAAGGGAAATGGATAGGTTAAAGTTAGATATAGTGGGTATTAGTAAAGTTCGGTGGCAGGAGGAACAAGACTTTTGGTCAGGTGAATACAGGGTTCTAAATACGAAGTCAAATAGGGGTAATGCAGGAGTAGGTTTAATAATGAATAAAAAAATAGGAATGTGGGTAAGCTACTACAAACAGCATAGTGAACACATTATTGTTACCAAGATAGACACGAAGCCCACGTCTACTACAGTAGTACAAGTTTATATGCCAACTAGCTCTGCAGATGACGAAGAAATTGAAGAAATGTTTGATGAGATAAAAGAAATTATTCAGGTAGTGAAGGAAGACGAAAATTTAATAGTCATAAGTGACTGGAATTCGAGCGTAGGAAAAGGGAGAGAAGGAAACATAGTAGGTGAATATGGATTGGGGCTAAGAAATGAAAGAGGAAGCCGTCTGGTAGAATTCTGCACAGAGCATAACTTAATCATAGCTAACAGTTGGTTCAAGAATCATAAAAGAAGGTTGTATACATGGAAGAATCCTGGAAATACTAAAAGGTATCAGATGGATTATATAATGGTAAGACAGAGATTTAGGAATCAGGTTTTAAATTTTAAGACATTTCCAGGGGCAGATGTGGACTCTGACCATAATCTATTGGTTATGAACTGTAGATTAAAACTGAAGAAACTGCAAAAAAGTGGGAATTTAAGGAGATGGGACCTGGATAAACTGAAAGAACCAGAGGTTGTACAGAGTTTCAGGGAGAGCATAAGGGAACAACTGACAAGAAGGGGGGAAAGAAATACAGTAGAAGAAGAATGGGTAGCTTTGAGGGATGAAATAGTGAAGGCAGCAGAGGATGAAATAGGTAAAAAGACGAGGGCTAGTAGAAATCCTTGGGTGACAGAAGAAATATTGAATTTAATTGATGAAAGGAGAAAATATAAAAATGCAATAAATGAAGCAGGCAAAAAGGAATACAAACGTCTCAAAAATGAGATCGACAGGAAGTGCAAAATGGCTAAGCATGGATGGCTAGAGGACAAATGTAAGGATGTAGAGGCTTATCTCATGACGGGGAAGATAGATATTGGCTACAGGAAAATTAAAGAGACCTTTGGAGAAAAGAGAGCCACTTGTATGAATATCAAGAGCTCAGATGGAAACCCAGTTCTAAGCAAAAAAGGGAAAGCAGAAAGGTGGAAGGCGATGTACTTGAGGACAATATTATGGAAATGGAAGAGGATGTAGATGAAGATGAAATGGGAGATACGATACTACGTGAAGAGTTTGACAGAGCACTGACAGACCTGAGTCGAAACAAGGCCCCGGGAGTAGACAACATTCCAATAGAACTACTGACGGCCTTGGGAAAACCAGTCCTGACAAAACTCTACCATCTAGTGAGCAAGATGTATGAGACAGGCGAAATTCCCTCAGACTTCAAGAAGAATATAATAATTCCAATCCCAAAGAAAGCAGGTGTTGGCAGATGTGAAAATTACTGAACTATCAGTTTAATAAGTCACAGCTGCAAAATACTAATGCGAATTCTTTACAGGCGAATGGAAAAACTTGTAGAAGCTGACCTCGGGCAAGGTCAGTTTGGATTCCGTAGAAATGTTGGAACACGTGAGGGAATACTGACCCTACGACCTATCTTGGAAGAAAGATTAAGGAAAGGCAAACCTACGTTTCTATCATTTGTAGACTTAGGGAAAGCTTTTGACAATGTCGACTAAAATACTCTCTTTCAAATTCTAAAGGTGGCAGGGTAAAATACAGGGAGCGAAAGGCTATTTAGAATTTGTACAGAAAGCAGATGGCAGTTATAAGAATCGAGGGGCATGAAAAGGAAGCAGTGGTGTGGGAGGGAGTGAGACAGGGTTTTAGCCTCTGCCTGATGTTATTCAATCTGTATATTGAGCAAGCAGTAAAGGAAACAAAAGAAAAATTTGGAGTAGGTATTAAAATCCATGGAGAAGAAATAAAAACTTTGAGGTTCGCCGATGACATTGTAATTCTGTCAGAGACAGCAAAGGACTTGGAAGAGCAGTTGAACGGAATGGACTGTGTCTTGAAAGGAGGATATAAGATGAACATCACCAAAACCAAACAAGGATAACGGAATGTAGTCGAATTAAGTCGGGTGATGCTGAGGGAATTAGATTAGGAAATGAGGCACTTAAAGTAGTAAAGGAGTTTTGCTATTTGGGGAACAAAATAACTGATGATGGTCGAAGTAGAGAGGATATAAAATGTAGACTGGCAATGGCAAGGAAAGCGTTTCTGAAGAAGAGAAATTTGTTAACATTGAATATAGATTTAAGTGTCAGGAAGTCATTTCTGAAAGTATTTGTATGGAGTTTAGGCATGTATGGAAGTGAAACATGGACGATAAATAGTTTGGACAAGAAGAGAATAGAAGCTTTCGAAATGTGGTGCTACAGAAGAATGTTCAAGATTAGGTGGGTAGATCACATAACTAGTGAGGAGGCGTTGAATGGAATTGGGGAGAAGAGAAGTTTGTGGAACAACTTGACTAGAAGAAGGGATCGGTTGGTAGGACGTGTTCTGAGGCACCAAGGGATCACAAATTTAGCATTGGAGGGCAGCGTGGAGGGTAAAAACCGTAGAGGGAGATCAAGAGATGGATACACTAAGCAGATTCGGAAGGATGTAGGCTGCAGTAGGTACTGGGAGATTAAGGAGCTTGCACAGGATAGAGTAGCGTGGAGAGCTGCATCAAACCAGTCTCCGGACTGTCCGGACTGAAGACCACAACAACAACAACAACAACAACAATCATTATTCAGTAATATTCAGACATGGATTACAAAGTGATGATGTCACAGCAATGAATTTTTATACCAGCTTATTATAACAAATCTGTTCAACGTTGTGTGTGTGTGTGTGTGTGTGTGTGTGTGTGTGTGTGTGTGTGTGTGTCAGAGAGAGAGAGAGAGAGAGAGAGAGAGAGAGAGAGAGAGAGAGTGAAGAGTAGAAATGGTAAAAATAAAAAGGACACTCTAAATGATAAGCTGCTGTAACACTCGTCCTTCCTTGGTACAGCAAGTTGAAATGCTAGTAAAAATATATATACCTTCCCCCTTCTTGCCTCTTGTTCTTAGTAATAAATGCAATGAATGATATAAGTATGTGCTAATTTAAACATCTACTAACTTCTAATATTGGGAATATTGTCCCATCCCTTATTTTAATTGGTAAGTTATACATTCTAGCAATACAAACTTTAAAAAGTGCTTTTTTTAAATAAATGTCCATATTTTGGACATTTAAAGCTGCTTTGGGCAATTTCCCAAGCAAATTGTCATTTATAAATGTCCTGCTCACTGGACTTTTGCCTGGCCCACATCACCATTCATGTCCAAGCATTACTTATTTATTTGAATAGCAGAATATAGAACCTCGGGAGCTGTGAACAATTAAAATCAAGCCTACTACATATGAGAAAAAAGCACTATGAATGAACAGCACAGCTGAATGACAATGCACTACTGTTTCCTGAGGCAGCAGTTTTAAATAAAGACTACAAATCAATTACGAGTTTGTTGCACAGTATGACTGTGTGTTATACATTCACCCTGGTGCTTAATGTACAGGAGTTTCACATGAATATAAGTGATGAATGTTTTACACATTAAAAGCTGTTTATTTTATACAATACTGAAAGCTGATTGGATTGTTACATAATGCTTAGAAAATATTGAAATTCTGAATCCTTTCAAAACAAAGTAAAATGAACTTGTTTAAAAATGGAGCAGTATCTGCTAAACTTACCTTGAAAAAGTCCGCAAACATGCAAGTTCTTCCAAATCCCACAGTGAAACAAGAGCATCAGCTGATCCTGTAGCAAAATATTTGCCTGTAGGATCTAGTTCAATGCAAATACAAGTTCCAGGATGTGCTTTCAACACATGCTGTAGTTCTAGGTCTGGATAACTGTCAAACAGAATTTTTAGCTGTAGGTTAGTATAAACTCATGACTACAAAGATGTCAACTACATCCTATTCACTTGCTTTTTTGATGTACAGTGTGTATCAGACGTCCTTCAACAAACTTTAGGGATGGATTCCTCACACCAAAGCAATAAAAAACGGCATATAAATATAAACAACTGAGGTTTGTAACAAACAATTTAAATCTTTTCTGATAGATAATCAAGTTTTATCATCAGTAGAAGTCATCTGTTGACACCACATTGTCTCAATAATACTGTCCTCTTAACAATGTAAGAAAACACAGATTGCTATTTACCATAAAGAAAACGTGTTAAGTTGCAGACAGGCACAATTAAAACACACTTACATGAAGCTTTCGGCCACAGCCTTCCCCAATAAAAGTGAGACACAACACCATTCATACACACAAAAAGGTGTGTCTCTCTTTTACTGATGAAGTCTGTAGCCGAAAGCTTTATACAAGTGTATTTTAACTGTGCCTGTCTGCAATTTAATGTGTTCTTTATGGTAAGTAGCAATCTGACTGTTCCTACATTGTTGATATTCCTACCTGGAGTTTCCATTGTTTGATACTGTGCTGTTATGGAGACACAATCACCTCTGACATTTGAAATTAGTCTGTCTTGTATATATCGTATGAGGCCGTAGTGGTGGCGGTGGTGGTGGTTGTTTGCTGACAGTGCTTTACTAACTGCCAATCAGGTTTCTGTACTTTCAGTCATATTTAAGCAAATTTTCACCAACATTCATGGACAGATCAAAATTCTCATGATAACATTAGACTAAGTACCATCAGCTCTTTCAATCGCAGGTGACTGTCTGGTAAGTTACATATTCTCTCAGAATGTTTTATGGGTGCTGTCTACAAGGACTTTATTTAGAACACTTCCAGACTTGCAACAGGGCGAGCCCCTGCATGTAAGAGGAAGCATGTGTTTTATGCTCAATGGAGTTCCAATAAACTGCAGTCACACTATTCAAGATGCACTGTCCTGATTCGTATATGTACTTAGTATTCGTACTTAGTAAGAGGACTAACGGCTTACTTAACTGGCCTAGTACACACCAACCAAAACCCCCATCGGTGCTCCAATTTCTGAATTCATGGTCTGAAATTTGATCCACCTTACACACCCAAAAGGGAGGGTTTGAGCCGCATGGAATGAGTGAAAAAGAGAACTGACATATTTCTAGCAGTCTTTTTCGTTATACTTGCCTGCGATTCAACACATTCTCTATCAATCTACTCTTTCCATATTTCTGTTATACCGTCCTTAACTTTCCATTATTTGATTTTACTCGGCTTTCTTATGATACGAGGCACATTTCAGTACCTTCCCTATGTAACACATGGAACCTCATGTCCCTCCTGTTCAACCTTGTATTTGGGCATCACATTTGCCTATTTTCTTTCTAATTTTTGTGGGTGCTTTTCCTCTTTTGCATAGGTGTGCTTTATAACTGCTCCCAAGCGTTACTTATAATTTTCAGATTCCAACAGCACCCCATGTTATAGACATCACGTTTTTACTTTCCCCGTTGATTTACAGTGTTCCTCCTTCCCAACCCACAAGGCTTGAGGTGGTCCTTGTGACTCATTATTAATTCCTGACAATTATCATGACAGCAGCTAAGCTGACCATGTTAATGAATAATGACAGACAGAGAAATCTTTACTGTTAGTAAATGGTCCCTAGTTACAAAATACTTTCCTCAATTTAGTTGGAAGAGGAAACTCTGCTTGCGACAGCTAGGAAAATAGTAAGAGTCCAGTTTTTTTTTTTTTAACATCAATGATCAGGGAACACACTTTAAATCTTTAATGACACATACTTTCAGAAATTATTTCACTGTTATGTACTTTTTTAACAGTCTGGCACTAATATGATGATAAAACAGTGTGTATTGCACAAATAAGCCAAAGGAAACATCCAAGTTTGCCAGTAAAATTGTACATGTAATCTGTGTTCCGGTGTAACATCAAGTGCCGGAACGTCGGCACGAAATTCTGCAGCAGAGAAGACTGTGAGACGACATAAGCCAATAGGACGCTGACTAGGACCACACCGCGACGGGAGTGGCCCCTATATGAAGAGAATATAAGGGCTGTTCTGCCAAGCCTTGGCCGTACTAGAAGAGGCGCACTAGCAAACAAGCCATGACTTGTGATCTATATTAGTTGCTTGCATGGAAGTTGTATCTATTGAAGGACATTGATTATTTGCATATCGCTATTTGCTTGGTTGGCTGTTTCGGGGAAGAGACCAAACTGCGAGGTCATCGGATTAGGGAAAGATGGGGAAGGAAGTCGGTCGTGCCCTTTCAAAGGAACCATCCCGGCATTTGCCTGGAGCAATTTAGGGAAATCACAGAAAACCTAAATCAGGATGGTCAGACGCGGGATTGAACTGTTGTCCTCCCGAATGCGAGTCCAGTGTGCTAACTACTGCGCCACCTCGCTCGGTCGCTATTTGCTTGCGACACCTACTGCAAAAAGGTAAAGTTAAGTATTGTCAATTCAATTTACTGTAATGAACTCCATTAACAAGATTTGTTTGAACGTTGTCTAGTTATCTGAGAAAACAGTTTCCAAGGCACCCTATGTTAGATAGACCAAACTGCGAGGTCATCGGATTAGGGAAAGATGGGGAAGGAAGTTGGCCGTGCCCTTTCAAAGGAACCATCCCGGCATTTGCCTGGAGCAATTTAGGGAAATCACGGAAAACCTAAATCAGGATGGTCAGACGCGGGATTGAACTGTTGTCCTCCCGAATGCGAGTCCAGTGTGCTAACTACTGCGCCACCTCGCTCGGTCGCTATTTGCTTGCGACACCTACTGCAAAAAGGTAAAGTTAAGTATTGTCAATTCAATTTACTGTAATGAACTCCATTAACAAGATTTGTTTGAACGTTGTCTAGTTATCTGAGAAAACAGTTTCCAAGGCACCCTATGTTAGATACGTGGGTAGGATCTCACAGTATGAATCACTGAATTTAAAAAGGGGCCCCTGAGATAAACCCAATGGACTATTTGCTAAATAACAACATTTACAATAATGCTACTTTCATTAAAATTAAAATTGAGAACTACTAACAGATGTAAGTACATCTAGGGGAAAGGTCTCTTTTGGGATTCTTACATCCCCGAAACACTAGGTATGCAAATTCAAAAACTGCAGTTTTCAGAAAATGTGGTGCTTTCTGAGTACAATCACATTAATATTATAAAAGGTAAAAAAATACACAATTTCTAAATTAAGTTGTTTGAGCAGTTTAAATACATTGGAAAGAGAAGCTGGCTGTCACTCACCTAACAGACAGTGTGATGCAGGGGGCAACTGTAAATGAAGAGAAACAACATAATTAGCTTGCACTTTTCTCTTTGGCTTAGCAAAGAAGCAATGTACGACAAAAGCTGAATCTAATGGAGAGGAGAGTCTATTTATGGTGAGGCGAAATCACTTGCTTGTTATTTATTTGGCTGGCTTACTGGAAGTCTGAATCAGTACATGTTAAGAACTGGGAACTTGACGAGTAGTTTGCCCATTCAAAGATTACAGAATGAACAGCTGCATTTTGGTTTGAGCAGATCAGTAATTAATTGCAGTGAGCAGAATGAGATTCTGAATAGTTTGGTAACTTGGACAGACAGTCCAAGGCAGGAAAATGATCACTAGGGAATTCCTGAATGTGGGTTTCAATGTGTTACAAAATTCCAAGAGGGAACACTGAATAGAAAGCACCTAAGATGTATGATTAAAATTTTGAAGCTGCTAGTTTGCAGTTTGACTTAGGAAGCTTTTGCGGTAACTCCTTTAGAATACACTATGTACTATGTGTGTAAGTGGGACCACAGGTCTACTACATTTCAGATGCACTCTATTATGCCAGTAGGAGTGGTCAACATAACAGGTGTAGCAGGTACAATGGCAGCTAATCTGTGATAACCCCACAAGGCTTCGCCTGGGGGCTCCAGCATGTTTCCACATGAAACTCTCACCAAATGTGATCGAGTTGGAATTTCAACCAAATCATACTTACAAACATTTAATGCACACACCAGTGCATGCAAACCTAGAGTACCTGATTTTCTAAATGTCAATATTAGTCCTTAATGTTAAGAATGTGCAGATTATTTATGTGTTCGGCCACAAACAAAATAACCAAGCTAATGTAATAATTTGCGAGTAGATATTCATTTTAATATTTAGTGTTTGATGTAATTTTGATAAGCATTTAAGTGTCGTCTATATAAAATTCTTTTAATTAATATTGGCCAATTGGTCCACAAGTTGTATAAAATTGGAATGTAATTACATCACTAGGACAGAGTGGCATGGTAGGGAAAAGACAATACCAACAGCCAATAGGAAGGAAGTTGAAAGAATTAGTAGGGCAACACACGATAAGATGGGCTCGCTTTTTGAGATGTAGGGGGAACTTTGTGTTTAGGGGTTAAAAAGTGGGGAGCTCTGTCTTTAGGATATGATTTGGTAACATTTATGTGACTGATTCTGGGTGGTAAGCAGCTGCGTAGTGCAAGTGTCGGGACTTTGATTATTTGACAATTCCATCGTGACTTGGAATTTTTCTGCAAATGAGATTGCAGATGCACTTAACAGTTTTCCTAGGGAGGTACACTGATAAGATATCAAGGAACTAACAGTGCAATCAGTTGTTTGTGAATCACAAGTGGCACTTTGAGTCTGTTTCTTGTGAATTTGGCTGCCAGTCCGAGTTTTTACTGAGATACCTAGTGCCACTACAAAAGTTATAATTTCTTGAATAAACTAGTGAATTTCAAGTGTACACCTTGTCTAGGATAACATCAAATCCAGCTCTACTCATTTATTTGTACCACAGTTGACAGGTCTGCAAAGAACTTATAAACTTGCGATTTTTTTTTTTTTTAAATCTGAACTGTTTTGCAGCGGTTTGTGATCAGTCTCTAGACTACAACAAGTGGGCCAAAATCAATACATGTAAATCTGATAGTGTATTTATGTCCCCTCCCAAAGATATGTTTATCTAAACATACTGGTAGCTAGCATGGTGACTTGTAAAGATAGAAGAGGCCTCAACAAGAAAGGTGCTGTGAGCTACAGAATGTTTTACTGGGCACAATTTGTGTTACAGTTTGCAGGCACTTATGGCCTTCCAGCCTGAGAATCATCTAACCTTAATAGTTATGAAGCTTGAGGATTAATGGAGCGATTTTTTACATGTGGTAAGATATTCGCAAAGGCGAAACTTAAGGACATCTTTCTGAATTCCTCATTTTAGTCTGTGTGTGTGTGTGTGTGTGTGTTTGGGGGGGGGGGGGGGGGGGGAGGGGGGTCTAGAGACACACACATAGAGAGAGAGAGAGAGAGAGAGAGAGAGAGAGAGTTAGTGTTTGGGGCGGCAGGCGGAGGGTAGGGGCTGCACCTGTGTGTGTGTGTGTGTGTGTGTGTGTGTGTGTGTGTAAATGCCATCATTCAGCAACAGTCAAATGTGTGATTGGGAGTGTTTTAGAAACATTATAAATTACCATTTTCTTCTAGGTAAATTTCAACTCTACGAAACGTTTTGGGTCTGTGCGTTTTTTGCTCAACAGTTACAGCTCTAGATAACTGTGTTCTGTGGATTTAACTATAGCATGCTTTCAATATACACCTCAAATTATTTAAGAAAATCATACAAAAAAGTTAGGAGAGTATACTGGTATTTCCAAACAAGTCATTCTCAACAAGGCTTAAACCCATTAACTAGAATACTTCACTGCCAGTAGAGATCACAAGCACGAAATATAATTATTATTGACATATTGCTTTTGTACTGACCATTCTCTCCATTAGACTTTTGTGTTCCTATTAGGCATCTTTACCTGTCAAACAAATCCAAATGATGATTTCACGGGGCTTTTTCTTTGTTTTATTATTATTATTATTTTTTTAACTAACTGCGTCTCTCTTGCCATAATCCTCAGCTGCTGTTGGAGTGGTGACTTGACTCACTTCTCTTTCTCAGAGTATTATGTGTAGGGAGACAGCCATATAACACTGATGTACCTTAATATATGTATGCAACCTTGGCCATTTGTTAGAAAAAACAGATTACTTTCTTTATTCCATGCAATTTCATTTACTTCAAAATGAAACTGTTCTTCCGCCTTTATCTTGTGAGTACGGGTATCTATGAATGTCACCAAGTCCTCTTTATTCCCAACAGCGATAGTATTGCCATCTGGTGCCCAAGCAATGTTGATGTTTTCACCTAGAACATTTACAAAATGTAACATGTGAACACATTATGCACAAAACATTTACAACTGTTTTTGTTTTAAGATTTTTTGTGTACCCTTTGTCAAGATTGTAGCGGCACATTTCTGGGTTCTGGTGTCCCATATTCTAACACTTTTATCACCACTTGCTGTACTTAAGAGATCAGTATTAGAGGCATGCCAACACAGCTGGTCTACACTACCACCATGCCCTCGGAAGGTGAACTCCTTATTCTGTAAAAGAAAAAGTACATTTATAACTTTTGGTAAAATATCAGTAATGCAGTGAAAGATAAGTGATGGTAGAATCAAACACTGGAAAATCCAGGATGGCATGTAACAGTATTGTGGAAAGGATATTTGCTACTCACCATATAACGGAGATGCTGAGTCACAGATAGGGACAACAAAAAGACTGTCACAAAATAAGCTTTCGAACACCAAGGCCTTAGTCTTGCATCTACGTCTATACCTACACAGTATACTCGTCCATTCCTACACAACCCCTGCTCCCAACCCCTTATCTCATGGCTCACATCCCTACAGTAGACCTAGATGCAAGACCTGTCCCATACATCCTCCCACAACCACCTACTCCTGTCCGGTCACAAACATCACCTAGACCATCAAAGGCAGCGCTACATGTGAAACCAGTCATGTGATCTACAAGCTAAGCTGCAACCACTATGCTACATTCCATGTGGGCATGACAACCAACAAGCTGTCTGTCCGCATGAATGGCCACCGACAAACTCTGGCCAAGAAACAACTGGACCACCTCGTTGCTGAACACACCGCCAAAGATGACTTTCTTCATTTTAATGTCTGCTTCACGGCCTGTGTCATATGGATCCTTCCCACCAACACCAGGTTTTCTGAACTGCACAGGTGGGAACTCTCCCTGCAATATACTGTATGTTCCTGTAACCCTCCTGGCCTCAACCTTCGTTAGTCATTGTCCCCACCCATATAGCCCCTTCCCTGTTCCCATTCCAGCACTACACAGCCTCCTATTCCACCAACACAGCCAGTCTTCTTAATTCTCTCATTTCCCATTAAACTCCCCTCATCTCTCCCTCTGTCTAGCCTCCCAACTGGACCTAGCTGCCTTAGCCTCTCTCCACCTCATCCCTGCACGATCCCCAGCAGCACTTCACCATTCCTCACCCCTATCCTGCTATCCCTCTCTCCCTCCCCATCCTAGTGTCCTCCTTACCCACACTCAGTTGCCTCTCCCATCATGCACTGCTGCTGCTGCTCATAGTGTGTTTTCAGCTGTCAGAGGCTGTGGTCGTGTGTGTGTGTGTGTGTGTGTGTGTGTGTGTGTGTGTGTGTGTGTGAGAGAGAGAGAGAGAGAGAGAGAGAGAGAGAGAGAGAGAGCTCTTATACTGGCCAAAAGCTTATTTTGTGGCAGTTCCCCCCTCCCCTTATCTGCAACTCAGCATCTCCACTACATGGTGAGTAGCAACTATCCTTTTCAAAATATTATAAGTGATGGTAGATTGGCTGGGGTACCACTGATACTGGAATGTGTTGCCATAGTGCATCACTGGAACGAAAATACCTTTTTGCAACAAGGGCTGACAGTTTTCTTCCTTCAATGTTAGCCGATTGTTTCTGCTACACACCTCCAACAGCCTTAGCTTTTTTCACTGTATTTACCATAATTGGAAGACCCTAAAAATATCTTCCTTGTTTCACTAACTTACTACCCATAACAAAATTCCAGTTAGTGGTAATGTCACACTGGATTATAGATAGGCATCACAAAAAGATTTTTTGGTCAAAGCCTTCTTCAAAAGGAAAACACACATACATTCACATAAGCAAGCACACCTCACACAGACTTGACCCTCATCTCCAGAAACTTGGATTGGAATGCAACCGTCACATTTAATAAAAGCAACAATCTGTTGGGGGCAGGGATAGGAGTGTACAGGTGGGAGGAGAGAACTGTGCTGTCTGGGGGAGCATGCAGGGACTAGATGAAGACACGACAAGACTGCCCCGCAGGCGCAGTGTTGGGAGGCTGTGTATCAGGGTGGTGGGGAGGCAAAAGATGGGCAGGTGTGTTGGCAAAGGGCAGCACACAATGAGGGTGAGGGGACGTAAATAGGGAGGTGGTAGGACAGAAGGGCGGAAACTACTGGGTGCATGCATTGGGGCAGTAGGTTACTGTATGTTAAGGGTTGGATAATTTTAGGAGCAGAGAATGTGTTGTAAAGCTAACTCCCATCTGCACAGTTCAGAAATGCTGTTGGTGGCAGGAAGGATCCAGATGGTCTGGGTTGTGAAGCAGCCACTGAAATAAAGCATGTTATGTTCAGATGCACATTTTGCCACAGGGTGGTCTCCTAAGCTCTTGGGTACAGTTTGGTGGTGGTTGCTCGTGCTGGTGACAAGCTGATTGGTAGTCATACCAATACAATAGCTGTGCACTGATTGCAGCAGAGCTGGTATATGATATGGCTACTTTTACATGTGGCCCAGCCTCTGAGAGGGTAGGTTAAATCTGTGACAGCACTGAAATAGGAAGTGTTGGGGGGGGAGGGGGGGGAATTGGGTTGGTCGTGTACCTGGGTCTTCCACATGGATATGAAACCTGCGGTAAGGGGTTGGGATTGGGAGTGGCATTGGGATGGACTAGGATGTTGTGGAGGTCAGTTGGATGACAGAAAATCACTTTAGGAAGGTTGGGAAGGATGTTGGATAGGATTTCCCTTATTTCAGAGATTGATGATATGTGATCAAAGCACTGACAAAGGATGTGGTTCAGATGTTCCAGTCGTGGGTGGTACTGGGTGATGAATGTGGTGCTGGATGGTACTGCATGACAAATAGGCACTCATTTGCAGCTGGTTCTTTGGGGTGGTGGGTGGATTGGAAGTGTGTGGGAAAATGACAAAGGAGAAATGCTTGCAGACCACATCTCAGGGTTAGTGTTTGTCCGTGAATGCCTTGGTGGGCCCAGCACACGGGGTAAGGGAGTTCTTGTCACATGAAAGGGATGACAGCTGTCAAAACATAGGTACTGTTTGTGGTCAGTAGATTTAATGTGGACAAAGATGTGGATGGAGCCATCAGAGAGGAGATCAATGTCCAGGAAGGTGGGGCACTGGGTTGTGGAGGACCAGGTGAAGTGGCTGGGAGAGTAGGTGTTGAGGTTGTGAAGGAATGAGGATAGAATGTCATTGCTCTGAATCCAGATCATGAAGACATCATCAATGAAACTGTACGAGACTAAGGGTTTGAGAAAGGTCTCCACTTAGATGGCCCATAAACAGGTTGGCATAGGAAGGTGCCAACCACGTGCCCATGGCTGTGCTGCAGATTTATTTGTAAACCTTCCCTTCATAGGAGAAGTAGTTATGAGTGAGAACAGAGTTGGCAAAGCTTAAGAGGAATGAGGTAGCGGATTTGGATTCTGAAGGATTTGGGATAGGTAGTATTCAATAATGGCAAGGCCATGGGCATAAGGGATGTTAATGTATAGGTAAGTGGTGTGAACAGTGACAAGAAGGGATTCAGAATGTAACAAGGTGGGAATTGTGGAGAGTCAGCGAAGGAAGTGGTTGGTATCATTGATGTGGGAAGCTAGATTACAGACTACTGATTGGAGGTGTTGGTCAGTGAGGTCCAAAATTCTTTCAGTGGGGGCACAATAACCATCTGTATCCTCCTCTCCACCAACAGCTTTTCTGAACTGTGCAGTTATCATTACAACACATTCGCTGCTCCTATAATTATAATGGCCTCAACCTACAGCGACCTACTGTCCCTACAGCCTCCACCCAACAGTTTCCACCCCCTCTGTCCTATCACCTCCTCCCTATTTTCATCCCCTCATCCTCAATGTGTGCTGTCCTTTTCCACAGCACCCACCCATCTCTCTCCTTCCCCACTCCTCACATTTTCCACTTGTTGTTGTTCCCTGACCCTCTTCCTTGCCGCACTGCCTCCCAAAGCTGCACCAGGTGGCAGTCTTGTCATGTCTTCATCCAGTACCTGCAGAGAACTCCTCTCTCTCTCTCACCCTCCAACATGTGTACCCCCTATCTGTTCTCCTTCCTCACCCTCTCCAGACCACTGCTTTCGTTGAACATGAAAGTTGCATTCCTGTCCGAGTTGTCAGAGATGGTGGTCACATGTGAGGTGTGCTTGCCCGTGTGAATGAATGTGTGTGTGTTTACTTTTTCTAAAGAAGACTTTGACCGAAAGCTAAATGTGTAACGGTCTTTTCATTGCGCCTGTCTGCAATTCAATGTGTTCAATGTGTAAGTTGCAATCTATCCTTTTATTACACTGTTGACGTTCCAACCTGTAGTTTCCACTGTTAGATAGGAATGTGAACTAGAAGGAATAAACAATAAGAAAGACAAAAGAAAGGACAAGAGGAAAGTACTGAATAAAATACTATGAATTTGTTGAGCTCCTGCACAATAAGAAAAAGTTCACGGTTCACAAGAATAAAGTCATGTCATTTACAAACTGCACAGCTCCGCCTTCAGTAGTTACTCTGCACAAAATGCTTGTCGATAAAACATTAGAGAGCTCATGCCACATCAAGTGTGTCACATTTAGTAATAATCCCAACCAGACCATCTACAATTCGAATGACATTTTGTAAATGTTCCAAATAAAATAAAGCTAGCTTTGCAAACTTTGAGGTCCAGACACAGAAAATTGAGTGTCATAGGAGGCCTTTGGTATAGGATTACAAAATGTGTGACCTCAATGACAGTTTTGGCCAAATTCATGTTGTTTCAAAATGGAAAATAATAGTAGTTAGCAAAATATTTTAAAGAGATGCGCAGTTATACCAAACTGCAGTAGTTACTTGTGTGTATTCAAGGTGCTATTAAGAATTTTTTCCTTCTTCTTGCCAGTTTAAGCTTACTAGCTTTTACTGAGAATTCTGACCAAAACTGTAAATTCAGAAGCCTCTGCAACATCAAACCAATTTTTTTAAAGCAAGTATTAACATGTGCAAATTTCAATATTTGAAGAAACTCACTCTGTAGGTTACCATTATTACCACACTACTGGCATTGCTGATTATTAGAATTTTGCTGTACATTTGTATCTGACTTAAACCTACCTAAACTACAACCTGTTGAAAAATTTTACATTGTACTTGACAAATCTTGCACTTTACGTAACCTTATGACTCTTATTTTGAGACTTTCTTAGATTTTAGAAGAGGATGGCCAAACTTGACGCTTTCTACAGTTTCGATTATTTCATTAGCATTGAAGAGGATAACAGAGCAGCAAGTTTCTTATAAACTGCATTCTGGCAGACTGAGCACAACTGTAGGTGAATTTTTTAAATTCAGCTGCTCTTGCTTTATCAAGAGCACATCATCTATTTTAATTACAATATTTGTTTTTGAAAAAAAGATTGCAACAGTGCTTTTTGCTAAAATTCAAATTGAGTGAGAAGCAATGCTCCATTATAAAAGTGGATCACTAAACTGTTGGTACAAAAACAGGCCTGATGAAAGTAGGCTAACTTCAGAATTTGGCCCAGAGGGCCACACAATACTAATTGGCCACTGTTTCATCCTCTGCCACATGGCATCAGTTGGATGCAGTATGGAGTTTCCTCTCATTGCTTTCTGATTCGTCATCAGCTACCGAGACCATTGGGCTGCTGCTTCTCAACTGATCTCCAGAGGCTGAGTGGACTCTGTTCCAATCCCTTAAAAAAAACTGATAGTATTGGGAACTGAACTTGGCTCTTCCACATGCCTGTCAGGTATGTTGATCACGCATCTATGGAGGCAATACAAATAAAGGATGATCACACTCTCAATTAGCCAAACAACCAAATATGAAAGGGATAAGTGGGCAAACATCTGGATCTACTAGTCTACCACTGAATAATTTTACTTAGACAACCTTGTGCTATAACACACTGATGCTGCCTAGTAGATACAACATTCTATTTTTATTGCAGGCCAGACAACTTAATTGACAACAAACTACTCAGTGCATTCTTCAACTCGAAAGAGACTAATTTCTTGGTTATAATGGTTCTGCTAGATACACATAAAAAGTAAAAATACTAGTATGTATCCAAAATTACAGTGTGTTAAATGTAAGTTGATACATTTAGGAAGAGGGAGCAGAGGAAGCTTGGCGCCCACACAGACTGCCACAGGATGGGGAGATGTGCAAGGGGTACAAGCCATGCCTGGTCGCTGCAGTGCTCAGATCACAAACTGCACTTCACGCTCCCATGAAAAAAGTAAAAATTCACTAACATCTTGTTCATAAATAAAACTAAAATCGTCTTACATACTGACATGAATAATAAAGATACAGCAATTATGTACACTTACTGCAAGGAAAGATCCTTCTGAATCTGCTTAGTGTATTCATCTCTTGGTCTCCCTCTATTATTTTTATCCTCCATGCCTCCCTCGAATACTAAATTGGTGATCCTTTGACGCCTCCGAATGTGTCCTACCAACCGAGCCCTTCTTTTAGTCAGGTTGTGCCACAAATTTTTCTTCTCCGCAATTCTATTTAGTACCTCCTTATTACTTATGTGATCTACCCAACTCATCTTCACCATTCTTCTGTAGCACTGCATTTCAAAAGCTTTCATTCTCTTCTTGTCTAAACTATTTATTGTCCATGTTTCACTTCCATACATGGCTACATTCCATACAAATACTTTCACAAAAGACTCTCTGACACTTACATCTATATTCAATGTTAACAAATTTCTGTTCTTCAGAAATGATTTTTTTGCCATTGCCAGTCTACATTTTATATCCTCTCTCCTTCGGCTATTGTCAGTTATTTTGCTGCCCAAATAGCAAAACACATTTAATACTTTAACTGTCTCATTTCCTAACCTAATTCCCTCAGCATCACCCGAATTTTATTTGACTAAATTCCATTGTCCTTGTTTTGCTTTTGTTATGTTCATCTTATATCCTCCTTTCAAGACACTGTCCATTCCGTTCAACTGCTCTTCCAAGCCCTTTGCTGTATCTGACAGAATTACAATGTCATCGGCAAATCTCAAAGTTTTTATTTCTTTCAAAGAACTTTAATTCCTACTTTTTTTTTTTTTTCCAGCTTTTTCAATATACAGACAGAACAACACCGGGGATAGGCTACAGTCCTGCCTCACTCCCTTCCTCCCTTTCATACTCCCTGACTCTTATAACCGCTCTCTAGTTTCTGTATGACTTGCAAATACCCTTTCGCTTCCTGTATTTTACCCCTGCTACCTTCAGAATTTCCAAGAAAGAATTCCAGTCAACATTGTCAAAAGCTTTCTTTAAGTCTACAAATACTATAAATGTAGGTTTGTCTTTCCTTAATCCATCTTCTAAGACAAGTCGTAAGGTCAGTATTGCCTCTCATGTTCCCATATTATTCCAGAATCCAAATTGATCTTCCCGGAGATTGACTTCTACCAGTTTTCCAGTCATCTGTAAAGATTTTGTGTTAGTATTTTGCAATCATAACTTATTAAACTGATAGTTCGATAATTTTCACACCTCTCAGCAACTGCTTGCTTTGGAATTGGAATTACTACATTATTCTTGAAGTCTGAGGCTATTTTGCCTGTCTCACACATCTTGCACCAGATGGAAGAGTTTTGTCATGGCTGGCTATCAGTAGAGCTGACAGAATATCATCTACCCCTGAGGCCTTGCTTCAACTTAGATCTTTCGGAGCTCTGTGAAATTCTCCTTGCAGTATTATATCTCCTCTCCCATCTTCATCTACGTCCACTTTCCTTTCTATAATATTGCCTTCAAGTTCATCCTCTTTGTGTAGGTACTCAATATATTCTTTCCACCTTTCAGCTTTCCATTTTTTTCTTAGGACTCATCTTCCATCTGAGCTCTTGTTATTCATACAGCCGCTTCTTTTTTTCCTGAAGGCCTTTTTAATTTTCCTGTATGTGGTATATATATTTCCCCAAGTGAAATATGCTTCTAAATCTTTACATTTGTCCTCTAGCCATTCCTGCTTAAGCCATTTTGCATTTCATTTCAGTCTCATTTTTTCATTGCTTGTACTCCCTTTTGCATGTTTCATTTGCTGCATTTTAAAATTTTCTCCTTTCCTGAATTAAATCGAATATCTCTTGTGTTACCTAAGGATATCTACTAGGCCTTGTCTCTTTACTTATTTGATCCTCTGCTGCCTTCACTATTTCATTTCTTAAAGCTACCCATTCATCTTCTACTATATTCCTTTCCCCTGTTCTAGTCAACTGTTGTGTAACGCTCCCTCTGAAATTCTCAACAACGTCTGGTTCTTTCAACTTATCAAGGTTCCATCTCATCAGGTCCCATCTCCTTAATCTTCTACCTTTTTGCATTTTCTTAAGTTTTAATCTACAGTTCATAGCCAATAAATTGTTGTCAGAGACTACATTTGTCCCTGTAAATGTCTTACAATTCAAGATCTGGCTCCTCAATCTCTGTCTAATCATTACATAATCAATCTGAAAACTTCCCACGTCTCCAGGTCTCTTCCACATATACATCTTTCTTTTATGATCATAAAACCAAGTGTCAGCGATGATTATGTTATACTCTGCGTAAAATTATACCAGGTGGATTCCTCTTTCATCACTTTCTTCCAGTCCTATTTCAGCTACTATTTTTCCTTCTCTTCATTTTCCTATTATCGAATTCCAGTCCCTCATCACAATTAACTTTTCGTCTGCTGTAACTATCTGAATAATTTCTTCTGTCTCTTCATACATTTCTTCAGTCTCATGACCATCTGTGGAGTTAGTTGACATACAGTCTTGTACTAACTGTGGTAGGTGGAAGCTTCATTTCTATCTTGGCTATGATAATGTGTTGATCCATCGCCACCTCCTCCCACAATATAGAAAGCAAAGAGCTTGCAGTAGAAGATATTTGCTTCATAGTGACAAACATGAAGTGCTCATAGCTCACTAAGGCATGCCCAGGGTTCCTACACATTTTTAGTTGAAATCATTCCTGTCATATCCCTAAATGTTGAACATTCCTCATGGAATACCCTGTAGTATTAATTTAAAACATCTATCAAACATGAAATACAATTATACTTTCGAAATACTTGACAGTATTACCCTTCAACTGTTTTCTTAAAAGTTTATCCTCAGAGAATGCAAAAACAAACAAAATATTTTCTGTACAAAATCATATACTCTTTGTAATTAAACAAAAATAAAAATACAAGGTGATAGCATATAGTTATACAACATAAAAGTATACACACAACTGATATTTTTTTTGATAGCTTGATTATTAATTAGTAACTTATAAAATAATAATAAATAACTGCTGTCCTTTGGCAGATATGATAACAAGCATCTCTACAACTACATCTACATCATACTCTGCAAGCCACCTAATGTTGTGAGGTGGAGGGTACTTTCAGTATCACTATCTGATCCCTCCAGCCCTGTTCCACTCGCGAATAGTGTGTGGGAAAATGATTGTCAGTAAGCCTCTGTATTCACTCTAATTTCTCAGATTTTCTCCTTGTGCTCAATACGCGAGATGTATGTAGGGAGAAGTAATATATTGTCCGACTCCTCATGAAAAATGCTGTTCCAAAATTTCAGTAGTAAATCTCTCCATAATGCACAACACCTCTCTTGTAACATCTGCCAGAGGAGTTTGTTTAGCATCTCTCTAATGCTCTCTTGTCAGCTAAAAGATCCCGCGATGAAGCATGCCACTATTTGTTGGATCTTTTCTATCTCCTCTATCAGACCTACCTGATAGGGATCCCATATAGATGAACAATACCCAAGAATTCGGTGAACAAGTGCCTTACAAGCCACTCCTTTCGTGGATGACTTAAATTTCCTTAAGATTCTTCTTTTTTCATTAAATGGCAATGCAGGATGGTGTCAAATGCCTTACTGAAATCAAGGAACATGGCATCAACCTAGGCGACGTTGTCCACTGTGCTGTGGATCTCATGGAGGAACAGACCAAGCTGAGTTTTGCAGAATCTCTGTTTGCGAAATCCATGTTGATTTTTATAGAGATGTTCATTTTCCAGAAACGTTGTAATTCTTGAGCACACCTAGCCGCAGAACTACTAAAGAGCACTCAGTATACTTTAAGTTTGTCGATAAATAAGGGCAGCAACAAAACAGTTGAAAAATTGTTGTGTTAATTTTTCCCCTACATTGACCTCATGTTGCGTCAAAATGGTGAAAGACACTGGCTTAAAATTTCAGCAGTGTGTTGAACACAAAATGCCATAGGGCTCAAAGAAAATTCTGCTCTGTTAACCCACGCCCAAATTGTCACCTTACAATTTAGCCTAGATCTTGAGCTATGCTACACATTGGTCTGACAAAACAATCCAGATTTCTGGACAGGGTATCCCTATAGATCCTAGTTCATTTTGCAACCACCTATCGACCACCTGATACAACGTGAAAATTTTCATATGCCGAGGTCAAATTTTGTACAACTTATTGTACTCTATCCCCCCACCCCGAACCATGGAGCTTGTTGTTGGTGGGGAGGCTTGCGTGCCTCAGTGATACAGATAGCAGTACCATAGGTGCAACCACAACGGAGGGGTATCTGTTGAGAGGCCAGAAAACGTGTGGTTCCTGAAGAGAGGCAGCAGCCTTTGCAGTAGTGCAGGGGTAACAGTCTGGATCACTGACTAATCTGGCATTGTAACACTAACCAAAACGGCCTTGCTGTGCTGGTACTGCGAACGGCTGAAAGCAAGGGGAAAACTACAGCCGTAATTTTTCCCAAGGGCATGCAGCTTTACTGTATGGTTAAGCGATGATGGCATCCTATTGGGTAAAATATTCTGGAGGTAAAATAGTCCCCCATTTGGATCTCCGGGCAGGGTCTACTCAACAGGACGTCGTTATCAGGAGAAAGAAAACTGGAATTCTACGGATCGGAGTGCGGAATGTCAGATCCCTTAATCGGGCAGGTAGGTTAGAAAATTTAAAAAGGGAAATGGATAGGTTAAAGTTAGATATAGTGGGAATTAGTGAAGTTCGGTGGCAGGAGGAACAAGACTTTTGGTCAGGCGAATACAGGGTTATAAATACAAAATCAAATGGGGGTAATGCAGGAGTAGGTTTAATAATGAATAAAAAAAATAGGTGTGCAGGTAAGCTACTACAAACAGCATAGTGAACGCATTATTGTGGCCAAGATAGACACGAAGCCCATACCTATTACTGTAGTAAAAGTTTATATGCCAACTAGCTCTGGAGATGACGAAGAAATGTATGATGAGATAAAAGAAATTATTCAGGTAGTGAAGGGAGACGAAAATTTGATGGTCATGGGTGATTGGAATTTGATAGTAGGAAAAGGAAGAGAGGGAAACACAGTAGGTGAATATGGATTGGGGGTAAGAAATGAAAGAGGAAGCCACCTGGTAGAATTTTCAGCATAACTTCATAGCTAACACTTGGTTCAAGAGTCATGAAAGAAGGTTGTGTACATGGAAGAAGACTGGAGATACTAGAAGGTATCAGATAGATTATATAATGGTAAGACAGATTTAGGAACAAGGTTTTAAATTGTAAGAAATTTACAGGTGTAGATGTGGACGCTGACCACAATCTATTGGTTATGAACTGTATATTAAAACTGAAAAAACTGCAAAAAGGCAGGAATTTAAGGAGATGGGACCTGGAGGAACTGAAAGAACCAGAGGTTGCACATAGTTTCAGGGACAGCATAAGGGAATAATTAACAGGATGGGGGAAAGAAATAAAGTAGAACAAGAATGGGTGGCTTTGAGGGATGAAATAGTGAAGGCAGCAGAGGATCAAGTAGGTAAAAAGATGAGGGCTAGTAGAAATCCTTGGGTAACAGAAGAAATATAGACTTTAATTGATTAAAGGAGAAAATATAAAAATGCAGTAAATGAAGCAGGCAAAAAGGAATACAAACGTCTCAAAAATGAGATCGACAGGAAGTGCAAAATGGCTAAGCAGGCATGGCTAGAGAACAAATTTAAGGATGTAGAGGCTTATCTCACTAGGGGTAAGATAGATACTGCCTACAGGAAAATTAAAGAGACCTTTGGAGAAAAGAGAGTCACTTGTATGAATAACAAGAGCTCAGATGGAAACCCAGTTCTAAGCAAAGAAGGGAAAGCAGAAAGGTGGAAGGAGTATATAGAGGGTCTATACAAGGGCAATGTACTTGAGGACATATTATGGAAATGGAAGAGGATGTAGATGAAGATGAAATGGGAGATACGATACTACGTAAAGAGTTTGACAGAGCACTGACAGACCTGAGTCGAAACAAGGCCCCCGGAGTAGACAACATTCCATTAGAACTATTGACAGTCTTGGGAGAGCCAGTCCTGACAAAACTCTACCATCTGGTGAGCAAGATGTATGAGACAGGCGAAATTCCCTCAAACTTCAAGAATATAATAATTCCAATCCCAAAGAAAGCAGGCATTGGCAGATGTGAAAATTACTGAACTATCAGTTTAATAAGTCACAGCTGCAAAATACTAACGTGAATTCTGTACAGACGAATGGAAAAACTAGTAGAAGCCGACCTCGGGGAAGATCAGTTTGGATTCCGTAGAAATACTAGAACACGTGAGGCAATACTGACCCTATGACTTATCTTAGAAGAAAGATTAAGGAAAAGCAAACTTTCATTTCTAGCATTTGTAGATTTAGAGAAAGTTTTTGACAATGTTGACTGGAATACTCTCATTCGAATTCTAAAGGTGGCAGGGGTAAAATACAGGGAGCGAAAGGCTATTTACAATTTGTACAGAAAGCAGATGGCAGTTATAAGAGTTGAGGGACATGAAAGGAAAGAAGTGGTTGGGAAGGGAGTGAGACAGGGTTGTAGCCTCTCCCCATTGTTATTCAATCTGTATATTGAGCAAGCAGTAAAGGAAAAAAAAGAAAAATTCGGAGTAGGTATTAAAATCCATGGAGAAGAAATAAAAACTTTGAGGTTCGCCGATGACTTTGTACTTCTGTCTGAGGCAATAAAGGACTTGGAACAGCAGTGAAACGGAATAGACAGTGTTTTGAAAGAAGGATATAAGATGAACATCAACAAAAACAAAACGAAGATAATGGAATGTAGTCGAATTAAGTCAGGTGATGCTGAGGGAATTAGATTAGGAAATGAGACACTTATAGTAGTAAAGGAGGTTTGCTATGTGGGGTGCATAATAACTGATGATGGTCGAAGTAGTGAGGAAATAAGATGTAGACTGGCAATGGCAAGGAAAGAGTTTCTGAAGAAGAGAAACTTGATAACATCGGGTATAGATTTAAGTTTCAGGAAGCCTTTTCGGAAAGTATTTGTATGGAGTGTTGCCATGTATGGAAGTGAAACATAGACAATAAATAGTTTGGACAAAAAGAGAATAGAAGCTTTCGATATGTGGCGCTACAGAGGAACGCTGAACATTAGATGGGTACATCACATAAGTAATGAGGAGGTATTGAACAGAATTGGGGCGAAGAGGAGTTTGTGACACAACTTGTCTAAAAGAGGGGATCAGTTGGTAGGACATGTTCTGAGGCATTAAGGGATCACGAATTTAGCACTGAAGGACAGTGTGGAGGGTAAAAATCATACAGGGAGACCAAGAGATGTATACACTAAGCCGATTCAAAAGGATGTAGGTTGCAGTAGGTATTGGGAGATGAAGAAGCTTGCACAGGATGGAGTAGCTTGGAGAGCTTCATCAAACCAGTTTCAGGACTGAAGATCATCAAAACAAGAACAACGACAACAACAACATTATATTCTATATGGAACATATGTAGAATAAAGAGAAATATTCAAAATGAGTCATTGCCTGTGACAAGGGGAGAGCATAACATGTGAAAAAGAGCAAAAGCATGGCAACGATAATGTTATATCAGTGGCAAGTTTTTCAGACGGGCTAAGCAGGTCAATGGAAGAGTCTGATTCCATCTGTCTGCTCTGACCCTACGACATAAGGGTATTGTGGTGTGTGACCTATATAGGTCAAGGGAAGTGTCCGATTCCTGTAGATTTTGTAATTATTTTTTTTGTTCGTCATCTTGTGTATTTTGGGATCGTGGTGTATTTTTTACTGTTATATTTAGCTTGTCCCCTCCCTAAAACGACCAATTTCCCACAGTTGTCCCATTAGTTTGATTGTATTTTTGGAGGGAGATGTTATTATCTTATTTATACGTATTTTCATGTTCGTTGCTGTGTGTATGTAGTGATATCATAGGCGCCATATCGGATACATTTAGAATAGCCATTTCCACCATATTGATGACGTCATGGGTCTAAGCAAACGGGTTGAATCAGACACTTCTGCACTCCCAGGCTAAGCTACAATTCAGCATGTTAACACAACCAGGTTTTTTTAGTTTCATGTTCTTTGGCTTCACCAACTCACAACCAAACTGTCTCCTTCCAACATACCCCGACCTCAGGCTAAGCTATAGATCAGAGCAGTCACAACTGGATCTTTTTAGAATCACATTTGTCGACAGAAGCGTTCTATCTCACGCGTCGGCTTTGACCCGTGACGTAAGGGTGTTGTGGTGTGTGACGTCATGACGGTGCGGAGTTTGGTTTGTGAGTGTGGCGTGTTTGTAGATGTTGTCGTGTTGTGGATTGTTGTGACCTCTGGTGACATGTTCAGGGTTATCATTTGTTTGGTGTATTGGGCTCAGTTTGATGTTGCTCTGTGGCGAGTGCTGCTTGCGTATTTTTGAAGCGGAACTTGTTTCAGTGAGTTAACAGTTTTCTGTGAAGGTTAATGTAGTGATGATTGCTGTACATTGGGTGGTTTTGTTATTGAGTTTAATCGGTTGTGGTTTTTTGTTCAGGAATGGGTATGAAAGACAAAATCAATAGTTCTCGGTTGAGTGAAGTGCGGTGTGTGCCGTGAACCAATGAAATTGGTTAAAGTTCCGGCCTCTTGGACCAGGGACGGTTATATGTGACGCTGTCGCAAACATGACATATGGCGTTCCATACGGCGTGGTACCTGGTTCGAGAAGTCTAGGTTGGGCATGTGTGCTTGTTACATATTATTTTTGTTATACATCCCCACAGAGTTTTTGCGCGCATGAGACTGGTGTGAGTGAGAGGAGCGTTTTAGATTGGTATTCCTTTTGTCATGAAATGTGTTCGGAATTTATTAAGTACAGGGGTAAGTTGGGAGGGCAAGGGGTTGTTTTGGAGGTGGACGAGTCACAGTTTGGGAAGAGGAAGTATAGAAGGGGGAAGTCTGTGGCTGGTCTTTGGGGGTGGGGGGCTGTTGTTCCGGGGGGGGGGGGGGGGGTTCCGAATGTGTTTTTAGGGTTGTGGAAGGGAGGTCCAAGGCTGAATTAGTGGGGCTAATTGAGGAATATATAGAGCCGGGGTCCACAATAGTTTCTGATGCTTTTTCTTCTTATAGGGGGTTGGGTGAGAGGGGATTTAATCATTTAGTAGTGAACCATAGTTTAGAGTTTAAGAATTATGATACAGGGGCTGGTACTAATACAATAGAGATGATGTGGGGGGCGGTTAAGTCAGTTCTTGGGAGGGGGAAGAGGCGTTCTTCCAACCTTCAGTCTCATTTAGATGAGTACTGTTGGCGGAAGAGTGTCCCAGAGGGCTATTGTATTGTTCGGGTTTTCTTAATGGCTGTGGGTAAAATGTATAGGCCGAAAGTTGTTAGTTAGGGTGGTCTGGGTAGGTGGGTGGGTGGCTGTGGCTCTGGGTGGGGTGGGTGGTTTATTTTGTTGTACAGTATTTGTTAAGGTGGGGGGGGGGGGGGAGTGGGAGTGTGTTTGTTTTTTGTTTTAGTTGTGGAGGATCTATTTTGTTGAGTTGTAGTGTGTGATTGAGATTTTTTTATGATGCATTTGGTTTTTGTTTGTGTTTTTTTATTTTGGGGTCAGGGAGGGGGGTTGAGTTGAGGTGTGGTTGGGTTTGGTTTTTCTTTTGGTTTAGTATTTTTTTCGCTGGTTTGTGTGTGTGTGTGTGTGTGTGTGTGTGTGTATGTGTGTGTGTGTGGTGGCCAATCTAGTTTGTGCGGCTGGAACTTTCTTGTGGTAAGTTCTCATTGTTTTGTTTTTGGTGTATGTGTTGTGTATTGGCATACAGGGAAGTGTTTCATTGAAATTTGTGGCTGTGAAGGTTGGTATTGGGAGATGTTTTTGAGTTACGTAGGTCAAGGGTAGTGGTCGATCCTAATTTATGGGATCGGGAGCTGCTGTAGATCTGTGTACGTCAAGGAAAGTCTTTGTTCATAATGTTTGGCAGTGCATTTTGATATTTGTAATGGGAGATGAGAACGGGAGCTGCTGTTGAGCTATATATGTCAAGGGAGCTGCTGTAGATCTGTGTAGGTCAAGGGAAGTCTTTGTTTGTAATATTTGGCAGTGCATTTTGATTTTTGTATTGGGAGATGGGATCGGGAGCTGCTGTAGAGCTATATAGGTCAAGGGAAGTGTCCGATTCCAGATAATATTGTGTTTTGTGGTATTTGGTGAGTTTTGTGATGCCAATTTTTTTCGTTGTTTTGCGTGGTTTTGTATGGGGGTGGGTGGCTAAATTTATTTATATTTAGTTTCTCCCCACCCAAAAATCCCCAATTTCCCAAGCTTGTCAGTAGGCTTTTTGTGAAACGTGTGTGTGTGTTTTTCTATGTATTTTCGTCTTTATGATACGTTTGCAACGATTTTATATCCGCCATATTGGAATTGTTGTTTATGGTCATTTCCGCCATATTTGTGACGTCATGGGTCAAAGCGGATGGGTGGGATCGGATGCTTCTGTATTTCCGTTGGCCTCACTGACAAACAACAAAACTGTGAATATACATATAAAAAGATGTCACAACAGTCATTAACTTTACATCACCAGTCAAAGCTGATGACTTACTTGAGCTCAGAAGGGGGTAAATTATGCTGCCACAAAAGTCTTTGGTCACTTACCTAATAGCATCAAAAGTCTGATAAATAGCCATATAGCATTTAAAAGGAAATTAAAATAATTTCTGAATGGCAACTCCTTCTACTCATTAGATGAATTTTTGGATATAGTAGATGGATAATCTCCCCCCCCCCCCAAAAAAAAAAAAGAAAAATCACTGTCATGTAATATTTTGTGTAATGTAAGATCTGAGTTGAAACAAGGCCCCCGGAGTAGACAACATTCCATTGGAACTACTGACGGCCTTGGGAGAGCCAGTCCTGACAAAACTCTACCATCTGGTGAGCAAGATGTATGAGACAGGGGAAATACCCTCAGACTTCAAAAAGAATATAATAATTCCAATCCCAAAGAAAGCAGGTGTTGACAGATGTGAAAATTACCAAACAATCAGTTTAATAATCACAGCTGCAAAATACTAACACGAATTCTTTACAGACGAATGGAAAAACTAGTAGAAGCCGACCTCGGGGAAGATCAGTTTGGATTCCGTAGAAATACTAGAACACGTGAGGCAATACTGACCTTACGACTTATCTTAGAAGAAAGAATAAGGAAAGGCAAACCTACGTTTCTAGCATTTGTAGACTTAGAGAAAGCTTTTGACAATGTCGACTAGAATACTCTCTTTCAAATTCTAAAGGTGGCAGGGGTAAAATACAGGGAGCGCAAGGCTATTTACAATTTGTACAGAAACCAGATGGCAGTTATAAGAGTTGAGGGACATGAAAGGAAAGCAGTGGTTGGGTAGGGAGTGAGACAGGGTTGTAGCCTCTCCCCAATGTTATTCAATCTGTATATTGAGCAAGCAGTAAAGGAAACAAAAGAAAAATTTGGAGTAGATATTAAAATCGACGGAGAAGAAATAAAAACTTCGAGGTTCGCCGATGACATTGTAATTCTGTCAGAGACAGCAAAGGACTTGGAAGAGCAGTTGAACGGAATGGACAGTGCTTTGATAGGAGGATATAAGATGAACATCAACAAAAGCATGACGATCATAATGGAATGTAGTCGAATTAAGTCGGGTGATGCTGAGGGAATTAGATTAGGAATTGAGACACTTAAAGTAGTAAGGGAGTTTTGTTATTTGGGGAGCAAAATAACTGATGATGGTCAAAGTAGAGAGAATATAAAATGTAGACTGGCGATGGCAAGGGAAGCGTTTCTGAAGGAGAGAAATTTGTTAAACATTGAGTATGGATTTAAGTGTCAGGAAGTCATTTCTGAAAGTATTTGTATGGAGTGTAGCCACGTATGGAAGTGTAACATGGACGATAAATAGTTTGAACAAGAAGAGAATAGAAGCTTTCGAAATGTGGTGCTACAGAAGAATGCTGAAGATTAGATGGGTAGATCACATAACTAATGAGGAAGTATTGAATAGAATTGGGGAGAAGAGAAGTTTGTGGCACAACTTGACCAGAAGAAGGGATCGGTTGGTAGGACATGTTCTGAGGCATCAAGGGATTACCAATTTAGTATTGGAGGGCAGCAATGAGGGTAAAAATCATAGAGGGAGACCAAGAGATGAATACACTAAGCACTTTCAGAAGGATGTAGGTTGCAGTAGGTACTGGGAGATGAAGAAGCTTGCACAGGATAGAGTAGCATGGAGAGCTGCATCAAACCAGTCTCAGGACTAAAGACAACAACAACAATGTAATATACAAGGCAATGATCGGTCTCGAAAAACACTAGATGTTTGTACCCATGCACGTTACGGTGTTTCACATACAATGAGTAACGAACTATTATGCAGTGACCAGTACCTATTTGACAATTATACTTCAATTTAACTTTAACTGAAACTGATAAAATTTTGTACAATGAACCGCATCGTATTCGAACTACAGCAGACTGAGCGGAGTGGCGCAGTGGTTAGCACACTGAACTCACATTCCGGAGGACGACAGTTCAAACACGTCTCCGGCCACAATGATTTAAGTATTCCATAATTTCCGTAAATAGTTTCAGGCAAATGTCTGGGTGGTTCCTTTGAAAGGGCACAGCCGATTTCCTTCTAAATTCTTCCATAATGCGAGCTTGTGCTCCGTCTCTACTGACCTAGTTGTGACGGGACGTAAAACACTAATCTCCTCCTCCTCTAACTACAGCACATCAAACAGACATCTTAGATCTACTATAATCAAACAATCATTAATTTGAACTTACCAGTCTGTCTCTATCCAAGGTAAATATTGACACACATTTATCAAAAGAGCCAGATGCTAATCGTCTTCCATCGCAACTCCAACCAACAGAATGCACTTTAGAAGAATGTGCCTGATATTCTCGTGTTTTATTGTGTGTTTTGAAGTAATTCTGCAATTCTTCAATATTGCTATAGAAATCTACCATCGTTACAACGTATACTGACAGAAAATTACAAGTACTGTTTTCAAACACTGTAACTTTCCGCGGCGTATCGATCAAAATCAACACAAACGCATGCTTGTTGACGTTCGGTTGTCGTTGTTAGCTTACAGTATCAGAGATGCTGACAAATCTGCAGAAGACGAATCAAACAGTGGATTATTTTTTTGTATCAAAGCAAATATGCAGTAGCATGAAAGCTATGTTCTTCAGGTAATTCACACCGTTAATCAACACAAACGTATAATATTTGCTCATATATAATAAAGTAGAAACCACAGTCTAAAGTAGAAACTACGGCCCAGATCGAATGATATCGATATGGTCTAAAGCTAAAACTGAACGAAGCCACTGGCATGTGAACACGTGAAGATCGGAAAGTGTAAACCAAAGTATGGCGCCCTCGGAGGTAAACAAATGCGTGAGAAAATGTCAAACTGAACATTCTTAACACTACCATTTAGTAACGGAAGTTGTAATTCATATAAAATGCAGGTCAAACTTTTCAATTATTAATGTCTTTCTTTCCTTCTAAGGATCTGTCAACTGGCGTCAAAGATAGGAGCAACAACACCATCCTTTTCAATTCTTGTAAGAATGAATTGTTTAAGTTAACAGACAATTATAGGACGCTGCATCGTAAGCTGAAGGGGACGTGGAAGGTTATGCTGTGAGTAAATTCGGAATATTTAGATCGTACCTGAAGTAAGTTTTAATAGTTTCATATTGCTGTATTTTGACATTCAGGAATAAGGAAGAAATAACCGATGTTGCACTATCGGATACTTCTGTATTCGTTTTGCCTGGACCACGAGAAAAGTTCTCAGAGGCAGAATTCAACTGCATGAAGAAATTTTTGGATTCCGGAGGATATATGTTAGTAATGCTTGGCGAAGGTGGGGAAAAGGCATTTCATACAAATATCAATTTTCTTCTTGAAGAATATGGTATTATGGTTAACAACGGTAAGTTGATTGATATATAATAACAATGACTACAATTTATACAGTAGCCCATGTATGTTACTTGAATTATCTTACGCCTGTGAAATTCATTGTTACTTAGCATGTCATTATCCACTAAATCAGAGTAAGTGGTATTTAAGTATTTGTATTTTGTGTTTTTGAACGTTGGGCGTTGAAAAGCTCGTGTTATGCATTTGTACTGAACGATCTTCCTTCAATTTATGCTTATAATCCGTAGTGGTATTCTGTCTCAACACTGGGTTGTTGCAGCCCCCCACACTAATGTATCCTGTGCAGGCCTCTTCGTCTCCGGATAACTACTGGAACCTAAATCCGTTTAAACTTCGAATCTTCCACTCCCCCTCCCCCTATTACCTAATTGATGATTCTTTGATATTCCAAGTGGTGTTTAATCAACCAGTCCGTTTTTTTACCCATGTTATGACACAATTTTTTTTTTTTTCAGCTTGATTGAATCTTTCTTCATTAATTATTTGATCTCCATACCTAACGTGTAGGTTAACGAATTTATTAAATTAATAAAAAATCAATGAAGAGAGATTGAATCAAGCTTCTGTTCCATCACACTTCTGAAGCTCCTATTCTCTTCGTATCTGAATTACTTGACATCTTTGTGGTGCAATGTTTTTGAATTGATTTGTGTTTGTAGATGCTGTGTTGTAGTATTTGTTGGTGCACACTGGTGGTGAATGTTGAGGTTTGGTAGTTGGCCATTTGATTCAGGGCAATCATTGCAAGAACATTGCATGTCATTCAAACATTGTCATTGTTGAAGCCTTTCAGGGCAACACAGGCAGCATGCGAACTACAGTTATTTTGTGAGGGACATCATGGAGACCTTGAAAATAGGCCACAGCTATCAGCCTTAATACATCAGAAGCATAACGACTGCTGTCCAAACTACTGGCTATGCAAACCAGAGGTGTTTGTGTTCTGTACCCAATGATGTTCCCTATCATCACATTAGGTAATGAGCTCCTATGACAAATGGAATGTGCAATTTGTTCTTGTTGGTGGCTCCACATGATTATAAATCAGTTACTGGCTCCACAAGATTATAAATCAGTTACAATGCTACTCTGATGAACTGGAACTCGTCACAAAAGACTACATGGTGCCACAATAGTCTCCAGTATCGTCATTACGCACATCACTCTTTGTGTGCATCTCTCTGCTTCTGTGTCAAGGGAATATGCAACAATGGTTGCCTTTCTGACAGTCTGTGATGCTCCTGACATTGTTGCCCTATCCAGTGGATAATTGCTTTGCTGCAGACAACCTCACGTCCTGATATGAGGAACATGATGTGGTTGTGTGATCTGAGTACCTAAGCAAACACTTTGTTGTCTCAGATCCTGGTTGAGTGGGGCTATTGAGATCCTGTATGGTGTTGAATGTGCCCCACCTCAACCCATCAGTTCCATATTTGCACGGCAGCACAGGCGTTCGTTGGGGGTGGATTGGGGGAGAGGGGTGGTGGAGCAGTAGCAGGATTCTTAAATTGTTGTTTCTTGTGTAAACAGTTTTGAGATGTGTCATACCACAAGAACTAAATTTTATATGTAGTGCTACAGGTGGCTAAATGGCAGATTCAACGGAATCCCAGATATTATTTATAGAAGTATTTGAGACTCCTATAAAGAATAAAAATTTTTAGATACCTATGCATTACATTTGTTAAATCTTTACCAATCCCATTCGCTATATAATGATGAACTGCACTGTTGATAGGTCATGATCCTGTCAGTCTCTGATTTGGACAGATACTGACAAGATGTTTCTCCTTCTTACACAAGGTATAGAGCTCTCGAAAACAATTAAAATTCAAATGTGCTTCTGAATGAGAAATCAGCTGCCTAATCTTTCCTTGTATACAGAATGTAGCTACCATTTATCTACATATTTCATGCATTTACATTGAAATTCAAATTGTTTGCATATGTCAACATATAGTAAAAGATATATAAAACTAATGTATGTTGCATGTTGCTTTCATGGTGTTGCAGTTTTTATGGCTAGCAGTGTAGTTGTGAGTTTCAACAAGAAATTTTTCCAAAAAAGTAGATGTACCCATAATGGCCAATGAACTTTCTTACACAATAATAATAATAATAATAATAATAATAATGTAACTCAAAGGATGTTGTAGTTACATTTGTGGGTTTCAAATAGATAAAATAATTTGAGCATTTGGCATAAAGTCTAAACTGACAAAACTTAATTTGTGGAACACTTAAAGATACAGTCTGTAAAGTAAAATTTATGGGAGAAATTTCACAGCCTTTTAAAATAGAATCAGCTGTACGACAAGGTGATGACCTGTCCCTAATTCTTTTTAATAGTGTGTTAGAGAAAACAGTGAGAATTTGGAATGAAAAACTTATTGAACTCAACACTTCAACTATATGGTTAGGAAGAGGAAGCAAAAGGATCAGAATCATGTCTTGCATTTGCAGATGATTTTCTGTACTTTCCAAAAATGTGGCATCTGCTATAACGTAAATAAATCTCCTGGAAGAAATAGCCATCTGAATGTCTTAAGAATTTCTGCAGGGGGAAAAAAAATTTTATGGGTGCTCCAAAATTCCTGAAATCAGATATTGGCCAAATGGAGAGGGTAAAAAAGTTCAAATATCTAGTAGTAGTAGTAGTAGTAGTAGTAGTAGTTTTATTCATCCGTAGATCTCTTTTTACAAGGATATAGGACATGTCAAAGTATTTACAAGCTTAGATCAATTTACAATAAGCTAATTCGTATACACATATATTTACAGACTTCTAGTTAGAGACAATCATTAGATTTTACTCCTGGTATACAATAATTTATTTACAAATAACTCATTAAATAATGTAATGCCACACTATTCACTCATATTTCACTATCAGTCACTGCACACACTATACACACATTGTTTCATAACACTTCACACACACACACACACACACACACACACACACACACACACACACACACACACAGGTGATCCTTGGGCCATTTTCTGTACTGCAAGTTCCCATTTGCTATCCTGAAAAACTGAGTCAGCATCCCTTCATAATGAGTGAGATGTTGAGCTCAGAAAGAGGAAGAGGTGTTAGTATTGTGCTATGCATAGCTTGAGGGGAGAGTGTCTCTAGAAAGGAAAAAAGAAGAAAAATAATAAAGTGAAGGTGTTATGTGGAATATTGGATGTTTTATAATCATCATTATTATTATTATTTGTTTGTATAACATTTTTTTATCAAACCCCTACTCTGCTTTATCTAAGTAATCCTTCAATGTATAAAATGTATTGCATAACAGGTACTTTTTAGCTGCCTTCTTAAATAAGTGTATTTTTGAAATTTCTTTAATCTCTTTTGGTAATTTATTGTACAGTTTTATTCCTTGGTAGAAAATGCTGTTTTGAGTTTTATGTTTATTTTTTCTTGGTAAATGTAAGTTGAGTCTATCTCTTGTTGCATGGTCATGGACAGAGCTGTTTGTGCAGTAATTGCCAATGTTACTTTTGATGTGTACAACTGACTGGTAAATGTGTTCACATGGAGCAGTTAAAATTCCCAGTGTTTTGAACAGATCTTTACAATGAGCTCGACTACTATTTCTGGTTATTATTCTTATGGCTCTTTTCTGGAGTTTGAAAATTGTGTTCATATTTTGTGGATTTGTTCCCCAAAAAAGAATGCCATAGCTAAGAATTGAGTGTACATATGAATAATATGTAACTAAAAGACACTGCATGTTACACACAGATGATAGAATTCTAAGGGCATAACATGCTGATGACATTCTGTTTGCAAGTACCTTTGTGTGTTCGCACAAAGAGGAGATAATCCAAGAAAACGCTTTGGAAAAATCAGTGATAGAGGAAAGGTTGCATAA
This sequence comes from Schistocerca gregaria, assembly GCF_023897955.1. Lineage (NCBI taxonomy): Eukaryota > Metazoa > Arthropoda > Insecta > Orthoptera > Acrididae > Schistocerca > Schistocerca gregaria. The sequence goes on from NC_064925.1 coordinate 261,386,921, forward strand.
AATGGGGAGATCATAGGGTATCATCAAAGACATCTACAATAAAAAGTGCCTATCTAAAAATGCAAAAATAAGGCATTAAAACACTGTAGTGAAGCCAGAAAGGCTATATGCAAGCAAATGCCTGGCATTAAATTATAATTTAGATAAATTAGAAGTACTGGAAAGGCCAATTAGAAGGAAAATATTAGGACCATGAAAAACAGCAGAAGGTTTGAAATTACAAAGGAATGCTGAAATATACCAAAATGTAGTAAATATATCAAACATAATGAGAAAAATAAGGTTCACGTCTTTTGGACTTTTTTCAGATGCAAGACAGTAGATTAACTAATAAGATTTTCAAATATTTGTGGGGTAAGAAGTCCACAACAAGCTGGGTCAACAAAGTAAAAAATGATTTTGAAAGAAACAATATAAAAGCAGAATAAGCAGAATTTGGACTAGATTGAAAGACAACATAAAAGGAACACTCATGGAGACCAAATCCAAAGTAAAATTTATGGGAGAATTGAGTACAGAATTTGAAATAGACACAGGAGTACGACAAGGGGATGGACTGTCTCCAGTGCTCTTCAATTGTGTTCTTGAAAAAGTTGTTCAAGAATGGAGAAAAGCAGGTGCACCAGCACACAAACTGGGACCAAAATCTAAGGGCATAGAATTAGACTGTTTAGCATTTGCTGACGACATGGCACTGATTGCCCAAGACATTACCGAGGCACGGAAACAGCTAGAATTATTACAAGAGCAGGCAGCAAAAAATAGGATTAGAAATTTCATTTGAAAAAAAAAAAAATTATGATTGACATCAAAGATGCACCTTCTGATCTCAAAATTGGTAATAAGTACATCTCTCGAGTAAAAGAATTTAAATATTTAGGTGAATGGGCTGCAGGAAACTGTAATGAAAAGAAATCTCTCAGATCAAGAGCCCAGAAAATGGAGACGGCATTTCAGTTAACAATAAACGTTTACAACAAAAAGAGTCTCTTGTGGAACTGCAAAATACGACACTACACAACGGTAATTAAACCCTTAAGCTCTCTATCCATCTGAGACACTAGATCTTCAGCACAGAACACTAAAATGGGAAATAGAAGTGAAAGAACATAAAATAATGAGGAAAATCCTAGGACCAAGAACTAAAGATTGTGTGCATTATCCAAAGCCCAATGCAGAAATATATAAAAATATCTCCAAAATAACAGACACAATGCGCATGAGAAGAAGCCAATTCATGGGACATGTAGAAAGAATGGGCTCAAACAGATTAAAGCACAAAATACATACATTTTTAAAGAACAAAACTACAAGACCGAACTCGTACAAACAGATAGAAAAAGACTTGAAAGAATTAGGGTCTCTAAATCTACATGACAGAAATGAAATCAGGAAAATAATAAACACACGTGGTTTTGAGGAAGAAGAGAGACAAACTAACTGACATACGTGGCCTACACAACAAAAGCTAGCCCTTTCTTTGCTTATGAAGGAATACTGGGTGATAAGGAAGGCCAACAAATGTCGATTACGGTGGTCGTAAGTGATCTATCGGCGAAGAAGAATATAAAAGCAGAAGATATAACCAACAAAGAATCCTTTTGGGAAAAAGTATTGAAAATGGAAGAATTCCAAGGCAGGGTAGCTAAAAGGACTGGTTCAAAATGGTCTGGAGACAGAAAGAAGAAACATAGTGAACAGATGAAAGCATACTAGGAGAACAAAGAATAAAGAATTAAAATTGTAATGTGGTCCTCAGATGGCGTATTCGCAGTAAAATAGTAATGATAGTAGTAGTAGTAGTAGTAGTAGTAGTAGTAGTATACGGACACTAAGTCATGGCCATTTTAGGCGGAGAGTGTTTTGAACAAAAGTTGCGTAAAATATTGGTGGAGGTTGGCCCTTAACTACCACTGCCAATTGCAGCAAACAGTTGTGTTGCAGCAACAACCAAATGCCTTGTGTACTCCAATTTGTTTTGTCTTGTGAACTGCTTAATAAAAAGCAGAGGGTGGGGGGGGGGGGGGGGGGGGGGGAGGAGAAAGAGAGAGAGAGACTAATCCTCATGCTCAAAGTGATTCAAATGTGTTTCTCACCACAAAAAAAGGACTCGGCAATCCCCATGGCCAATATGTCAGTTTTGCTTTCATGGAAGCACAGAACACAGACATAAGATAGCAGCCATTCAGGAGAGAGGCAAGAATTATTCCTCTCCTCTAGGGTGCCCTAGGTTCTCATTTCCTTACGATTGCAGCCGACTGCCATAATATACTGTTAGCATGTTAATAGCAAGTGCTACATAAGGTGGTTTTGTGGAGTCACTGTAATATCTTAGCACTGGCCTATGAAGTGGCTGTTGCAAATTGTTCAGAATGTAGCACTGTTAGAACTATTCCTTGTAGCATGTTGTGGAGTTATATAAAATAGTTAAATATACATTTACATATAAAATATAACTATGCTGGTTGTCAGCTTTGACTCATGTCATAATGATGTTGTTTGTTCGTGTGTGTGTGTAGAACAGAATATTGACAATTTTGTTCCATACTATTTTTTGCACTCTAGGTTGCACTAACAGACTGATCTGTACCATAACCATAGGTCTTGGTTAAACCAATGAATGTGAATACAAAATCTTAGTTATTAATACGTGGCTCTGTAGCACATCCCAAGGTCTAGGTTGGATTGGAAGCTTACTGATTGTGAGTTGCAAAGCCTATGAATGTGATGACATATGAATTAACATATCTCTCATTATGGCATGTACTTGTACATGTTGATTTGTGGTGTTTAATGTTTTCCATTTTGATATTGGCGTTCAAGGCAGGTTTCTTAACTTGATGAAATGATCAATTCGCCTGTTAAGGCTTAAAGGAGAAATGTAACTAGCCCATTCCCTTTAAGGTTAAATATTTTAATCACATTCATAAAGAAATCAAATGTGTTCCATTTCTACAGATTTATTAAGTAATATAATACTCGTTAATTTGTGAAATTGTTGGTAGGGTTTAAATATAAAACATCAGCATATCTTCTTCAAGATTTGTCACAGTATAAATTATCTTTGTTTTTGCTAGTAATTTGTCACTTTCAGTAACAGTTTCCTTCAACAGTATACAAGGTCATACAAGTCTTAATTATACTACATTTTTTAAAAGTACTTACAGCCATACTGCTTCATTGATATGCAGGAATCATTTTTAACCAAATTCAGAAATCCAACACATGGATAGGTCGTATTTTTCAGAAACTGTAGTATGTATTTCAGAATAAAATTTAGTCATCAGTTGCACATATATTTTTATTTTGTTTTACTGGTTTTGACAAATTAATTTGTCATTTTCAGAAGCATACAAAATTAGGGATATTATAAATATTTCGTCCTTCGCTATACGTTTATGTAAAGTATAAGAGGTGTATTACAGAAACTTACTTAGTGTTTGTTTAGTATATGTCTGTATCTTCTTCGTAGAACCATAATGCCATGATATGCCTGCAAATGCCATATTGTATATGATCATTGTAAACACAGATCGACAGATTGTTAGTTTACAGTAACTAATTCACATCCTTGTACACATCAAGCTGCTGTTCCAGCAGTAAGGAACATATATAAAAGCATATTATTGTTGTTGTTGTTGTTGTGGTCTTCAGTCCTGAGAGTGGTTTGATGCAGCTCTCTGTGCTACTCTATCCTGTGCAAGTTTCTTCATCTCCCAGTACTTACTGCAACCTACATCCTTCTGAATCTGCTTAGTGTATTCGTCGCTTGGTCTCCCTCTATATTTTTACCCTCCACGCTGCCCTCCAATGCTAAATTTGTGATCCCTTGATGCCTCAGAACATGTCCTACCAACCGATCCCTTCTTCTGGTCAAGTTGTGCCACAAACTTCTCTTCTCCCCAATCCTGTTCAATACTTCCTCATTAGATATGTGATCTACCCATCTAATCTTCAGCATTCTTCTGTAGCGCCACATTTCAAAAGCTTCTATTCTCTTCTTGTCTAAACTATTTATCGTCCATGTTTCACTTCCATACATGGCTACACTCCGTACAAATACTTTCAGAAATGACTTCCTGACATTTAAATCTATACTCAATGTTTACAAATTTCTGTTCTTCAGAAACTCTTTCCTTGCCATTGCCAGTCTACATTTTATATCCTCTCTACTTCGACCATCATCAGTTATTTTGCTCCCCAAATAACAAAACTCCCTTACTACTTTAAGTGTCTCAATTCCTAATCTAATTCCCTCAGCATCACCCAACTTAATTCGACTGCATTCCATTATTCTCGTTTTGCTTTTGTTGATGTTCATCTTATATCCTCCTATCAAGGCACTGTCCATTCCGTTCAACTGCTCTTCCAAGTCCTTTGCTGTCTCTGACAGAATTACAATGTCATCGGCGAACCTCAAAGTTTTTATTTCTTCTCCATGGATTTTAATACCTACTCCAAATTTTTCTTTTGTTTCCTTCACTGCTTGCTCAATATACAGATTGAATAACATCGGGGAGAGGCTACAACCCTGTCTCACTCCCTTCCCAACCACTGCTTCCCTTTCATGCCCCTCGATTCTTATAACTGCCATCTGGTTTCTGTACAAATTGTAAATAGTGTTTCGCTCCCTGTATTATACACCTGCCACCTTTAGAATTTGAAAGAGAGTATTCCATTCAACATTGTCAAAAGCTTTCTCTAAGTCTACAAATGCTAGAAACGTAGATTTACCTTTCCTTAATCTTTCTTCTAAGATAAGTCGTATGGTCAGTATTGCCTCACGTGTTCCAACATTTCTACGGAATCAAAACTTATCTTCCCCGAGGTCGGCTTCTGCTAGTTTTTCCATTCGTCTGTAAAGAATTTGCATTAGTATTTTGCAGCTGTGACTTATTAAACTGACAGTTCGGTAATTTTCACATCTGTCAACACCTGCTTTCTTTGGGATTGGAATTATTATATTCTTATTGAAGTCTGAGGGAATTTCGCCTGTCTCATACATCTTGCTCATCAGATGGTAGAGTTTTGTCAGGACTGGCTCTCCCAAGGCTGTGAGTAGTTCTAATGGAATGTTGTCTACTCCGGGGGCCTTGTTTCGACTCGGGTCTTTCTGTGCTCTGTCAAATTCTTCACGCAGTATCTTATCTCCCATTTCATCTTCATCTACATCCTCTTCCATTTCCATAATATTGTCCTCAAGAACATCGCTCCTGTATAGGCCCTCTGTATACTCCTTCCACATTTCTGCTTTCCCTTCTTTGCTTAGAACTGGGTTTCCATCTGAACTCTTGTTATCCATGCAAGTGGTTCTCTTTTCTCCAAAGGTCACTTTAATTTTCCTGTAAGCAGTATCTATCTTCTCCCTCATGAGATAAGCCTCTACATCTTTACATTTGTCCTCTAGCCATCCCTGCTTAGCCATTTTGCACTTCCTGTCGATCTCATTTTTGAGACATTTGTATTCCTTTTTGCCTGCTTCATTTACTGCATTTTTATACTTTCTCCTTTAATCAATTAAAGCCTATATATCTTCTGTCACCCAAGGATTTCTACTAGCCCTCGTCTTTTTACGTACCTGATCCTCTGCTGCCTTCACCATATAGCGGAGATGCTGAGTCGCCGATTGGCACAACAAAAAGACTCTCACAAACAAATCTTTCGACCATTAAGGCCTTGGTCAACAATAGAACACACACACACACACACACACACACACACACACACACACACACACACACACACTGGTGCATGCAAACACAACTCACACACACGACTGCAACTCGGGCAACTGGAACCAAACTGTGAGCAGCAGCACCAGTGCGTGATGGGATTGGTGACTGAGTGGGGGTAAAGAGAAGGCTGGGTCGGGGATGGGGAAGGATGTATGGTGGGGTGGTGGACAGTGAAGTGCTGCATGTTAGATGGAGGGGAGGAGAGGGGGAAGTAGTGTAAAAGGAGAAAAATAAAGACGGGATGTGGTGTTGGAATGATGGCTATGTAATGTTGGAATGGGAACGGAGATGAACCTGGGTGGGTGAGGACAGTGACTAATGAAGGTTGAGACCAGGAGTGCTGCAGGTATCTAGGATGTATTGCAGGGAAAGTTCCCACCTGCACAGTTCAGAAAAGCTGGTGGTTTTGGGAAGGATACATATGACACAGGCTGTGAAGCAGTCATTGAAATGAAGGATATCATGTTGGACAGTGTGTTCAGCTACAGGATGGTCCACTTGTATATTGGCCACAGTTTGTCGGTGGCTATTCATGCAGACAGACAGCTTGTTGTTTGTCATGCCTTCACAGGATGCAGCACAGTAGTTGCATCTTACGAAGGTAATGCCGAGAGTAAGGTCTCCTATTTTTTCATAAGTACATAGACCTGTTTATTTCTACAATTGTTTACATCAGTTTACAGCTTGAACATTTAGCTATTTTTTGACATAATCACTATTTCTGTCGATGCATTTTTGTAGACGCTGTGGCGGTTTTTGTATGCCCATATCATATCAGCTTGCCACCAGCTCCACGGCTTTGGCAAAGAAGGATACTGCCATTGGCATGATTGTTGCTTGGTCTCAGGTGTAAAGTGGTATGCCCAGGTTTCGTCACCCATGACAGTTGAGTCCAGAAAGTTGTCCTGTTTAGCTGCAAGGTGGTGAAGAAATGCACGGGAAGCATCAACTTGTTGCTGCATGTGGTCCTCAGTCAGCAAGTATGGCACTCATTTGGAGCACACCTGGTAGTTCAATGTTTCCATTAAAATTCTGTGAGCGGTGTTTTGGGAAAACTCGGGAACCAACGTGCTGAGATCATCCAGGGTGATCTGCCGATCTTCACGCATGCTTTGCTCAACCTTCAACACTGGCTCTTCACAAATTGGTGGTCTCCCGCTCCTTTTTTCATCATGAAATTCAGTCCGACCAGCTGCAAACACTCTACACCATTTAAACAATTTTGACATCCATCCACGACTCACCATACACTTCTGTCAATTGGTGATGGATTTTAATCGGTGTAGTACCCTTTCTGTTCAAAAACCGAATAACTGCGCGCAATATGCACTTTGCAGTAACATCCTACGGGAGCCTCATTCTCAAAAGCTGCCAAGCCAAGACTGAGCACCTCAGCGCGGTGTATGCATGTTTACACAGAGCGCGCGAAGCACTCTTCATAACAGTGTGGCCAACTGCCATACAAACAGAGTTCTGCACTTATAAAAAATAGGAGACCTTACTTTTGGGATTACCCTCGTAGCTTGTAGACCACATGACTGGTCTCACAGGTATCCCGCCTTTGATGGGATAGGTGATATTAGTGATCAGACTGGAGTAGGTGGTGGTGGAGGATGTATGCGATATGTCTTGCATCTAGCTCTATTACAGGGTTATGAGCCATGAGGAAAGGGATTTGGAGCAGGGGTTGTGTAAGGATGGACGAGTATATTGTGTAGGTTCGGTGGACGGCAGAATACCACTGTAGAAGGGGTGGGGAGGATAGTGGGCAGGACACTTGTCATTTCAGGGCACAACGAGATTTAATCGAAACCCTGGCGGAAAATGTAATTCAGTTGCTTCAGTCCTGGGTGGTACTGAGTTACGAGGGGAATGCTTCTCTGTGGCTGGACGGTGGGACTTTGGGATGTGGTGGGAGACTGGAAACATAAGCCACAGGAGATTATTTTTTTGTACAAGGTTGGTTGGATAATTACTGTGAGTGAAGGTTTCAATTAGACCATTAGTATATTTCGTAAGGGATTGCTCGTCACTGCAATTGTGACGACCACGGGTGGCTAGACTGTACAGAAGGGTATGAAGATATGGAAGGGGGGGAGGGGTAGCAATTGAAGTGGAGTTATTGCTGGTGGTTAGTAGGTTTGATATGGATGGAGGTACTGATGTACCCATCTTTGAGGAGGTGGTCTACAGCTAGAAAGATGGCTTGTTGTGGACCAGGTGAAACAAAGGGGGGAGAAGTTGTTGAGGTTCTGGAGGAATGTGGATAGGGTGTCCTCACCTTTGATCCAGATAGCAATGATGTCATCAGTGAATCTGAACCAGGTGAGGGGTTTAGGATCTTGGGTGTTTAGGTAGGATTCCTCCAGATGGCCCATGAATAGGTTGGCATGGGATGGTGCCATGCGGGTGCCCATAGCCGTACCCCAGATTTGTTTGTAGGTAATGCCTTCAAAGGAGTAGTAATTGTGGGTGAAGATGTAGTTGGTCTTGGCGACTAGGAAGGAGGTTGTTGGTTTGGAATCTGTCAGATATTGGGAAAGGTAGTGTTCAGTAGTGGTGATGCCATGGGCATTAGGAGTGTTAGTGTAGAGAGAGGTGGCATTAATAGTGATGAGCAAGGCACTGTGTGGTAAAGGGACAGTAACTGTGGATAGCCAATGGAGGAAATGGTTGTTATCTTTTATATAGGTGGGTAGGATCTGAGTAACAGGATCAAGGTGTTGGTCACGAGAGCAGAGACTCTCTCAGTGGGGGCACAGTAATCGACCGCAATGGGGCATCCAGGTTAGTAAGGTACATGGACTTATGGAAGCATATAGAAGGTAGGAGTGCGGGTTTGGTAGGGGTGAGTAGAGAGATTGACTCGAGCTGTGGCAAGGTTTGTGGCGGGAAGTATCTGACAGCTGGCGAACTCCTTCCGCCAGGTAATCCTTGCGGTTCAAAAGAGCAGTGGTGGCACCTATGTCCGCTAGTAGGATTATAAGGTTGGGATCTGTTTTCAGGTGATGGACTGTGGTTCTTTCTGCGAATGTAAGGTTAGTTTGCATGTTGAGGGATTTGGGGAATGATGGTGAGACATGGTTCGAGGTTAATAAATTTTGGTAAGTTAACAGGGGATTTGGGGGCAGTATGGTGCATCATGGTTAGATGGAGTAGTGAACTGAGTTAGGCAAGGTTCTATATTGGCCTTTGTTTGAGTCTGATTGGTAGCGTTGGTGGCGAAAAAGTCTTTCCACTGTAGGGACCGCGAAAAGGAGAGTGAGTCTTAGTAACAAGTCCTTCAAGACTGAATTTGGGAGTGGGGCAAAAGGTGAGGCCTTTGGAAAGGACTGATGTTTCTGTGGGGCTAAGCCTTCTGGAGAAAAGGTTCATGACTGTGTTCTGGGTCTGTTTATGTTCTAGATTCTGTGTGGTGGAGGGAGGGACTTTGGAGAGTGGAGTAAGTGACCTACTGCCACTGTTGTTTTGAACTGCAGGTATTACCTGGTCAAAAGACTCTGACAGCTGTCACATACTTCCAGCTACAAACCTTGCCACAGTGACCCCTTTCCAGAAACACAGTAGGATCTCCAGTCACTAATCAAATCCTTACGCTCATCCCAGAACCTCTCCCCAGAGTCCATCTCTCTACTCACTCCTACCACTCCATGCACTCCTGCCTTCTATATGCTTCCTAAAGTGAATAAACATAACCATCCAGGCACCCCAATGTGTCCAGTTATTGTGCACCCACTGAGAGAATCTCTGCTGTCATAGACCAACACCTTGAACCTATTACCTGGAACCTACCCTCCTGTATAAAAGATACCAACCCTTTCCTCCACCGACTATTCAGTTCCTGTCCCTTTATCGCATGATGCCTTGCTGATCACTAATGATGCCACCTACCTTTACACTAACATCCTTAGGGCCCAAGGCCTTACTGCTATTGAACACTATCTTTCTCAAGACCTGGCAGATACCAAATCAACAACCTCCTTCCTGTCACCATGACCAACTACACTCCTGGAAATGGAAAAAAGAACACATTGACACCGGTGTGTCAGACCCACCATACTTGCTCCAGACACTGCGAGAGGGCTGTACAAGCAATGATCACACGCACGGCACAGCAGACACACCAGGAACCGCGGTGTTGGCCGTCGAATGGTGCTAGCTGCGCAGCATTTGTGCACCGCCGCCGTCAGTGTCAGCCAGTTTGCCGTGGCATACGGAGCTCCATCGCAGTCTTTAACACTGGTAGCATACCGCGACAGCATGGACGTGAACCGTATGTGCAGTTGACAGACTTTGAGCGAGGGCGTATAGTGGGCATGCGGGAGGCCGGGTGGATGTACCGCCGAATTGCTCAACACGTGGGGCGTGAGGTCTCCACAGTACATCGATGTTGTCGCCAGTGGTCGGCGGAAGGTGCACGTGCCCGTCGACCTGGGACCGGACTGCAGCGACGCACGGATGCATGCCAAGACCGTAGGGTCCTACGCAGTTCCGTAGGGGACCGCACCGCCACTTCCCACCAAATTAGGGACACTGTTGCTCCTGGGGTATCGGCGAGGACCATTCGCAACCGTCTCCATGATGCTGGGCTATGGTCCTGCACACCGTTAGGCCGTCTTCCGCTCACGCCCCAACATCGTGCAGCCCGCCTCCAGTGGTGTCGCGACAGGCGTGAATGGAGGGATGAATGGAGACGTGTCGTCTTCAGCGATGAGAGTTGCTTCTGCCTTGGTGCCAATGATGGTCGTATGCGTGTTTGGCGCCGTGCAGGTGAGCGCCACAATCAGGACTGCATACGACCGAGGCACACAGGGCCAAGGCACACAGGGCCAACACCCGGCATCATGGTGTGGGGAGCGATCTCCTACAATGGCCGTACACCTCTGGTGATCGTCAAGGGGACACTGAATAGTGCACGGTACATCCAAACCGTCATCGAACCCATCGTTCTACCATTCCTAGACCGGCAAGGGAACTTGCTGTTCCAACAGGACAATGCACGTCCGCATGTATCCCATGCCACCCAACGTGCTCTAGAGGGTGTAAGTCAACTACCTTGGCCAGCAAGATCTCCGGATCTGTCCCCCGTTGAGCATGTTAGGGACTGGATGAAGCGTCGTCTCACGCGGTCTCCACGTCCAGCACGAACGCTGGTCCAACTGAGGCGCCAGGTGGAAATGGCATGGCAAGCCGTTCCACAGGACTACATCCAGCATCTCTACGACCGTCTCCATGGAAGAATAGCAGCCTGCATTGCTGCGAAAGGTGGATATACACTGTACTAGTGCCGACATTGTGCATGCTCTGTTGCCTGTCTCTATGTGACTGTGGTTCTGTCAGTGTGATCATGTGATGTATCTAACCCCAGGAATGTGTCAATAAAGTTTCCCCTTCCTGGGACAATGAATTCACTGTGTTCTTATTTCAATTTCCAGGAGTGTATATCCTCACCCACAATTACCTCTCCTTTGAAGGCACTAGCTACAAATAAATCTGGAGTATGGCTATGGGCACCCGCATGGCACCATTCCATGCCAACCTATTCATAGACCATCTAGAGGAATCCTTCCTAAAACATCTACATCTACATCCCTACTCCGCAAGCCACCTGACGGTGTGTGGCGGAGGGTACCCTGAGTACCTCTATCTGTTTTCCCTTCTATTCCAGTCTCGTATTGTTCGAGGAAAGAAGGATTGTCGGTATGCTTCTGTGTGGGCTCTAATGTCTCTGATTTTATCCTCATGGTCTCCTCACGAGATATACGTAGGAGAGAGCAATATACTGCTTGACTCTTCGGTGAAGGTATGTTCTCGAAACTTTAACAAGAGCCCGTACCGAGCTACTGAGCGTCTCTCCTGCAGAGTCTTCCACTGGAGTTTATCTATCATCTCTGTAACGCTTTCACCGTTACTAAATGATCCTGTGACGAAGCGCGCTGCTCTCCGTTGGATCTTCTCTATCTCTTCTATCAACCCTATCTGGTACGGATCCCACACTGTTGAGCAGTATTCAAGCAGTGGGCGAACAAGCGTACTGTAACCTACTTCCTTTGTTTTCGGATTGCATTTCCTTAGGATTCTTCCAATGAACCTCAGTCTGGCATCTGCTTTACCGACGATCAACTTTATATGATCATTCCATTTTAAATCACTCCTAATGCGTACTCCCAGATAATTTATGGAATTAACTGCTTCCAGTTGCTGACCTTCTATTTTGTAGCTAAATGATAAGGGTTCTATCTTTCTATGTATTCGCAGCACATTACACTTGTCTACTTTGAGATTCAATTGCCATTCCCTGCACCATGCGTCAGTTCGTTGCAGATGCTCCTGCATTTCAGTACCATTTTTCATTGTTGCAACCTCTCGATACGCCACAGCATCATCTGCAAAAAGCCTCAGTGAACTTCCGATGTCATCCACCAGGTCATTTATGTATATTGTGAATAGCAATGGTCCTATTACACTCCCCTGCGACACACCTGAAATCGCTCTTACTTCGGAAGACTTCTCTCCATTGAGAATGACATGCTGCGTTCTGTTATCTAGGAACTCCTCAATCCAATCGCACAATTGGTCTGATAGTCCGTATGCTCTTACTTTGTTCATTAAACGACTGTGGGGAACTGTGTCAAACGCCTTGCAAAAGTCAAGAAACATGGCATCTACCTGTGAACCCGTGTCTATGGCCCTCTGAGTCTCATGGACGAATAGCGCGAGCTGGGTTTCACACGACCGTCTTTTTCGAAACCCATGCTGATTCCTACAGACTAGATTTCTAGTCTCCAGAAAAGTCATTATACTCGAACATAATACGTGTTCCAAAATTCTACAACTGATTGACGTTAGAGATATAGGTCTATAGTTCTGCACATCTGTTCGATGTCCCTTCTTGAAAATGGGGATGACCTGTGCCCTTTCCCAGTCCTTTGGAACGCTTCACTCTTCTAGAGACCTATGGTACACCGCTGCAAGAAGGGGGGCAAGTTCCTTCGCGTACTCTGTGTAAAATCGAATTGGTATCCCATCAGGTCCAGCGGCCTTTCCTCTTTTGAGCGATTTTAATTGTTTCTCTATCCCTCTGTCGTCTATTTCGATATCTACCATTTTGTCATCTGTGCGACAATCTAGAGAAGGAACTACAGTGCAGTCTTCCTCTGTGAAACAGCTTTGGAAGAAGACATTTAGTATTTCGGGCTTTAGTCTGTCATCCTCTGTTTCAGTATCATTTTGGTCACAGAGTGTCTGGACTTTTGTTTTGATCCACCTACTGCTTTGACATAGGACCAAAATTTCTTAGGATTCTCTGCCAAGTCAGTACATAGAACTTTACTTTCGAATTCATTGAACGCCTCTCGCATATCCCTCCTCACACTACATTTCGCTTCGCGTAATTTTTGTTTGTCTGCAAGGCTTTGGCTATGTTTATGTTTGCTGTGAAGTTCCCTTTGCTTCCGCAGCAGTTTTCTAACTCGGTTGTTGTACCATGGTGGCTCTTTTCCATCTCTTACGATCTTGCTTGGCAGAATTCTAAGCCCCTCACCTGGTTAAGATTTATTGATGACATTTTTGCTGTCAGGATCGAAGGTGAAGACATCCTATCCACATTCCTCCAGAACCTCAACAACTTCTCCCCCATTTGCTGCACCTTTTTTTTTACTCAAGCCAACAAGCCACCTTCCTACATGTTGACCTCCACCCCAAAGGTGGGTACATCAGTACTTCCATCATATCAAACCTACTAACCACTGGCAATACCTCCGCTTCAACAGATGTCTTCCGTTCCATACCAAGAAGTCCCCTTCCGTACATCCTAGCCACCTGTGGTCGTAGCATCTGCTCGAAATGCACTGAGGGTCTCTCTGAAGCCTCCCAACCTTGTATATATGTTACATTCTCCGCCAGGGTTTCGATTACATCTCTTCATACCCTGAAATGGTAAATGTCCTGCCCACTATCCTTCTAACCCCTCCTACAGTGATATTCCACCATCCACCAAACCTACACAATAAGCTCATCCATCCTTACACAATCCCTGCTCCCGATCCCTTTCCCAAAGACTCATATTCTGTAATAGACCGAGCTGGAAGACCTGTCCCATACATCGTCCCACAGCCACCTACTACAGTCCGGTCACTAGCATCACCTATCCCATCAAATGTAGGGCTACCTGTGAAAACCGTCATGTGGTCTACAAGCTAAGCTGCAACCACTGCGCTGCATTCTATGTAGGCATGACAACCAACAAGCTGTTTTTACGCATGAATGGCCACCAACAAACTATGGCCAAGAAACAAGTGGACCACCCTGTTGCTGAACACACTGCCAAACATGATATTCTTCATTTCCTGTAACCTTCCTGGCCTCAACCTTCATTAGTCACTGTCCTCACCCACCCAGCCCTCTCCCTGTTTCCATTAAAGCACTAGACAGCCGTCATTTCACCACCACACCCAGTCTTTTTATTTCTCTCCTTTCCGCTACTTCCCCCCCTCCCCCTTCCCCACCTTCCTCCTGCCCTTTGTCTTAACTGCAGCACTTTTGTCTGCCACCCCCACCATACTATCCCTCCTCATTACACCCAACCAGTCACCACTCCCATCATGCACTGGTGCTGCTGCTTGCAGTGTGTTTTCAGTTGCTTGAGACTGCAGTCACGTTTGTGTGTGGGTGGGAGGGGGGGGGGTGTGCGCACCTGCATATGTGTGTCTCTTGTTGACGAAGGCCTTAATCGCTAAAAGATTTAATTGTGAGAGTCTTTTTGTTGTGCTACCTGCAACTCAGCATCTCCGCTGTATGGTGAGTAGCAACTTTCCTTCTTGTATATTGTTATATTCCATCTTGGGTTTTCCATTTTTTGATTGGGGTATATGAGGAAATAATTTACTGGGTGGATCACCTAAAACTTGCATCGCAAATATTGCAGAAATGGAAAGTCATGCATGGACAAATAGGTTTACCAATGCAGAAAAGGCCGACTTGTTCATGGTTTATAAAGACTGAAGGAAGAATGCAATTCATTCTTGTATGGTGTATATGGCGAATTATCCCAGTAGATGTCAACTGTCTCAACAGTTATTTATCAGCCTTTTCAACTGCTATATGAAAGTGGTGGTTTTAACACCTAGACAATGTTACAGAGGGAAACAGTTGATGACAGAACGGGGGGAAATTAATGCTCTTACTGCTGTTGCAGCTCATCCACATGTTAGCTCTTGCACAATTGTACGGGGATGTAGCATGAGTCAGGCAAGTGTCTTGCACATTGTCCATTGACATAGGTTCCATCCCTATCACATCTCTCCATCAAGAGCTGCATGGAAACTATTATGAGAATCGTGTTAACTTCAATACATGGACATTAAGACAGCATACTCCAGTTGTATCATGTATCTTGTTTAGTGAAGAAGCCACGAGCAGGCAAACTGCCAAAACGTGCACTGTTGGTAAGTTGACAATCACCGCTGGCTTTCTCAGGTGAAATGTCAGCATCCATGAAGTGTAAACATGTGTGGGATAGTGAACCATCAGCTCATGTTCTTATGTCTCATAGGTGGAACACTGAACGCACACAAGATTCGTAACCTCCTAAGAGACTGTCTTCTAAGGATGCTAGAAGAAATTCCTCTGCAGACTAGGAGTAACCTGTGGTACCAATATGATGGCCATCCAGTCCACAGTGCAAATCGTTGGATTAGGGCTCAGAGGGCCTTTACCTTGCCTGGCCTGTTCCCCCTATTTGACGCCTTTAGCTGTTTTTCTGTGGAGAAAACTGAACAATGCTGTCTACAAGGAAATATCAACTACACCCAATGACAGGCGATGACGTATTACAGCAGCCTGTTTGGACATCTCCACTGAAATGCTGGCATGTGTGCAGCAGTTGTTCCATGCCAGACTGAAAGTTTGTAGTGCCTCTACCAGTGGTCAATTATAACACAACCTGTGATAGTCAGTTGTCTTGTTACTGGTCAGAATCCACATAACTAATGTATGCACTTGTGTTGTTCTTTAGTGTGTACTACCACAGGTATTCTACAAGTGTTGGTGTGGAAACTTTTCAAAATATGATATCTTGTAAACAAGTCTCACTAAAATCCTCCAACAGACACCACTGACGTTCTAATTTACTTAATTTTTAGTTTGTTAATGTCTGTAGGCACTGTTTGATTTAAAAAAGTGTATGTTTAAAAAAAATGCTTTCTAAGTATTATTACAATCTACTGATTGGCTAACAATACAAATCCATAACTACCAATTCATTCTGTGAAAACTGCACATTCTTAGCACTTTCCATTTCCACAATTTCTGTTGTGTATGTTTTAGGTGATTCACCCTGAATGATAGATTTGAGGGAGGGGGAAAAAGGGGGGGGGGGGGACGTGGTTCTAATATATAAGGGCAATGGACTAATTTTCACATTTTATAAGAGATGTTACACAATCAAAAATAGTATCTGTTTTTTAACGCAAGTTGATCATTCAACAAGTCTTTTGAATTGAAAGGGGAATGTTTATATATTTCAAATTCTTCTAAAAGGTTAATTTTGTTGTCCTTGTCAATTGTATGCAAAATTTCCATGTTAAGCAATGAAGAAGTAGGAAGAATGTGTTTCTTACTTTTGAGATTTTCTGCAAAATTCAACTCATATGAATTCCCACTGTTTTTGTTGAGCAAGTGCTCATGAATGAATGTCTTAAATGCCCTCCCGATCTGTTCTGTGTAAAAATTCAGACATATATTACACTGTTTTTTTATAGACTCTAGTAGATCTGAGAAATTTTTCAGTCCGAGGTTTCTCTTTGCGTATAAAGAGCAAGTTGGTGATATAGTTGGTGGTAAAGGACACTTTGTATTTTTTTACAAATTAGCTGTACAATATAAAACATCGCCTAAAAATTCAGTGTAGAGTAGTTTATGTTGTTGTTGGTTTTATGTGTATAAAGTTTTTGTACAATGCTTGCTTGATATACATTTTTGACAGCTAAGTATTTTAAGTTGTTAAGTTAAGTAACAAAAGCAGAAGGATTTAGGCGCACCTCAATAATGTGGTCAATCATAGTGTGAAAAAGTCCCAATTTGTGCTTAAAGGCGGGGGGGGGGGGGGGGGGGGAGGCGGCAAGAGCAGGCATGGATGGTGTATCAATTATGATGAGTTTCCTGTAAACGTCACCCGCATCTCGTGGTCGTGCGGTAGCATTCTCGCTTCCCACGCCCAGGTTCCCGGGTTCGATTCCCGGCGGGGTCAGGGATTTTCTCTGCCTTGTGATGGCTGGGTGTTGTGTGATGTCCTTAGGTTAGTTAGGTTTAAGTAGTTCTAAGTTCTAGGGGACTGATGATCATAGATGTTAAGTCCCATAGTGCTCAGAGCCATTTGAACCATTTTTTTCCTGTAAAAGTCAAAGTTATGTCGACATTACCTGCATGCGGTAAAAAATATGTGAAAAAGGTTATTAGTTTTTGCTAATTATTTTTTATGTAATATGTTTCTTTAATTGCAAATAAATTATTTTCAGATTGTGTTATTCGGACAACATACTACAAATATTTTCATCCTAAGGAATGCTTAATTACAAATGGAGTTATAAACCGATCTATTGCTCAAGCTTCAGGGAAATACTCGGCATATCAAGATGACTATCATAGTTCCCAGTAAGTGTAAATATGCGTTGTGAGAATAATAATGTGTGCTAAATTAAGCTTGTTTCTTTAGCATGAAATTAGATTTACAACTAACATCTGCATGCATTTTTTTATGCATCTTGCTTCTTTTCTTTGTTCCTGGCTTAACAGTACCATAGTCATTTAGTAGTCAAAGCACCATTGGTGTATGTGTATTTTAATTTGTGTTTTTGTGAGTCCTTATATCTATATTGGTGCAGTATATAATATGGTGTACATTTGTCAATTTATAATGAACACAGTTTCAACTCCGACTACATTAAATTCCACATTGAAGTTCAAAATATAAGGAATGTTTATTCTTGTTCTATTATTATTATTATTATTATTATTATTATTATTATTATTATTATTATTATTATTTGCTTAGCAAGGAATTTACAGCCTGTTCTCCAGTTGACAGCCACAAATGGTTTGCTTAATAGTGTGCTTCTGGTTGTTCTACGGAATTGTTGTTTTGTATTGTTCATAAAATGGTAACAACAATTTGGCAAAATGCCTGGAAGCACACTGTTAATCAATCACAGTGAGAAAACATGAGACATCACCTCACTCTATGGGGAAATGATGTTTCACTGTGTACACTAGTTGGATGAGCTCCACCAGGGACAGGTCATCTTCTCAGTGTGTTGAGATGGACAAGTTGCACCCAAGTTCACTGAAATGAAATATCATATTAACACATCAGCGGCAAATTGGATTATGCACCATGCAAGCAAGCGAGACTGTAGTGCGAAAGAGAATTTGTGATGCTCTACAAATGCTAGACGTCATTTCAAAAGAGCACAGTGAAGATCATTGTCAAAGAGTTATATTTTGTGCCCACTCCAAAGTTGCTACCAGTAGCAGAGTAAATAAGCTCTGTGGAGCATATAGTGTATCTTGTACTGGAAGTAGCAGGAGGGATTTGCCATGACACCTGTAGAGCATGTACAAGGTGTCAGGGCTAAGATCTAACATCTTTAAGGGAGAACTAGCGTTAAGAAATCTGCCAGATGACAAGAAAGCTGTAGTTCTGCCTGCACATTCCTAATGTCAGATGTGAGCTACAGTAAGATGATTTTTGATCTATTGAATGATATCGCAGACCGACGGACAGATGCTGATCCAACAAATAAAATTGAGAGGAACATGATGGTGATTTCTCAGTGAGTCTGGCTTGCCACATAATGACATTAAGGGTATTAAAACACAAGTGGCAGTGCCACCTCAACTGAGTGACCTTCCTAAGGTACATAAGGAAGGAATTCTGTAAGAGTCATAGTAATACTGGTGTACCTATCGGCAAAATACCTGAAACACATTCTCAGTGTAATGTGGGAGGTGTGAAGACCACATCTGCATCTCCACTGACTTTGTACAATGCCTCATTCAATTGTGGTTCTAGGATACAGCTATAATGGTCAACATCAGTGTGGTCTCTCTGTTTACAAGGTTCCACTTTCTGATTCCTTTGACATTTGATCCCCAGAACATATTAGACACATACTGACAGCTATTTATCTCATATCGGATGGAAAATATGATAAACAAACTGATGTGTGATGAATGATAGTCCATTATCAAATGTTGTGGCGAACCTACACATGGAACACTAAAGCAAAGGCACTATAGTATGCCAAGCTGAAACCAATGTGTTTATGTCAGTAGATGGAGAACACATTTGTGGTGTGACCATATGGAGCAAAGAAAGCTTCAAGGGTTCCTGGAACATTTAACCTCTGTCCATCATAATATCACATCCATGATGGAACTTGAAAAATATTACTAGCCACCTTCCCTCAGCGTGTTAGTTAAGAGAAGAATGGATGGACCTCTGGTTCACAGTATATGTAATAAAACCTACACACACTGACCTATATCTCCACGCCTCAAGCCAATACCGTCAGTCACAAGGAAATTCGGTGCTTGAATACTTCTGGACAAGGAGGGCCTCACCAAAGGATTACAACACCTGCAAAAAGTGTTCTGAAGGCATTTGTGCTTAGGTCATCAAACTGAACAGGTGGTGCAGTCAAAATCAAGAATGCCTAAGAAAGAGGATGAGATCGAGACTGAGGAAGAATGGAGAAAGATTGGTAGGCTCCTATGGAAATATGCATCAGTCCCTTAACTAAGATAAAACGTATTCTTTTTAATGTTAGAGAAGATCTAGGTCTCTGAGAGACAG
This sequence comes from Schistocerca gregaria, assembly GCF_023897955.1. Lineage (NCBI taxonomy): Eukaryota > Metazoa > Arthropoda > Insecta > Orthoptera > Acrididae > Schistocerca > Schistocerca gregaria. Next base: position 261,406,508 of record NC_064925.1, read on the forward strand.
ACATGTGTCACACTCGAGGAGAGGGCAAGCAATATCAACGACATACTTAACTAAAACACCCAACAGATCGGTTGTCGCTGAGCACTGCCTTGAATATAATCATGAAATGAAATAAAATTTGATGAGACAAGTATCATGGTGCAGGTGCCATGTTTCTGGGGCATCATAATTAACCCGTCTATCAAAATAAAGATGTAAGAAAACCTAATGAACAGGGACAATGGTTTCAAGTTAAATAATGCTTGGTGCCTGAGACACTATTGAAATATCTCCATTTATCACAACAACCCTTGTTGGACAATACTAAGAGAACTTACTTTTCAGAGAATATTAGTGCTAGTTCTGGAATATAAGAGCATCGAAGGGTGTAGTCAGCTTCGGGAATCGAACATGTAACAATATTATAAAAAGAATAGTTGCTACTCACCATATGGCAGAGATGCCGAGTCTCAGATAGGCACAACCCAAAGACTGCCAGAAAATGAGCTATCGGCTGACAAGGCCTTCGTCGGAGACAAAACACACACACAACACGCATGCAAATGCAACTCTCACATGCAACCACAGTCTCTGACTGCTGAGGCCTCAGCAGCCAGAGACTGTGGTCGTGTGGAGTGTGTGAGTGTTTTGCCTCTGACAAAGGCCTTCTTGGCTGAAGACTCATTTTCTGACCGTCTTTTTTTTGTGCGTATCTGCAACTCAGCATCTCTGCTATATGGTGAATAGCAACCATCCTTTTCATAACATGGTTATATTCCATCCTGGATTTTCCATTGGGGAATCAAACATGGCTATAAATAGTGGTGTAAGACCAACAAGGGTTCAGCTTGGTTGGAGTTTATGCGGTGAGTACCATAACAACAAAACTCACAGCACCTGAAGAGGGGGTTGGGTCAGCATTTAAGTATGACGTGTAAAATGCAAACAACAACTCGACAGAATGCCCAGAAGCACACTATCGCCTCTTGCTGGTTAAAGTATCAAAGAGAAAGAGCAAGAATTAAAATGTAATATTTATTTGAAGTTTGGTAACATGTTAAGAATGGTGTAAGTTTTGCCTTGTAGTTGTTAAAAGTGGTTCATGTTTCTCTCTCTTACTTCGCTTGTTCTGATATGTCGTGCGTTGTTGAGGAATGTGGTGTTTCAAAAGTTCTAGATTTTCATTTTTGCACACACTTTTATTCTGATGATGCCTATATGTGAAAGCTAAATGTATATGTTACGTTATTACCCGTCTCGCTCAAAGGTCATACATACACCTCTATATTGCAGTTAAAACTGCTAATGAATGGAATGGAATGGAATATTGTTATCAGCACCATGCTTTTTTCCAGCATGTGCTCATGAGAAAACATTGTTAATTTATTAAATAAATGAGGTACCAATCAGGGCAATTTCATCAGTGAATACTTCATGAATAATCACAATTATAGTGTAAGCAGAGTGACCACAAGGATATAATCATCTCTGTCCTCACTGGATTTTAATCTGGAGCTGCTGTTGACAGGAACGTCATATCTTTGATCTTTTTTTTTTTTCACAGGTACATCACGAATCCATGTCCTGTGGACCACCTTTTTGATCAGGCTGATAACTCGAGTCTAATCATGCAGGGCAGTGTTTACAGTAACTTCTTTCATCATCATGTCAACTACACTGAAAGTTTTTATTTTTCCTAGCGAAGTCACTTTTCACCTGGGTCCTATATATGTTCAGGCAGATTGAAATGAACACTGGCTACACAGTTCTCTTCCATTGCAGTCAATTCATCAACCTCTTAGGGTATGGTTCTTAATTTGTACAGCTAATAAAGTCCTAGTAACACTATTGTATTTATGTGTAGCTTGGGATTGTTCAATGAAACCCACAAATTTGAAGACCAATCCATGAAAATTTTTGGCATTAAAATCCTCATGATAGTTGCCCAGCTTTCTAGAACAAAAAACCAATGAGCAACACACAAGTTGAGCTAGGGTGAAAGATGATCACGCATTATGGTTGCCTACTGACACTTTTGTTGTTCCTTAGGCTGTGTAGTCCTTGCAGCTTTTATTAAGGTGTGTCTCGCTGTAACTACAGCCTCTTCCAGACACGCAATATGTTTGAGCAAATGTTCCTCTTTGCATGCAGATATTGGCATGTCAGTCTGATATGTCGCTCACCTCCCTAAATGAATATCGGGACAAACCAAGTTAACGATCAGTTTCAAAGAGACTGCTTAGGCCCATTAATAACTTTGAACACTGGAAACTCCAAGTAAGAATGTCAACAGTGTAGGAAAAGTTAGATTTCTACTTACCATAAAGATTACAAGTTGCAGACAGGCACAATTGAAAGACACTTACACATAAGCTTTCAGTGACAGCCTTCGTCAGAAAAAGACACACACACACACACACACACACACACACACACACACAATTCATTCACACAAGCAAGCACACTTCACGCACACATGGCTGCTAATTTCAGCAGCAGCTCAAGCCATAATGCCAGGCATTCATTTGCTTCCTTTTGTCATGAACTCCATATCCACAACTATTTGTGATGCATTGGGAACTTACAAAAAGAGTGTGTGTCACAACAGAAGTATCATTCATCCTAACTACTCCAGTTAGCCTAACTACCGTCTCGAACTATGAGACATACCATCAGATAGGGTGTACCAGCAAATTCAAAGTTACTACATGTGTTGCTGTGCAGCCTCAAATCTCAAACATCTATCATGTATATGTGGAGACTGAAGCAATGAATGAAAATTTGTACTGAGGCTGGGATTCTGGGATTCAAACCTGGGTCCCATGCTCACTCGGTAGATGTGCTTACCACTGTATCTCTCCCAAGGGGCTCGCCGCTCTTTGGTGGGTTCCTGTTTGGCTACCTTGGTGCCCTAGCCCTTGCAGCGTTTTTGCATGCTCAGTAGCCGACCTCAGAACAGTCTCTCCACTGTTTTTTGTTCCCCTTCTTCTATGCTTCCTACACCTCGGTGTTTGAGGTTCCTCTTTTTCTTCTTCCTCCCTGTGCCCTCCTGAAGGCCAGTCCACGTATCTGATGCATAACAGGTAGCTGGGTAACTTGTAATTCCCAGCCCCGGGTCGACAGGTAGGGTTCACATGTACCTCCTGGGACAGGCCAGGCCCAGGGAGGGGTAATGCCTGAGCTGCTACCTTCCAAATTGTCGATTGGTCCTTCTATCAGGTGTTAGGGAGGTGTGAGCTGAGGTGTGAACAATTACTTAAGGCAGGTGCACCCCCGTCTGAGGAGGTCCCCAGTTGCGAGGAGCCATTGGAGATGTTGGCAGTCGTAGGGGATTTTCTTGCAATGAGCCAGTCATCTTCTTCACAGTCAATGTCTACTAAACGCAAACAGAATGAAGCTCACAATTCAAAAGACCCTCCCAGCTGCACCACAGTTCCTCATACTGAAGATGGTCAGCCCTTTGCTACAGTAAATCTGTTTATTATTCAGAAAGGTGTTGATGCAGTTGCCACCCCTGTGAAATCCTGCTCTCGATTATTCAATAGAATTTTGGTTTTGGAGATTACTTCTGATTCTCAAGCACAACAACTGCTTGCATCTTCGTCCCTCCACAGCTATCCTGTTCGTGTTGAGGCCCATCAGACTCTGAATTCTTCCCATGGTGTTATTTACTCTATGTTGCTCGAAGGTCTGACTGAGGCAGGAATCCAAACCTACCTCTCTCTGATCAGAGTGTCGTTGCTGTCTATTGGGTAATAAAAAAGGTAGACGCATCATTAGTGCCCACCCCCACTCTTTTTCTCACTTTTGATAGAGTGGTGCTTCCAACAAAGATCAAAGCAGGCTATGATGTAATCACAGTCTGACCATACATTCTGAACCTCCTCCTCCCGAGTTTGATGAGCGGGCGGTCCAGGAGATCTGGATGAAGGAAAAAGTGCCTTACCTAGTCGCTCATAAGTTGTTGGCTAGTCGGAAACCCTGAATTCTACCATCCGGCACTTACAGTACTGTTCTTGCTACATCTCGCTGGCCAGTGCAGACATGCGACCTCAAATTCAGCCCTGTGGTTGTAAAATCGCCCAGTGTCACGTTAGCATCCCCATCTCCTCCTCCACATGTGCAACAAGCCACCAAACGTTCGCCTCATGGGACGAAGTCACCTGCTTCACAACTGGCAGAAGGACAGAAGGAATGCCCTCGCAAAGGGTTCTTATGTCTCTCGAGCCAACATATATCTGAGTCTTCCTCTGCCAACTGGAAATGCTCCAAGAAATCAAACAAAGGCAAATGGTCCCCTCCTTTGCCGTTTCGGAGATCCTCTCCGATGGTGTTACCATGTGATACCCCAACCCGTCTCACCTCTGTGTTGCTGGTGTGCAGTGACAACAATTTTCCTGTCCTGGACACCACAGACCAACAGAGGGAGAATGCCGAAGCCTCTGTAGATCTCGTGGAGCAGGATCCTCCAGCCTCTGTGCCCTATAACTGTGAGTCTTCGAAGACTGGCACTCATCCCCTCTCCTCATCACGACTCTCCTCCAATGAAACGTTCGCAGACTTCGATCCAACAAAGAGAACTTTTGGCTGCTCTTGGAATCACACGGTCTGCTTGTTCTCTGCCTCCAGAAACAAAATTTATTCTCACAACTGCTTTGAGCTCTCGCATTTCTTTCTGGGCCGCTTTGACGTTCCTCCCAGAGGACGGCATTCCATCTCATGGGGGAGTCATGCTGCTCATCTGGAGCGATGTTCATAGTCAAACCATCTCCCTGACTACCCAGCTTCGAGCTGTTGCAGTCCGCATTTCCCTTCCTCACTTCACATTTCCCCTTTGTATTGTTTACATCCCTCTGTCATTCGATATCAGCAGGGTAGACTGCCTCTAGCGTATTGGGCAACTCCCTCACCCCTTTCTGCTGCTCAGTGGCTTCAGTGCTCACCAACCCCACTGGGGCTCTCCCACAACCCATCAGAGAGGTGCCCTCTGGGCTGACCTTCTCAGTCAATGTAACCTCATCTGCCTTAACACGGGAGCACCCATGTTCCTTTCAGACTCATACACCACCTATTCCCACTTGGACCTCTCCTTCTGCACTGCCCAGCTTGCCCATTGTGTCGAATGATTCACTCAGGCTGACACATAATCAAGTGACCATTTCCCGTGTGCCATCTGTTTGTTGACTCCCACTCCATCTACGTGTGCACTCAAATGGCGGCTTTTTAAGGCCGACTGGGGCCTATACAACTCCCTGGCGACCTTGACCGGTTGTGATGACCAAGTAGAATGTCTTGCAAAGGTTATGCTTACCACCGCAGAACATTCCTTTCCTTAAATTTCCTCTTTACCGCACCATGTCCTGATCCCTTGGTGGACTGAGGCGTGCCACGATGCAATTTGCACACAGAGATGTGCTCTCCACGTTTTTAACCGTCATCCTATGTTTTTATTCAGTATAAACAATTGCGTGCACAGTGTCATCGCGCTCTTTGGGATAGCAGAAAAGCTAGCTGGATTTGATTTGCCAGTTCTTTCAACAGTTCCACTCACTTTTCCATTGTGTGGGCCAGCCTCAGACAGCTGTCTGGGACCAGGCTCCATCCCCCAATTTTTGGCCTGATCGTAGCAGATGGTGTCATAGTGGACCCCATTGCTATCTCCAACACAGTGGGACACTGTTTAGCAGGGATTTCGAGCTCCATTCACAATCATCCTGCCTTTCTCCGTCAGAGACAAGTGGAGGAGGCTTTGGCAGTAAAGGTCTGTTCTCAGAATCGTGAGTGCTACAATGCTGTCTTTACTACAAGGGAGCTAGGTCATGCTCTTCACTTCATCACAATCCTTTGCCTGGGCCGGATGAGGTTCTCATTCAGATGTTGCAGAACATTTCTCTGGCGGGCAGACACTTCCTCCTTCATATGTACAATCACATCTGGGCAAAGGCATGTTTACCAGATGCTGGTGTGAAGCAACTACCACACCTATATCTAACCCCGATAAGGATAAACACCTTCCTTCTAGTTATTGCCCCATTTCTCTTACCAACTGTGTTTGCAGGGTGATGGAACTTACGATTCAGTGTGGATTTCGAGCACACGGAAGTACCAGATTGTGCCCGTGTTTTTCGATTTGGACTAAGTCTAAGACACCTGCTGGAGGACTGGTAATCTCCATACTCTTTACATGGGGGGCTTCTGGGGCTGCGTGCACCATTTGCTTCAGGAAATTTTAAAATATTGAGTTTTCAAGGTATGTCTGAGTTATGCCTTGTTGGACACCTTAATCCAGGAAAACGATGTGCCTGAGGGTTCTGTCCTGAGCGTCATCCTCTTTGCTATTGCCATTAACACTATTGTGGCCTGTCTCCTGCTGGACATCTCCGGCTCCATTTTCGTTGACAATTTTGCCATCCATTTCACTTCTCCACAGACATGTCTCCTTTAGCGATGTCTTCAGCATTGTATCGATAGTCTTTTACTCATCAAGCATTGACAATGGCTTTTGCTCCTCCATTGACAAAACCATTTGTATGAATTTCTGGCAGTGCTGCTGGTTTGTTCCACTGTCTTTACATCTTGGGCTTGTTGCTCTTCCATTCATTGAAACTACGAAATTCCTAGGGCTCATACTCAATAGAAAACTTTCTTTTTCCTCTCACATATCTTATGTCTTACCTGGCCGCCTGCTGTGCGTGGTCCCTCGGTGATCTGTGTGTCCTCAGCAGTACTTCCTGGGGAGTGGTTCGAAGCAACCCCCTCCTTTTGTGCTGGTCCCTTGTCCATTCAAAACTAGACTATGGGTATTCTGTTCATGCATCTGCATGTCAGTTTCTCTTACACCAACTCAATACTGTCCAGCATTGCGGCATCCATTTGGCCACTGGCACCTCGTACACTAGCCAGGTTGAGAGCCTGCATACAGAATCTGTCGAACTACTGCTGTCATATCGCTGTGATTTTCTCCTCTTCAGATATGCATACCATTTGTCTGTCATGCCAGGCCACTCATATTATGCCTCCTCCTTCAATAACTCCTTTGACTGCCAGTATGAGGTGCATCACTCTTATCTGTAACCTCCTGGAGCTCACTTTCGGCTATTGGTCCGGCAGCTTAACTTCACACTACTGGCTACTTTACCTTAATTAGCTTTCTAAGGGTACTATGCCAGTCTCACTCTAAGGCCATAATTTTCTCATCCTTCGCAATAATACCTTTGTGTACACTGATGGCTGTCAGACTGACCGTGGTGTCGGGTGTGCCTTTGGCATTGGCTGCGACATTTTTTGGTATCAACTTCCAGAACACAGCTCAGTATTTACAGCAGAGCTCTTTAGTGTGTATCAGGCCATGCAGTACATCCGACAACAAGTGCTTTTCAATTGTGTCATCTGCCTCAACTCTCTCAGTGCTCTTCAGAACTTCTGTATGCTGTATACTGTTGATCCCTTAGTGCAATGGGCCCAGAAAAGCTGTCATCTGCTCACACTTGATGAAACCACTGTGATGTTTATGTGGGTTCCTGGTCACATCAGTCTGATGGGAAACAAGGCCACTGACACTGCTGCCAAGGCTGCAGTCCTCGTATCTCAGCCTGCTAGTTTTTACATCCCCTCCATTGATCTCTTGTGTTGCTGTCTGTTAGCGGGTGGTGTCACTTTGGCAACACCACTTGTCTTCCCTTCATGGGAACAAGCTACAGATTCTTAAGCCTCTTCCAGTGGCGTGAAGGACCTCCTCTCAGCCCTCTCGCCATGAGGACATCATTTTAAGTAGGTTGCATATCAGGCACTGTCTTTTTAGCCATGGCCATTTGTTAAGTGGTCCTCCCCCACCAATTTGTGCTCATTGCGCTCAACCTTTGACAGTCTGCCATTTCCTGATGGAATGCCCATTTTTTAATTACTTACATTCTAGTGTCTGTTTGCCATGTGAGTTATCAGCACTTTTAGCGAATGATGTGCGGGCTGTCGACTGCATTTTACTTTTTATCCATTGTAGCAATATGGCATTTAATTTTTAGTTCAGGACCTCCGTTTCTCTGTGGCATGTTTTATAGACAATTCTCCACATCATTTTTTTAGCTGTCTTTTCTTCCATTGATTGTGATTATTGTGTAGCCGTTTGTAACTCCTCTCCTTGTCTTCATGTTCTACAGTTCTGACATGGGCGCGCATGACCATAGTTGTTTTTGTGCCCTAAAACAAAACAAAAAAATACAATACATTGTCCATCCCCTAGTGCAATAGGTCCAGGAAAGCTGACACTGGCTCACTCCTGAGGGAGCCACTCTGATGTTTATGTGAGTCCCTGGTCTCATCAGTCTGATGAGAAACGAGGCCACTGATGCTGCTGCCAAGGCTACGATTCTTGTACCTCGACCCATTAGTTCTTCTAATCCCTCTGATGATCTCTATGTTGCCATCTGTTGACAGGTGGTGTCACTTTGGCATCATCACTGGTCCTCACTTATTGCTGCAAGGAGAATATTTTAACTATGTTGCGTATTGGGCAATGTCTTTTTAGCCATTTCTCAAAATTTTCCTGAAGAGAGAGTCCATTGGGGAAGGGCGCTTTACATGGTGCCAACATGTCCATTGTGCATTGAGATCTTTAGCCCACTTTCTCCTCGAGACTTTGCAGTCCCGTTCTTCCTCCATCTCTTGGGCAAGGACACCTTCCTGGGTGCGTTTTCCTCCACCCACTATTCAGTGTCGTTTGCTGTGCCGACGGTGACCGTGGAATTCTTTGCGCCTCATATCCAGCACCGTAGCCAGTCGGTTCTGGTGGGGCCTCCATGTACCCTGTTGGTTGTAGCCCCCCTGACTACGCAGGGATTGCTCTGCTGTTGCCTGTGCCATTAACTCCCCACATTCCAAGGAGTAGATGCTTGTCACCCTGTGGCATCGGGACTCCTGGTAATGGCCATCCTGCTAGGTGGCCTTTGCTGTGGCTGGGTTGTGCCCATGGGGAGGACCCCTGGTCAGTGTGGGTGGCATCAGGGCAGATGACGCCCGATGAAGCGTACCGTGTCATCACTTGCTGTTGACCAAATGCCAGCAATCTCTAAGCGTTCCAAGTCTCTGTACAATGTAAGGAAGTATGATACTAAATCGTTCCCCTCCCTGACCACACAATGGGAGGAACGCCAGGCTAAGGATGGCAGTGAACCTTATTCGCCCGGTACCTCATATGTACGAGAGCTGACGGGGACTCCTTTGTCTCGGTAAAGCCTGAGTTTCTTGTAGAGCATTTAGAGGACAAGTTTGGGGAAGTAGAGTGCTTGTCCAATATGCAATCAGGGTCAGTCTTGATAAAAATAGCATTCTCTGCCTATTCACAGGAATTACTCGCTTGTGACAAGCTGGGAGATGTTTCCGTTTCGATCATGCCTCATAAGAGCTTTAATATGGTCCAAAGTATTATATTCCACAGGGACCTTCTTTTGCAGTCCGACGACGAGCTGCACGCCAACATAGAGTGACGAGGAGTTCATTTTGTCCGGCGTGTTCATGGGGGTCCAAGGCATAATCAGGTTACCACCAGTGCCTTCATCTTGGCTTTCAAGGGTGAGACACTGCCCAAGAAGGTCAAGGTGATGGTCTACCACTGTGTTATCAAGTCACATATCCATTCCCCAATGTGGTGCTTAAGTGCTGGAAGTTCGGTCATATGTCTTCCCACTGTACTTCCAGTGTCACATGTCAAGATTGTGGATGTCCATCCCATCCCAATACTCCATGTGCCCCGCCTCCCTTGCTAAACAGACTGCAAGATTTTACAGTGAGAAAGGAAAATAGTGGAATACAAGACCCTGGACCGACTGACCTACACTGAGGTGAAGAGGAAATTTGAGTGCCTACATCCTCTCATGCCACTGCTCCAAGAACAGTTGTAGCCCCAACAGTTCCACGCGTTCCAGTCGGCTCTCAGAGCTGGAAGACTACACCTGCCCCTTTGATGGTTGGGGGCACTTTCCTCCCTGTTACTCCCGCATCACCTACCTCGGGAGCACTACCACCGCCCTCCCCCCACCCAACCATCAGGGACACCAGTCCCCACCTCTCAGCCAGAGAAGCGTAAGTCTGCATCAGTTCCTCCCGCTAAGGAGTCCCTTGGGTCACTCCCTTCCCATGTTTCCTCTAGTGGGAAAGATGACACCAGTGGCTGAAGTGCCCGATCAATCCTCTGTTCCAGAGACGGAATCAGTGACACCCTGCCAGCCAGAGAAATCCAGAAAGAAGACTTCCAAATCAAGGGATTTATGGTGGCACCCACACCACTGCTGCCTACAAGCTCTGCATCTGAGGATGGTGAAGATTCTGGTGTCTGCTGACGACCTAGATCTCACCAGACCCTTAGACACAATGGATATAGCCTGTTCAGGAAATAAGTCAGTGGCAGCAGGTGACCCCGCGGCGTAGACTGCCTCATTGAGTGTTTCATGCCTTCTCAGTCTCACAATCATGTCATCCTCCACTAGAATTGCGGCGGTTTTTTCCACCACGTGGCTGAGCTGTGGCAACTGTTAAGCCTTGCACCTGCTTTCTGCATTGCCCTCTAGGAAACCTGGTTCCCGGCAATGCGAACCCCTGCCCTTCGTGGCTACAGGGGATATTACAAGAACCATAGCGAATGTAATAGTGTGTCAGGTGGAGTTTGCGTCTTTGTCCTGAACTCAGTATGTAGTGAACCTGTGCCCTTTCAAACTCGTCTTAAAGCTGTGGCTGTCAGGAATCGGACGACACAGGAAATAACTGTTTGCAACATATCTCTTCCTCCGGTTTTAATGCCAATAACCCCTTGTGGGGTAGCACCATGCTTACTAGCCGAGGCAGAGATGTCAAAAATTTACTGTCACAACCCGACCTCTGCCTCTTAAATATGGGTGCCCCCACACATTTCAGTGTGGCACATATCACATATTCGGCCATTGATTTCTCAGTTTGTAGTCCTGGCCTTCTCCAATCTATCCACTGGAATGGACATGATGACCTGTGTGGTAGTGACCACTTCCCCATCTTCCTGTCACGGTCATGGTGTCTGGTCCACGGACACCTACCCAGATGGACTTTAAACAAGGCAGACCGGGACGCTTTCACCTCTGCTGTCATCATTGAGTCTCCCCCACATAGTAATATCAATGTGGTGGTTGAGCAGGTAACTACAACGATCATTTCTGTGGCGGAAAACATGTTCCCTCGTTCTTTAGGATGCCCCCAACGAAACACAGTCCCTTGGTGGTTGCCGGAAGTCACTGAGGCAATTAAGGAGCTTTGGTGAGCTCTACAGTGCCACAAGCGGTACCCTACCCTGGAGCACCTCATTACCTTTAAACAGGTGTGTGCCTGCATTCGCCAGCTTATCAAAAGGCAGAAACAGGTGTGTTGGGAGAGGTATGTGTTAAAATGGGCAAAAATCAGAAGAGTTTTGGTGAACCACACCCCAACAGGTGTTAATGTAAATGGTGTGTTATCTACTGATGCAAACGTGACTGCTGAGCACTATGCTCGCGCCTCTGTCAGAGAATTACACCCCAGCCTTTCGCACTCCCAAACGGCGGATGGAAGGAAAGTCCTCTCTTTCACTACATGCCACAGTGAACACTATAACGCCCCATTTACAGAGTGGGAGCTCCTCAGTGCCCTTGCACATTGCCCTGTCACAGCTCCTGGGCCAGATCGGATCCACAGTCAGATGATTATAGATCTCTCATCTGACTACAAGTGACATCTCCTCCTGATCTTCAACTGGATCTTGTGCGATGGTATCTTCCCATTGCACTGGCGGGAGAGCACCGTCATACCAGTGCTCAAACCTGGCAAAAACCCGCTTGATGTGGCTAGCTATCGGTCCATCACCCTCAGCGACATTCTTTGTAAGCTGCTGAAACGTGTGGTGTTTGGGCGGTTGAGTTGGGTCCTGGAGTCACGTGGCCTACCGGCTACATGCCAGGGCAGTTTCCACCTGAGTCGCTCTACCACTGATTATCTTCTGCCCCTTGAGACTGCCATCTGAACAGCCTTTTCCAGACCACAACACCTTGTTGCCGTCTTTTTTGATTTATGAAAAGCGTATGACACCACCTGGCGACATCATATCCTTGCCACATTATCCGAGTGGGGTCTCCAAGGCCTGCTCCCGATTTTTTATCCAGAATTTCCTGTCGCTTCATACTGTCCTTGTCCAAGTTGGTCCTCTCATAGTGGTGTCCTACATTGCACCACCAAGCCTATTATAATAAACAATACTTTTGCACTCTGTAGACAGCCTGGATTTAAAATTCCTCTGCCCCTTCTGCCTTTACCTCCTAGCATTTTATTGCTGTTATTGCAGACTTCCCTTTTCACATGCCTAGCTGTATTCTCCCTGTCATCAGGGGATATACACAGAACATAAGTAAATTGGTCTGTCATAACCATATCGTTAACATTTGTATCAAGCAATTACTGTAGTAGTAATAATGTTTTGACACTCAGCTCAAGGATGAAGTTTATAAGAAAACTTAACTCAGAAGTGTGAGCAGTTACTAGATTTAGCATGTGCACTCATTATTTTATGTTTCTCACCACAAAGTGGCATCTTCTTTGTTGAGTTTGCTATTTCTTAAACTGCACAATCCATTTCAGCAATGGCACCTAACAGCACTAGTAACTTAAAGGACAGTACAAGTGGCACACCTGATAACAGATATCTGCAGGGCGCTGAGCTTCATATATCCGTACGGTGCAACACTGAAGCTTGCACGGCCAGCTGTGGCACTCCTTTCCACTGGGAGTGTTGCATATCCTCACCAGCGACCGGTCTGTGCAGTTTCTGGACGGCTTGTGGTTCTGGGATCAGGACACTTGCTAGCCGATCGCTATATTGATCGTGAGGATAATGACCGCATTCGGGAGGTACTACTGCGACTCTTGTCTCCTCCACCATTTGACCTCAATGATGTGGACGCAGAAGATCCTGAAGTGAGTCTGCAGTTTTATATTTTACTTCTGTTCTTTTTCTGTGTTGTGTTTTTCAGTATCTCATTTCTTTCTTTCTTCTACTATTGCTGCTGCTGGTAGTATTTTTTAAGGAAATTGAAGTCTGTTGCAATGATTCTAATATGTCTCGCCTACTGTACATCAGCTGTGTTTGGAGCTTACCGTCAAAAACTTTGTAGTCATATTCTTCCATAGCTAGTACTCACTATAATGAAGCTACCAGTAAACTGTTTCACACACTTGCAGCTTGCAGCTGATAGAATCGTGGATGGTAGTACTGTGAGAAGAGATAATGTTCCTCAACTCTATAGTTTTCCAAAAGCAATTGGGGGACATTGTTCTTATTTTCAAGAAATTAGTAATGTGTCTAGGCCTCATCTTGATCGTAAAGTGCTTTAATGGCATATATTGTGGGAGGGGCGCAGGGTGGGAGGTCGCAGAAAGGTTCCCCCTGTTATTATTTTACAGAGCAGTTTTTTGGTCATCGCTGGACTGTTGCTATACAGTATGTAGTTTTGCATGGCTGTCTTATCCAAACACCTTGGACTCCAATCTTCATGAGGGCATTACAATGGCAACAGGAACTTCTGGACACACTGTGTACACAACCTCTGTGCTGAGTCTGGGAACTACCTTTAATCATCCTGTTGACGTTCCTCATGGTGCAGGAAGCATATAGGATTCAGTCTTTCCCACAATCTCCTCTTGTTTGTTCACCAGTAGAACATGCATGTATATATCACAAAAGTACCACAAGACTAGATTAGATTAAACTGAAGGTGTAACTTATAGAGCTCACTGCCGGACATTATTGGAACCGGTATCCTCCCTGGTTAGTATTGAGGTGCAGTCTGTTCAAATCTGAGATTAGTGAAATAAATCTTGTACACCAGATCTTATTTTTAAGCAAACTTCTTTGTATTTTTAACTGTGGACCAAATCTGACAGTTATTTACACTGTCTGAACTAGAGAGACAGTGTAAATAACTGTTAAATTTGGTCGACAGCTAAAAATACAAAGAAGGATTGTTTAACAATAAGATCTGGCACTAGTTTAGACAAGAAGAGAATAAAAGCTTTCGAAATGTGGTGCTACAGAAGAATGCTGAAGATTAGATGGGTAGATCACATAACTAATGAGGAGGTATTGAACAGAACTGGGGAGAACAGAAATTTGTGGCACAACTTGACTAGAAGAAGGGATCAGTTGGTAGAGGATATTCTGAGGCATCAAGGGATCACCAATTTAGTACTGGAGGGCAGTGCGGAGGGTAAAAATCATAGGAGGAGACCAAGAGATGAATACACTAAACAGATTCAGAAGGATGTAGGTTGCAGTAGGTACTGGGAGATGAAGAAGCTTGCACGGGATAGAGTAGCATGGAGAGCTACATCAAACCAGTCTCAGGACTGAAGGCCACAACAACAACATTTACACTGATGGATCTGAAGAGGGCAATGCTGTCAGATGATCTGTTGTTTGCTCTCAGTTTATCCTTAGGATTCAGTTTCAAGGTGAATTTACAGCCTTTTATGGTAAAGACACTAGAGCAGATGAAGTGTAGTCAACAGGATAACTGTTTTGTCACTCTTGATTTCCTAAGTATATTACTGACCATCCAGCAAATGGATCCAGCAAAAAATGGCACAGAACATAAGTCACTGCATCTGCAACGGCAAGGAAAGGAAGTATCATTCTGCTGGGTACTATGCCCTTTTGGAATCCAGGGAAATAAGCAAGCTTGCATTGCAGCAAGCAACATGTGCAAGGAAAATGCTGCACTACCTTGTGCTGTCCCTTTGGGTGTTCTTATCTTTTTGATGAGAAGCAGAGTTCAATGCTTAAAACCACTAGAGCTTGGCATAATTAACTAGTGCTTACTACATTTAATTTCAAACAAAGAATTTAAGTCACAAAAAATGTTTATAAATTAATAAAAAAAGGAGCCCGGAATTATGTATAATGATCAGGAGTACCTTGTGCATTACCAGTGCTTTAATCAATAGTTGCGCCAAATAGGTATAGCAATTACAAACAACACGTCAGCAATATTCAGTAGCTGGCACAGCACTGAGGTGACCAAAAGGAGTCCTCTACATTTTGGCCTTAAGTATTGTGGTCCCCTTTTAGGCTTTGACCCCCACATTCTCCAAACTTTTCAGAAGTGAGGGCCATTTGCTGAAGATGCCTTACATGGTGCGTTGTGACCTTCTGCACCTATTATTGTCAGGGCTCTGCAACACCACCAATAGTCGAGCCATTTGAGTGAGGACATCTAACAGGGTGCACAATCTACATCTGTTGTCTGCTGTCCTCTTTCGCCCCCATGACAATACTGGATGTCTTCAAACCCAATATCCAGCATGATTGCCAGTGTCTATCAAAATGGAGGGGGCATCATGTACACTCTTGGTGTAGCCCCCTGACAGCACAAGAGATCACACAGCTGATGCCTTAGGTGCAAATTCTCCATGTATGCCAAAGAGTAGATGCCCATTCCTCCTTGTCGTAAGAGACAACTACAAGGAATCTCCATCCTTTTTGATTATGGTCCCCCTTCAGGGTGTGACCTCCACCTTTCCAAATTCTGCAGAAGTGCAAGCCACTTGGCGAAGGACACTTTATGTGGTGCACTATGTAGGATGATTCATGAAGATATGCAAATATTTTAATATGTCGTTCTACTAGTAAAACTAAAGAAAAAAGTTCATATAAGCATAGGTCTGCAAATGTTTAGTTACAGAGTTACGGCTAATAAAAGATTTTGCCTGAAATTTAACAACTTCTCTAATATGAAGCCATCCCAAAACTGTAAGAGGTTAAAGTAAAGCATGATTTTAATTTATTTTGTTGTTATTTATCTCGTGAATCTGGTAAAACATGTCCTAGATGTGTATCTGCAGTAGTTTTTCAGAACATCCAGAGAAGCAAAGAATTAATTCCCAAAATTTTTAATTTTTTATCTATGTGGCCCACTTTGTTTTTTAAATTCCAGACAATTGGATAGAATTATCAACAGAAGTTGTAGAGAATTTAATTTTGGAAAAATAATGATGATAATGTTAACTGCAACTTTATTCCCTATTTCATAAATAATCTGCAAACTACAACAGTTACTACTGGTTTCACTTAAATACACTATTCTTGTTATGTTCTTTCACTGAACAATACAGAAAACTTAACTCGTTTCAAGGTTAGGAAATGAGTGAAACAACTCACTAATGGTTGCCAACAGTGATATAAACATTTCTACATTCTTAATGGAAAGCAAACAAATTTACTTGTATAATAATATTTGCTTGTCTGGATGTTCTGAAAAACTACTGCAGATACACATCTGGAACATGTTTTATTAGATTCACCAGACTTATAACAACCAAATGAATGGAAATGGTGCTTTACTTTAACCTCGTACAGTTTGTGATGGCTTCATGTTAGTGAAGTTGCTAAATTTCAGGCAAAATCTTTCATTAGCTGTAACTCCATAACTAAACATCTGTGGACCTATGTTATATGAACTTTTTTCTTTAGTTTTACTCGTAGAATAACATATTAAAATATTTGCCTATCTTCGTGAAGCACGCTGTATATCCCTCGTGCATTACGATCTTCTGCACCTAATATGGTGATGGCATTACAACTCCACCCAAATTCCACCTGTTTGGGCAAGGACACCTTATGGGGTGCATAACCATCATCAATTGTCCACTGTCCTGTTTTTGCCCTCATGACAATATGGGATTTCCATGCACCTAGCATCCAGCATGGTAGCTAGTCCGTAAAGTGGGACTGTAATGTACCCCCTTGGTCATAGCCCCCCTATGACACGAATATTACTGCTGATGTCTGAATAGCAAACTTCCTATGTTTTCCAATGAATAGATGCCTGTCTTCGTGGGACATCAGGACTCTGGCAATGGCCATCACGCCTGGTGACCTTTGCTGTGGCTGGGTGGCGCCCGTGGGGAGAGCCCCTGATAGGAGTGGGTGGCATAAGGGTGGATGACCCGCAATGAAGCAGGCCAAGTCACCTATTGC
Source organism: Schistocerca gregaria (assembly GCF_023897955.1). NCBI lineage: Eukaryota > Metazoa > Arthropoda > Insecta > Orthoptera > Acrididae > Schistocerca > Schistocerca gregaria. The sequence continues at coordinate 261,423,507 of NC_064925.1, forward strand.
TAGGGACTGAATGGTTCAAGCAGTCCCTAAAAAAGGGAAAGTTGAATTTAATCCTGAGAAATATGACCCCAAATCGTTTCCCTCTCTAGCTACAACATGGGAGGAATGTAGGACTATGGAAAAGAGAGAGCCTTATTTGCCAAGGTGTTTAGTGTAAAGCAGAGCAGATGGGGACTGTATTTTTTGTTGAACATCTGGAGGATAAGTTTGGGGAAATGACAGTGCTGTCCAAAATGAGAAGTGGTTTGGTCTTGATTCAGACAGCATCCCTAGCCCAGTCCCAGGTGTTGCCCGCCTCTGACAAGCTGGGTGATATTCCCATTTCAAAAAGCCTAAACATGGTTCACAGGATTATTTTTCATCATGACCTCCTGTTGCAGTCCGAAGACAAGCTACATCCCAGTTCAGAACAGTGGAGTATTCACTTCGTCCAGTGTGTCTATAGGGGTCCAAAAGATAATAGGGTTGCTATCCATGCCTTCATCTTGGCCCTTGAGAATGAAGGGTGGTTTGTTAACTGAAAAGGTCAAGATGATAGTATACTGATGTAACATAGAATCATCCCCCCCCCCCCCCCCCACGCGGTGCTTTAAGTGTTGGAAATTCAGGCACATGTCTGCCCAGTGCACTTCCAGCACCAAATGTCATGATTGTAGACATCCATTGCATCCAAATACTCCATGTGCCCCTTCTCCTACCTGTCAGCTGCGGAGAGCACCACTCCCCCTGCTCGCTGGTCTGCACTGTTCTTTGCAAGGAGAGGAAGATTATGGAGTATAAGACCCTGGACCGTATGACTTACCACCCTTCGTGGCTATTGGGGGTATCACAAAAATCCTAATGACTGTAACAGGATGTTAGGTGGAGATTGTATATATGTTCTCATGTCTGTATATATAGCAAACCTGTGTTCCTTCAAGAACCTTTAGAAGCTGTGGCTGTCAGTATGAGGACGACACAGGCAATTTCCATCACCAGCATCTACTATCTTCTAGATGGTGACATGCCGCACCATATATTGGCTGCACTAATTTCCCAACTGTCCCCACCTTTTCTACTTCTGGGTGTTTTACACACCCATAACCCTTTGTGATCAATGATCAATGAATGGACACCTGAGGGAAGTATATCAGTTGGAAGTACACAACTGCAAAGAGTCACAGAATGTATCTATCTGGGTCAACTGATAAACATGAAAGGAGATTTAAAATCATAAATATTATGATGAATTTAATTGTAAATTGGGCTGGCAAGCTTATGGGAGGTACTCTTCAATTTTGAAATCTAAGATGTCTGTTGAGCTGAAGAAATCTATTTTTGATCAATTTATATAGCCAGTAATAACTTATGGCTGCGAAGCATGGACATTAAATGAGTTCATTGTTAGGAAGCTAACAGTAGCCCAAAGAGGAATTGAAAGATCAATGTTGGGTTACATGAACAAAAGACAGGAAGTGAGCAGTTGAAATAAGATGAACAAAGGTCACTGACATAATGTAAAGAGTGAATACATTGAAATGGCACTGGGCTGGTCATGTTGCTTGAACAAAAGATGGTAGATAGTCTAAACAAGTCCTAGACTGGAGCCCATTTTACCAAAAAAAGACCTAGAGGAAGACCACCAGACAGTTGGGACAGAGATATAAGGAAGGCAGTGGGATTCAATTGGCAACAGGAAGCTCAGGCTTGGAAGAAATGGAAGATCTTACTGGGATGCTTTGTTACACTCTGGCAGTTTCCGGCGACTAGAGGAAGGAATGTGGTGCAGGTGTGCAAGACTCACACGTTCCCTTCGTCATTGGACTTACTTGGAGGTGCTTTGCCGATCTTCTTCTCAGGATAGCCAGCTGCGACGATCTGCTCAACTTCTTCACGGAAGATATGATACTGCTTGGAGAAATTTTTTCTACTCTTAAAATGATTGTGTATACTCAGGATACTTTAAAATCAATCCTACTGTATTTCACTTCCACAAACAGAACACTACATAACAGTTTCACTTCAATGAATCATATTTCATAAATCCAAAGACTCCCAGGCCGTCAGAAGCTATTGATTACTTTTACAATAAATACAGTTCCAAAAAATCTCAAGGTTCTCACAAGTCCACCCTCTGCAACTCTAGAGTGTCAGTAAGTAAGAAAGTAAAAATAAGTGCTGATCAGCCGTTGACCTTGTGGCATTCTCTTGACACATGTCCACCCTGCGCACACAGAAAACCAGGTTCGAGGTAGACACACTCCAATTTCTCTCGCTCGTACGTAAAATATCGGGTGTTCAAGACGGTGGAAAGCAGAAGGTCTCTAGAATTTGCGTCGAAATTCTTGAGGCACTACAACTCACCGACTCAGAGATGCAACATCTCTAAGTGATAGAACTGGCTGATGATGATGATGATGATGATGATGATGATGATGATGATATGATGATGATATGATGATGATCCCCCTTTGTGGGGTGGAACCGAGATTATTGGGTATGGTATTTGTCTCCTAAATACAAGTGCTCTGACTCATTTTAGTGTGGCACCCCTTCTACCATCTATCTGCTGGAGAGCTCATGACTACTTGTGCTATAGTGACAAATATCCATCCACTCTTCCTGTCCCTCCCCTGGCATCACTCATCTGGACACTTGCCCTGATGGGCTGCCGTGGATGCTTTCACCTGTGCTACTACCATTGGATCTCCGTTGCATGCCGACATCGATCCAGAACATTACTAGGACCATTGTTTCTGCAGCTGAATCAGTTGTCCCTTGTTCCTCAGGTTGCCCCCGGTGGAAGACAGTGCCTCGGTGGTTGCTGGAAATCGCTGTGGCCATTAGAGATCGTAGGTGGGTCCTCCAACATCATAAGGAGCACCCGTCCCTGGAGCACATTTTTACCTTCAAATGGCTCCGTGCCTGAGTCCAACAACTCACTAAACGACAGAATTAGGAGTGTTGTTGGCAATGATACATTTCCACCCTTGGATCAGGAGCCTCTCCTTCCCAGATAAGACACCTTTACAGCTATCAGACCCCTGCAGGTATACCTGGGATTCCCACACATTGAGCTGTATATACTGACACAGATGCAATTGCAGAGCTTCTTGCTGAGCATTATGCTTGCACCTCTGCCTCTGTGAATTACCACTCGCCTTTTATCTCCTACAACAGCAGGTGGAAAGACAACACCTATCTTTTGATTCACGCCACCCTGAGCCATGTAATGCTCCATTCAGTGAGTGGGAATTTCTCAGTGCCCTTGCACATTGTCCTGACACTACCCCTATTCTAGACCACTTCCATCACCAAATGATTCAACATCTATCACTGGATTACCAGTGCCACCTCCTTTCCATCTTCAACTGCATCTGGAGCAATGACAAATTCCTGTCGCAATGGCGAGACAGTATCATTGTTCAAGTGCTAAAACCTGGTAAGACCCTACTAGATATGGATAGCTATCACCCTGTGCAAGATGTTCGAACATATGGTGAACAGACAGTTGTGTTGGCTCCTTGAGTCTCGGGGCCTTCTGTCTCTGTCCCAGGGCAGTTTTCACCAAGGTCACTCCACCACTGACAACATGGTATACATGGAGTCTGCCATCTGAACAGCCTTTTCCTGCAGTCAACACCTTATTGCCATCTTTTTTTGACCTGACGATAGCCTACGACACCACCTGGTGACACCACATCCTCGCTACATTACACGTGTGGGTTCTCTGGGATCCGCTTTCTCCCGTATCCAAGAGAATGGGGTCCTGTAGGGAATGTACTGAGTGGGCCTCATTTTAGTGTTCATTTATGGTCTTGCAGTAACTGTGGGGTCCAGTATCACCCTTTTTATGTGCAGATGACTTTTACCTTCCCTTTTGCTCATCTGCTGTTGGTGTGCCTGAATGTCGACTGCAGGGAGACATACGAAATGTGCAGTCATGGGCTCTTACCAATGGCTTTCATTTTCAGCCTCCAAGACTGTATTGTGCATTTCTGTCACCATCATACAGTTCAACTGCACCCATAGCTGTATCTTGATAACCATCGCCTTAATGTAGTTGACTCTTATTGCGTTTTGGGGTTGGTTTTTGACACCCACTTAACTTGGTTCCCCATCTTTGTCAGCTTAAGTAAAAGTGTTGGCAGCATCTTAACATTCTTCATTTCCTGCGTCACACGAGCCGGGGTGCAGGTTGCCGTACACTGTTGCAGCTGTACAAAGCCCTGGTACATTCCCATCTCGACTATGGGAGCCTGGCGAGTGCTCCAGCATCGCCCTCAGCATTGCAGGTGCACTGCACCACTGTGGAGTTCGATTTGCAATGGGAGCTTTCCGAACGACCTCTGTGAAAAGCCTCCTCATGGAAGCTGGGGTTTCTCTGTTGCAGATCAGGTGACAACAACAGCTTGCAAATCATACTGCACAGATTCACAGCTTGCCTCAACATCCAGATCACCATCCTCTTTTCTGTAACATTGTGATCCATCTCCCACAATGGCAGCCCAGCTCGAGGATTCCAATTGAAGTCTATGACCGGTTCCTTCTCATTGAACTCGAATATTTCCCCTACCACCTTTCCTCCGGGTTCACTCACAAACACCCCCATGGACCATGCCTCAGTTATCTCCATGGACCATGCCTCAGTTATAACTTGGTCTGAATCTGTTGCAAGTCACAAAAGACTCAAATAGTCATGAGGCCTCCTACCACCAGTTTTTCTCTATTCTTGGTGAGTTCCAGTGCTCAGAAATAGTCTACACTGATGGCTCAATGTTAAACGGTTACACTGGCTTCCCTTATGCTTACGCTGGACATACTTAATCGCACTTCTTGCAGATGGCTGCAGTGTTTTTGCTGTAGAGGTGGTACCCATCTCTCGTGCTCTTGAGGATATTCGATGCTGCAGGGGTGAGTCCTTCTTCATCTGTAGTGACTCTTTAAGCAGCTTACAAGCTCTCAACCAGTGCTTTCTTCACCATCCTCTGTTAATTGCTATCCAGAAGTGTATTTATATCCTCAAAACCTTTGACGCTCAGTAGCCTTCATCTGGACCCCAGGACATATCTGCATCCGGGGAAATGTACTTGCTGACAGGCTGCCCAAACAAGCTACCACTAAACTGACTCTGGAGATTGGGACACCTTGGAGACTGAGCTCAAGTCGGTCTTATGCTATAAGGGTTTCAGGACCTGGAATACTGAGTGGTTCACTCTAGGTACGCCAAGTAAATTACATGCTATAAAGGAGATGATGAATATGTGCAGTTCATCCGTACAAGCTCCGTTGTCCTTTTTTTGGCTCTGCATCGGCCAAACTTGGCTGACTCACGGTCACTTCCTCTGTGGCGAGAACCCAACCGAGTGTTGCTGTCGCTCTGAAGTGAAGGTAGTCCACATTTTGTTGAACTGCCAATCAAGTCACCCTGAGACTGTCTTTTAACCGTTCAACACACTATCTATGATTTTAGGCAACAATGCCTCATCTACTTTAATGTTTTATTCAAGAGGTTTTTTTTTATCACTCATCTAAGGATGGCCTTCTCTCCCAGGCCTTCACCTTACCTACATTTTAACTGTCCTTGCACCCTCTGGTAGTGTTTGTTTGACTTCATGTTCATCCTTTTACCATTTGTGTTTCTATTGCCTTGTGCTTTTAGGCTGAAGATTTTAGTGTGTTGCAGAGTGGCTGGCTCATGTGTTTTTATCTTCATGATCAGCCAGCCCAGGCCATATGCCTATATTGTTTCAACACCTTCATTTTTTTCCTTTACGATAATGTTTTCACTTCTGGTTTGTGTCTTTTGCTTTCTCCTTCAGTGTGGTTCTCAGGTTTGCCATTTTTCCTTCCCCAGATTCAGATGAAGAGATTCTTTTGGAGAATGGTTTTAATCAGAGACCTGTTTGAATGAGGAAAAAGGAACTGATTACTGTGCCATTGAGTCTCTTTCCTTCCACACCAACCAACAAATAGTCATCCTGCCTGGTGGCCATTTATGTGGCTGGGTGAAGAGAGCCCCTGGTCAGAGTAGGTGGCATCAGGGCAGATGACCTGCAATGAAGCAGACCATGTCATCTTTTCCTGGTGTCAGAATGACCCCAGCAGTCTCTAAGAAAGGAAGGCTAGATTTCAATGCTGAGAAGTATTACCCCAAATCATTCCCCTTCCTAGCTACAAAAGAACGTATGGCTACAGAAACAAAAGAGCCACATTCACCTCAATACTTGGTTTCAGCATAACCAATGGGGACTCATTTTCTGGCTAGTAAACTTCTAATTTTTGTTAACAACCTAGAGGACGAATTTGGGGAAGTGGAGGAACTGTCCAAAATGAGAAAGGGGTCAGTCCTGGTTAAGGCAGCATCCCTTGCCCTGTTAGAGGCGTTGTTCACCTGTGACAAGCTGGGTGATATTCCCATTTCAGTTACTCCCCATAAAAGCCTAAACATGGTGCGGGGGATTATTTTTCATCGTGACCTTCTGTTGCAGTCTGATGAATAACTGTGCAACAATTTAGAAAGATTGGATGTTCACTTTGTCTGGCACATCCAAAGGGGACCAAAATATGATAGGGTTGCTACAGGTGGCATCATCTTGGCCTTTGAGGGTGATTTGTTAACTGAAAAGGCAAATTGATGGTATGCTGACGTGATGTCAAATCATACATCCCTCCCCCGTGTGGTGATTTAAGTTCTGGAAATTCTGGCATCCTGGTGCAATTCCACCGCCACCTGTAGTAGATTGCGGACATCCATTGCATCCGAACACTTCATGTGCCCCTCTTCTCCCTGTGTCTACTGTGGAGGGCACCAGTCCCCAGTTTGCTGGACTGTACAGTTCTTCAAAATGATTACATGACCTTGGACAGTCCCACGTACATACAAGCTTAAAAGAAATACGACCGGTTGGACCCCGTTCGATTGATATGCCCCCCCTCCCCAATCCCTGCTCAGTGGTTGAGAGGCACTTATTCCGTTGCTCCCAAAGCACCTACTTTGTGAGCAATGCCAGCTAAAAGCCAGGGACATCAGTCCTCCCCCATCCCAGTCGGAAAAGCAACAGCCTCCTCCAGCTCTTCTTGTACAGAAAGGGTCCTTTGGGACTCTAATCTTCCAAGGTCTCCACCTGTGCCAAAGTTGACACCTGCCAGCAGCTGAAGCAACCATAAGCTACTGGCCAAAGGGCTTTATGATCTTCATCTGTCCCTGAAGCCACTTCGAAGAAGCCTTCCCAGCAAGCTCCTAAAGAGCAATGAGAGGGCAAATGAACAGAAAAGAAGATTGTTAAGAAACAAGGGACTCCAGTGGCCTCCACACCACCACTCCCTACAGAATCTGGAAATGAGTACGAATGGGAGATTCTAACATCTTCAGAGGACCTCGATCTCGCAACACTTTCTCAAGCAGTGGAATGGATACAAGCCCTCAGCCAGTGGCCACAGATGACCTTGAGGAATTGACTGCATCTTTGGTCCCTTCATGCCTTCCCAGAATACAGAATCCATCATCCTGCAGTAGAATTGCAATGGTTTTTTCCTCCACTTCGCTTAGCTACGACAACTCCTAAGCATTACACTGCTTTCTGCTCAGGAAACGTGCCATGCAGAAATGTTGACCCCTGTCCTTTGTGGCTATCAGAGGTATTACAAAATTTGTAATGACTGTAACAGGGTGTCAGGTGGAGTGTGTATAGATATCCTTACCTCTGTCTCTAACAAACCTGTGCTCCTTTATACAATTTTATAAGCTGTGCCCCTCGGGGTGAGGACAATGCAGGTGTACTAGACGTGGTAAAGATGTTGAGAGTCTACTAACTCAACTCGACCTTTGCCTCCTAAATATGGAAGCCACCATTCATTTCAGTGTGCCACATGACACATACTCTGCTGTTGATCTCTCAGTTTGCAGTTCTGGCCTTCTACCATCTATACACTGCAGAGCTCACAATTACTTGTATGGTAGTGACCACTTTCCACTCTTTCTGTCCCTCCCCCAGCATCCCTCAGCTGGACACTAGCCCAGATGGGCTCTTACCAAAACTTTGCATGAGTCTCCTGGAAGTATCCTTCAACTTTGACAGCCACTTTAGTGCTTTGTGATCAGTTATCACCTTGTACATCTGAAATAAATGACACTATATATCAATTCCAACATATCTTCCCATAATTCCTTTCAGCTTTATTTAACTGCCATCAAGAGTGTGCCATTGGATGCTCCTTACCCTGTACTTTCTGGCTCAAAACACACCCTACTGCCTAGTTGGAAACATCACAACAGGATAAAACCCATCTTGTAAGATCAATGCTCTTTTAACTTTTTTTGAATGAGGCTTGACATTCTGCCTTCCACTGTAATTCCATATCCTTTTGTAACACATGCATAAGTGATAATGCAATATCTGCAAATCCCTCCATAAGTTTTCTGTAATAATTCATTAATCTCATAAATGACTGTAACTTCTTACTCATTTGTGGTGTTAGAAAATCCCTCACTCCCGTATCAAAATAGACTCTGTCTTCACCCCTTCCTAATTAATAACATGTTCCAAGTAATTTACTTTCTGCAATACAAAATGACACTTCTCGAGAGACATGCGGATCATAATCTACTAAATATTTCCCTTAACTATTGCTTATGCTCCTCCATCTCCTTTGAAAACATGATGATCTCGTCAAGGTACATCATGCATTGCCGTGGTTTTAAACATCTTTGCATTCTCTCCAGCAGCTTCTGAAACGTGTTTGGTGTACTTTTGAAACAAAATGGCATTAGCTGATACCAGTAATGGCTGTGAAATGACTGAAAATGCATATTTTCATTAGTCCTGTGGCACCACTTCCAATAGATGGTAACCAATCCTTAGATCTGATGTAGAAAAGTACTGACACTGCACTAAGTTACCCAGAGTTTCTGTAATTTTGGTGTTGGATTATCCATCTGCTGATTTTGTGCTGTTTATATCCTGATAGTCCCTGCAGAATCTAAAATTTCTTGTAGCATCTGATGATTTCGTAGGCGCAGCACCAGGGGCTGCCTAGAACTAGTACTTTGCGCAACTGCTCTTTGATGAATTTCTCCATAATTGATTGTAATTGATGGGCAATTGTATACAGTTTTTGGCCAACAGGTGCTTTATCCCCAGTTGGATTCCTGTATGGTTGTTGCCAGCGGTGGGCCATGAGGATCAAAATAGTCTTTAAATTCTAACTACTACTCCTTCACAGGTACCCTCTCTGTTCTCTTCACACTCTACAATCTTGCACGCAATGCAGTTGTACAGATTGCTCACTTACGGCTATTGTCCACACTTGATCTGTATACATCATCTTCGTCTAGAACATCTAAATTGGCTACTAACAACTTATTGGCCAGATTTACTTCATTCGTGCCAAAGTTGTCTACACTGACAGCAACCACTCTTTCACTACATCAGTTTTATGTGCAAAACAACATGCTGCATTCAACACCTCATTCTCTTCTAGCAGCTCAACCACACTCAACATGTTAACAAGTAGTTCCATTTCCATGCTCACCCAAAGCAATTTACCAGTGTGTTGCACCACTTTACATCAAGAATTGACTTGGTGATTTCGCATGCAGTTCAATTGGTTTGTAGATAAACCTTGTGGCTATTTATCATTAGCAAGTTAGGATTGTGCAGTACCCTTCACCTATAAGACTCACAACTTCCACATTCACCCAGAATCTTCCCACCTTGACCTGAACACATGACCATGCTGACTCCGATGACTTTATATCATTATTGCCTACCCCAAGTAATTTAAAATGTGGAAAGTTCAACTGCTTCTTACCCAAGAGGTCCAGACTTGCCACTGACATGTGTACCCACATGTCCAATAAAAATTATGCTCCCGACAATTCACAATGCCCACTAAGCCACAATCAACTCTGCATATGTTTTTCAGCATTGAAATTTACTGGGACGCCATTTAGCAGATTAGGAGTTCCATTTGTATTTAAAGGGTGACTATTCTGCCTATGTCCATTTCACCTCATTTTCCTATAATCTTGATGGTGCAGAAACATGCTACAGCTTCTACGTTGTAGTTAGTGGCACTGCCTCTGGATATGCCCCAAATGTCCTCATCTATAACACCTCGTGTGTCATACTCTTGTTGCAATATCTATCTCCTCTAGCTCTGTAGCTGCCCTAATGGTGCCAGCCAAATTCTTTGGGGGCACTCCCATACCCACCTTGACACATCAGCTGGCAGCCCCCTTAGGAGAGCATCCAATGCTGTATGCTCCGCCTCGTGCAGAATAATTTTGTTTGATTTGTTGTCATCCATTAGCTTATAAGTATTTGCATTGACTTTCCTGATTCTGCCTCATTCGGCCTCTATGGCACTCCACTCAGTTGTTCCTGAAAGATTCCTGTGCTTGCTTCTTTTAGCGCTGCTTGAGACCTACCCTTTGCTGCTCAAAAGTAAGTGCACTACTCAGGCTTCTGTGGTACCTAAAAATGCTTTTGCTTCCCCCGTCAGGTGCACCTGTGTCATTTGTCGTAATGTTAGTCTGTCCAGAACCCCAGCCTTGCAGCTGCTACTAAGTCAGCTATAAATGTCAATACATCCTCCATTGGTTTTGTTTTCAACACACTATTTATTTTATCATAGATTTAATAGCCTTCCATTTGGAAACACCCTGTGTGTGTAACTCTGCCCATCAAATCACACGAGATAGAAACAAAACTCAATAACGCGACACAAATTAAACAAAGAAATGCACGCAGAGAATACAATACAGCAGAAGAGCCAGAAATGTTTATTCTAAACTCTATGCCTAGTCATAAGCCACCTTGATTTTGTTTACTTAGCAAAATAATCACAGTGATGGCACCTGCGGTCCTGAACTGGCGCTGACTCGGTACATGGTGTTCCATGGCCCAACAGGTTGCACTGCATGCGCCTCACTACTTGCAAACAGTGTTCTCTAGGGTTCCTCCAGAATTGCGACAAGTCAGCCAGTTCCTCCAGCTTTACAAATCCACTTTTAAGTTCCATCTCTCTTGCACACAACTGAGGAGGAGAAAACACTTTAGTTTGTTCACAACATTGTGCTTACTGCTGCCTTCAAGTGCGACTGGAGATTTTTTCCAGGACGCAACTGCAGACATCCATATTGATGGTGCTTGAAACTAGAGCACTGACTTCTGTTAACACTGGTAATCGTTGGGAGGTGAATACCCACTACATTGGGTAGTGGAGCTAGTTTTAGTGTCAGGAGCTCATAATTCACCACCCCAGGCAGGGTAGCAGTGGGTTTATGGCTGGCAGCCATATGAACATGAAAACATCATTGATTAGACAAACATTTTGTTAGTGAACACACAAAAACTATCACAAAGAAGCTCTACAATTGCATTGCTCTCCAGGGCATCTGCTGAAGACATGAGGTGAAGTTGGTTGGGCAGGTGCATTGCCCTAGTATCGAACAGTGGCTGTCTAGTGTAGGAGGCTTGCAGTGGCTGGAAGTAGGGCCAGAAGTGCCCCACCAGATGGAGAGTATTGAATCCATAACTTAGGAGTTAGTGGAGGCAAAGTCCCTTGTAGATTTATGTCTACTTGTAGACTGTGATGATCCTCTCCCCAAATTGTGTTATCGCCAGACTGCAAGCGTCTATCTAAAAATTGGGGTATTTATACTGACTGTCTGTACTTGTTTTGTCAAGGTATTGATTCCCCATCGTGTGGCCCCAACAGAGTCCACAGCTCATGTGTGAAGTAATCGGGTCCCTGCAGAGGTCCTGTCTTTCCACTGCATTGTTATTACGTTGCTGGTCCCCCTCCTGGTTCCCGATCTGGTAGCTGCCTGGTGTAATAATGCAAGTAGCAGGCACTCCCTGACACATAACTGTATATGGTCGGGTCTAATTTGGCCTGGCCCGTTTCCATTGCGTCTCGCATTACATGTGGCAACAACATTGTTTAATTCAGCAGCACCAAAAAACAGTAAGGAGACTAAGGTAGACAGTGAGAGGGGAATGGCAGATATAAAGAGACGGGTGATGGTGGGTGGGGATGACAATATGGACAGAAAGAGAGGAGAGGGAGGAGGAGATGGACAGAGAGACATTGTTGGGGAGTTGGCCAGAGAGATAGATTGGCAGAGAAGTTGGACAGAGGGAATGAGGTTGGTGGAGATGATACAGAAAGAGAAAGGACGGTGGAAGAAACAGACAGAGAGAGGATGGGGAAAAGAGAAAAATAGAGACAGAGTGGGTGGGAGGAGAAGGTGGACAGAAGGAGGGGGGACTAGGGAATGTCAGGAAATGAGGAGGAGGATACGGTCACAGAGAGGCAGAGCAAGAGATGGACAGAATCCGGAGGAGGAGCTAGGCAGAGAGGCAGGGTCGGGAGGAGAAACCGGGCAGGGAGGGATAGTCCGGAGGAGGAGCTGGTCAGGGAGGGAGAGTTCGGAGGAGATAGAAAGGATGAGGAGATGGAGTAAGATGGAGGGGTTGCTGAGAGAGGAGAGGGTGGCACCTATGCATAAGTACTCTGCAAGTTCCGCTACTATTCATTTCCTTTTATGTTCCACTCGCACAGAGAGGGGAAAACAGCTGAGTATATACCTCTGCAAGAGACCTAATTTCTCTTATCTTCATGATTCTTATATGTAATGTATTGGCAGCACCACAATCATTCTGGAGTTAGATTCAAGTGCCAGTTTTCTAAAGTTTATCTTAACAATATCATGTGAAAGGAACATTGTCTTCCCTCCAGGGATTCCCACTTAAGTTCATAAAAAATCTTCATATTGTTTGCATCTTGGTCAAACCTACCAGTACGAAATCAATGGATCCTGCTACAGTCACTCAATGACACCTTCCTGTGCCCCAAAGCATCATCAGCAAACAGTTGCAGATTGCTACTCACCACATTATTTATGTATACAGAGATGTACTTTCCTGGGGCACTTGACAATATTCTTGTCTTTCATGAACACTCATACTTGAGGACCATGTTGTGATTTCTATTAATGAAGAAAGTCTCGTGCCACCCACGTACCTGAGAACTATGCTCGTACCTTTGCTAAGAGTCTGCCATTTGGCACTGCGTCAAATGTTTTCCAGAAATCTAGGAATACGGAATATGTCAATATGGTATCTGCCTGTTGCCCTTCATCCATAGTTCATATCGTGAGAAAAAGGCAAGCTGAGTTTTGCATAAGTGATGCTCTCAAAATCTGAGCTGACTTGTGGACATAAGCCCTTCCATTTCAAGGAGTGTTGGGGTGGAGGTGCTGGAGAGAGAGAGAGAGAAGGGGAAGGAGAGGACTGTGTGGGAGGCAGATGGGTGGTGGAGAGAGTTAGTGGCAAATGAAAAAGGAATAGGGTGTAAAGAGGCAGTTGGGATGGGGAGAGGGAGTGAGCTGGAAGGTGTAGAGGGTATGAGATGACAAGTGGAGGTAGGAAGCAGACATAAGGGCACTATGTTGTGAGAAGGCAGATGGAAGAGGTACAGGGTGGGATAAAGCAGGTGGGATAGGGATAGGGTGTGATCGAGCAGGTGAAAGAGAGGAGAGAGAAATAGAAGGGCAAAAATAGATAGGGGTGAGTTTTATATTTCTTCCAATTATTTTGATGAAACCTTGTGGGCATATGGCTCTCTCTCTCTCTCTCTCTCTCTCTCTCTCTCTCTCTCTCTCTCTCTCTCTCTCGTTGGTAGGGTGGGATGGACGTGTGTGTGCGTGTGCACGCGCACACATTTTTTTAACATAGTTATTATATAAACAGGTGACAGTCAGTAGCAGTACATTATATAAAATTTTCTTCTACCAAGTTAGCCTTACAAAAGATTTTTAAGACTTTAATTAAAATTTTTTATATTGTTGTAAAAATTTGTTCTCTGCTCTTGACTGGATACGATGTCACACTGTATTACTAAATTTTATTTGTTTTTTATAGCTTTATTATTATTTGAAAATGGGACACACTCCTCACACATATACCCCTCTTAAAATAATTTTTGTACTGTAAAAAGAAGAGAGTTAATACAGTTATTAAGTCAAACAAATTTATTTACTCACAGCTTAACATTTTATAAAATTTGTAGTACCTACATATGAAATTAGTCCTTATCTCTTGCTTTTGTGTGCTGCATTGCCTGTATCATCATCTTTTGTTCCTTACTGGAAAATGTTTTCAGCTGTATATAAGGACACATCATCATCCACACATATGGGTGTGTATCTGCAGTAAAATGGTAAGATAATAAGCTAGTTACTGTTTTGTGAATGGCTCACAATTTGAGAGATATAAAATATATCACAAGAAAAAACAGAGATGGTACGTCAGCTATATCCTTCTCTGCGGAGAAGTTGTAATGGGAGCTGTAGAGTGGTTCGACCAGTGTAGAGGAAGATGTGCTTCTAAGTCACCTAAATGGTGGCATTGTCTTTCTAATTTTCTTTTGGGTGTTGCAGTAGTAAAAAGTTTCATCATATGGAATGTAATAATGGAGTAAAATGTGACCACTTTTCTTTTCCTCTCCCTCTTCTAAGGCAGCTTTCAACTGGGAGAAATATTACAAGTGGGGGAAGGCAAGTGTTTATCACAATAAACAAACCAGGAGTTTGTGTAGTTTCCCATTTCATATCAAATCAAGGGAAATAAAACAAGATTGTGATACCAAATTAAATATATAAGTGTAGTGATTTAGACATAAATATGAAGAAAAAGCACAAAAGGAGCCCCTCTCCTCACACTGGCTATAAGGCAAAACCATTAAACAAATGTAAAAGTGTTTTATCAAAATGTAAGTGAACAAACATGTATATTTCTAGCAAACAGTGTATTGCAAACAGGGAAAACACATAGAAAACCATGTGAACACCATGCACACAATGCACAACTGAAGCAATTAAGTGATATCTCATGCATTAGGTGCCAAACAGTGATCTTGTTGGCTCCAAACAGTCAGTACATTCAACCCTAGATCACAGCACCCTACAGATTGGGACTTTCATATCCATGTGAACTCAAGGAAATAAATTTGTATGTTGGATATGTATGTCCCCACTGGTCACGACAATGAGTCTCACTGTGGCTGCAAGTGTGTGCATTTGTTCATCTGTTTGAAGTTAGTGTAATAGAGAAAAAGCAAAAGCTTAAAAGCTATTGTAAATACTGTTTCCTATTGGGTGTTTCTATAGGCTCCATATCAGTTGTTTGTGTGTGGTTGCCTTTCCTTAATCATACTGCAATGGTTGCTATCTGATAAATGTTGTTTGACACTAGAATGCAAGAGGATTTTTGGTTTATCTAGTGGGGATTTAGGTTCTCACTGGCTTGTCTCACTTAGATGCATCTACATATTAGTGCTCTGAGGAACCTGAGCCAAACATGGCACAGTATGAACCTAATGCATACAGGCTGAGCTGAATCAAATTGATTCAACTACATTAACATTGAAGTGTGTGACTATCATCATTTTTATAGACATTTTCTATAGCTTCCAGGCAGCATAAGGGAGGTATCTGTTATTATTACTGGTGATTGTACGTACCTATAATGCCCTACCACCCATTTAGCTCAATATCATATTATATCTTTCTAATCTCTTTATCCTATTCTGTATCCAGATTTTCATTAGAGGAGGATTTTTATACTTTACTCTTTTCACTTTTTAAAGTAGTTTTACTACAAGACTTAGGTTATTGTGGAACTTGACCAAAAGTAAAATAGCTCTTTTTCTCAGACTGATATACAAAGTTAACTACTTCGTATTTATAGTTCCCTCATAGTTAGTTTCACCAGAACTTGTGAAATTATTATTGTTATGTATTGCTTAAAATATCTGAACAAATTACCTTAACTATCACATTCAATACAGTCTTCTTTTGTCCATTGCTTCCAACCTCTCCATGCTTCAATCACTACCCACAGCCTTCCTTCTACCATTCTTCTCTCTCGTCCCCCACCCCATCCCTCTTTTTTCTTTGCTTGTTCTTTTCTTTCTTCTCCTGTATGTTACATTCTCTTCGCCTGTATGCTTCATAGTCTTCATACCATCGAAATTAGTTCTTTATGTTACAAACTTGACTATTGTCCGCTGTGTTCACTGAGGGCAAATCAGTCATCTTCAGTAAATTTCTGTGGACAATATGTCCTCATTTTTACTATACATTGCTGGCCATCACAGTTGCAGTGCCAGGAATTATAGCAAATAATGAAATTTTATGTATTGTGTGTAAACAATATAACAGGAAGAATACATGATCAATACGTACCATAGGTGATTTGGGAGCATACTATGTGTATAGCACACACATCTGCCTTCTCTGTCAGCAGTAGTGTCTCTAACCCAGCTGAACAGTGAGTCAAACTGAGCTTGGATGAAAGATGGGTACACCATTCCATGCTGCTTCAGCTATATGCCAGAATAGCTGTTCCCACCATTCCCATCACTGCCAGAATTTCAACATGTAATGTCAGATGTACCTCTTTATTACATGAGGTGTATAACATACCTTATTTACTCGAATCTAAGTCGCACTTGAAATTTGAGACTTGAAATTCTAGGGGAGATAAAAGTTTTAGCCGTGCCTCCAAATCGAAACAAAGTTGGTCCACTGTAACATGAGACACAATTTAGGTCGAATGGATGAAGATACAGCTACAGTAGTTTGGTTTGAGTCGTAAGCTTAGCAGTTTAGCTTTACGAGGTAGCAACTGCTATATGTCAGGCTCTCCGCCCATATTTATGCGGGTACCCTTCCTTTTTCACGTGCTTCATCTGGTTTAAATCGATTGCTTAATTTACTTTGATCTGATAAGTGCAATTCTCTTTGTTGTAGGAGTTTATGCCACTCTAAGCTGAAAATGCGTCTCATTAGCGAAACAATGGTAAGAGACTGCTGTATGTTGTTACTAGTACTGCTACTTTCTTCGATAACCAAATGATAGATTGCATATGACAGATGATGTTCTGAATGAGAGATTAGCGAAAAATTTTCTTCGTTTGAAAATCTTTGCAGATGCCTCTTTATGCATTGCATTCTGCACAGAAATTAGTCATCTTAGATTTAAAAATTTAGTCAGTTGCCATTCTTCATTTCTGTTTGTCTCACTATCCAGCATAAGAATAGTACAAACATAAAAATGACATGATATGTATATTCTTCCGCGTTTGCTGTTGTCTCACTCTAGTTTCATAGTTTATTAGGCAGACAGGATTTAAATGAGATAGCAGCAAACACAAAAGAACACATGGCATAATGTTTACATTCGTATTATTCTTATGGTGAAGAAAATACTGCATGTGATTCACGATTCATAAAAGTTCCTATTAGCAACCATCTCTTGTCACACGTTGGAAAAAAATTCAGAATGTAGAGTTGGCCATATTGACATACATCCCCAACAGTCTTGCTAGTCGAATTTTCGTAGTAGATTTTTAGTAATGCGCAGAGTGTGATGTTGTTATCTTCACAGTCCGTAAATTGGTGTGATGCAGCTCTCCACGCTTTTCTATCCTGTGCAATGAAGAGTAGCAACACTTATGAAATAAGAATGAAAATAACTTAGAAATTAAATAATAAAATTACAAAAAAAATTATTAGGTTTGTAGCACACCTTGTACGAAATGTGTAAAATATCAGTCATGATTCTAAATCACCATCACTCGATTCTTTGTTGTTCATTTCTTCACACAGAGCATCGTCCTCCGTACCATCTAGTGCATTGAATATAGAACATTTTTTAAATGCTTGTTCCACAATCTGATTTGGAACACACTTCCATGCATCATAAATCCATTGGCACACTTGCGACAAACTTGCACATTTGTCTGTCGCTTTTCGAATGCCAGTCTGTGTACATGCGTTTAAGCATGCCCTTAGATGGTTTATTCAGACAGACGTCAAGTGGTTGCAGAATTGACGTCATCCCGCTTGGAATTACTGTCAAGTCAGTTTTACTTTTCTCTGATTCTCATTTTACTGCAGGCATTGTAGGCCTGCGTACGCATCTAATACCAAACCAAGCATTGCGCCAGGACGACGACTCCACACATGCCTAATCCATTCGAGTATCATGTGCTCCGAAAACCACTCAGTTTCGTTTGCTCGTACAATTACAGTTTTTGGAATCACTTTCAATTTCGGTGAAGTCCTTCGCTTGAAAACTATGAATGTGGGTAATTTATATCCATCCGCTGTGCAAGCTAGCATGACGGACATTCGCTGTTTTTCATCCCCTGATGTAAGAGCACTTATGTCTTTCTTTCCTTTTGCGTCAACCGTAAAATTTGACGGCATGTTGGAATACACGGGAGTTTGGTCAGCATTTCCTATCTGACCAAGAAGGTATTGATTTTCTGTGCGCTGCCTAATTATGAAGCACTGAAATTCCACAAGTTTTTCTTCATAATTTTTCGGCAGCTTCTGTGCAACTGATGTTAGCCTCTGAAGTGAAAAACCCCAGCCCTTTATAAACAGATTAATCTAGCTGCGACTAGCCTTAAAATATTCGATTTTTTGCTCTCTAGCAATTTCATGTGCCTTAACTTTTAAAATTTCGGCATTCACAGGCAGGAATTTCTGATGCTGTTCCTTAACAGATTCATTTAAAATCACTTCTAGTGCATGATATTGGCCACACTTTGGCTCACTAAATGCTTTCCTGCTACTTAACATTCAAATAATTTGTCTCTCTACAGTCGCCATCGCCTGACGTTGCTCTCATCAAACCCGTGTCGCAGATCTGCAGCATGATTACAGTTTTGTTCCGCAAAAGAAATAACTCTTCTCTAGAATTTGGCACTATAATGAAAGTGCTTCATTATGGTTCACTAACATCAAAAAGCACTTCACAAAATTCCACGAAGCAATAGGTGCCGCTACGTGAAATCTTAATGAGCCCCAGTGTATAAACTCATGCAACAATCTTAAAGCCTTGCGTTTTGTTGTTATTTTTCTGTGAAGAAATTTATTTTTGTTGCGACAAATATTTGAAAGGCTTCTACATTCGAAGATGAACAATACGGAATTTCTACGTACTTCGTTGGATAATGTGTGGAAACGTAGTGGTCGAAATTCAGGGCGGAGGAAAAAAACTTTTCTTCTACCCTTTTTTTTCTTTATTATTATTATTATTATTATTATTTATTTCTTATCTCAGACGTTATGTCTGGTCACAAGTAGAAAGTAACGCGGACCTTGATCAAGCGTGACTTCCTTTTAACTGTACGGTATATGTTATATTGCAGTTAGGACCTTTCGGGTAATTGAACATGTATCAATAATTATGGATTACTGTAGTTGTATATATAAGTTTGGATGTAGCTGTATTGCATTGATGTACTGGTGGATATTGTGTAGTATGACTCCTGTAGTTGATAGTATAATTGGTATAATGTCAACTTTATCCTGATGCCACATGTCCTTGACTTCCTCAGCCAGTTAGATGTATTTTTCAATTTTTTCTCCTGTTTTCTTTTGTATATTTGTTGTATTGGGTATGGATATTTCGATTAGTTGTGTTAATTTCTTCTTTTTATTGGTGAGTATGGTGTCAGGTTTGTTATGTGGTGTTGTTTTATCTGTTGTAATGGTTCTGTTCCAGTATAATTTGTATTCATCATTCTCCAGTACATTTTGTGGTGCATACTTGTATGTGGGAACGTGTTGTTTTATAAATTTATGTTGTAAGGCAAGCTGTTGATGTATTATTTTTGCTACATTGTCATGTCTTCTGGGGTATTCTGTATTTGCTAGTATTGTACAACCACTTGTGATGTGATCTACTGTTTCTATTTGTTATTTGCAAAGTCTGCATTTATCTGTTGTGGTATTGGGATCTTTAATAATATGCTTGCTGTAATATCTGGTGTTTATTGTTTGATCCTGTATTGCAATCATGAATCCTTCCGTCTCACTGTATGTATTGCCTTTTCTTAGCCATGTGTTGGATGCGTCTCGATCGATGTGTGGCTGTGTTAGATGATACGGGTGCTTGCCATGTAGTGTTTTCTTTTTCCAATTTACTTTCTTCATATCTGTTGATGTTATGTGATCTAAAGGGTTGTAGAAGTGGTTATGAAATTGCAGTGGTATAGCCGATGTATTTATATGAGTGATTGCTTTGTGTATTTTGCTAGTTTCTGCTCGTTCTAGAAAGAATTTTCTTAAATTGTCTTCTTGTCCATAATGTAGGTTTTTTATGTCGATAAATCCCCTTCCTCCTTCCTTTCTGCTTAATGTGAATCTTTCTGTTGCTGAATGTATGTGATGTATTCTGTATTCGTGGCATTGTGATCGTGTAAGTGTATTGAGTGCTTCTAGGTCTGTGTTACTCCATTTCACTACTCCAAATGAGTAGGTCAATATTGGTATAGCATAAGTATTTATAGCTTTTGTTTTGTTTCTTGCTGTCAATTGTGTTTTCAGTATTTTTGTTAGTCTTTGTCTATATTTTTCTTTTAGTTCTTCTTTAATATTTGTATTATCTACTCCTATTTTTTGTCTGTATCCTAGATATTTATAGGCATCTGTTTTTTCCATCGCTTCTATGCAGTCGCTGTCGTTATCCAATATGTAATCTTCTTGTTTAGTTTGTTTTCCCTTGACTATGCTATTTTTCTTACGTTTGTCTGTTCCAAAAGCCATATTTATATTAATACTTCTGTTATCTTTAGTAATTGGTTGAGTTGTTGATTTGTTGCTGCCAGTAGTTTTAGATCATCCATGTATAGCAAATGTGTGATTTTGTGTGGGTATGTTACAGTAATATTGTATCCATAATTTGTATTATTTAGCATGTTGGATTGTGGGTTCAGAGCAAGGCAGAACCAGAAAGGACTTAATGAGTCTCCTTGGTACATTCCAAGCTTAATCTGTATTGGCTGTGATGTGATATTATTTGAATTTGTTTGGATATTAAGTGTGGTTTTCCAATTTTTCAATATTATGTTTAGGAACTGTATCAATTTAGGATTTACTTTGTATATTTCCAATATTTGTAGTAATGATGAGTGGGGTACACTATCAAAAGCTTTTCGGGAATCAATTTATGCGTAGTGTAGCGACCTTTGCTTAGTTTTAGCTTGATATGTTACCTCTGCATCTATTATCAGTTGCTCTTTACATCCTCGTGCTCCTTTGCAAGAGCCTTTTTGTTCTTCATTTATAATTTTGTTCTGTGTTGTGTGTGTCATTAATTTCTGTGTAATGACTGAAGTTAATATTTTGTATATTGTTGGTAGGCATGTTATGGGGCGGTATTTAGTTGGGTTGTCTGTGTCTGCTTGATCTTTAGGTTTCATATAAGTTATTCCATGTGTAAGTGTATCAGGGAATGCGTATGGGTCTGCAATGTAACTTAAATAATTTAGTTAGATGTGAATGTGTTGAGGTGAACTTCTTTAGCCAGAAATTTGCTATTTTATCTTTTCCAGGGGCTTTCCAATTGTGAGTAGAATTAATTGCTTTGGTGACTTCATGTTGCAAAATTATCACTTCAGGCATTTGTGGTATCATCTTGTATGTGTCTGTGTCTGCTTCTATCCACCGTGCATGCCTGTTATGTTGTACCGGGTTTGACCATATGTTGCTCCAGAAGTGTTCCATGTCTGTTATGTTTGGTGGATTGTGTATTTTAATGTGTGTGTTATCTATTGTCTGGTAAAATTTCTTTTGGTTTGTGTTCAATGTTTGGTTTTGTTTCCTTCTATTTTCACTTTTTTTGTATCTTCTAAGTCGTTTGGCCAATGCTTGTAATTTCTGCTTCTTTTCATCTAATTGCTCTATCGCTTCTTGTTGTGAGATTTTACCTAACCTTTTTCGTTTTTTTTTTCTGACATTTGATGTTTTATAAATTGTGTTAGCTGTCCAATGTCTTTTCTCAGTTTTTCTATTCTGATCTGTAGCCTGTGTTGCCATGCTGGTTTTGTGGGTTTCTTCTGTGTGTTGGCTGGTTCTGCTCTCTGCCTAGTGTGTATATTTAGTGTAGTGAGTGCTCCTATATAATCCATTAGTTGTAACTCTTCCATAGTAGTGTTTTCATTTATTTTGTTGTGTGTGATTGTGTTAATAGTTTTTATTGTTGTTTCGACTTGTGGGTTATTTGGCGGTCTAAGCAAGAATGGTCTAATGTCTGTATTTGTGTCTTTGTATTCTATATATGTCAGCTGAAATTTTTCTTCTATATCTAACATGTGTGTCACTTCATGTTCTATTTGTACTTGTTATGGTGGCAGTCTTAAGATTTTGTTTTCCTCTGATTGTTTAATTGATGCGTGTTGTTCTTTGTTTGTTTGCTCTGGGATGTTTGAGTCAATTACTGTATTTTCTTCTTCTTCTGAGTGCACATTATTTTGTTCCAGTATTTGTTGTACTTGTTGTTTGATGTTTTCTAATTCTGACTGGGGTATCCTGTTATTTTTGATTATTATACAGATCTATTATTATTATTATTATTTATTTACTGACACAGAGGTTTTGGCACCAGTATTTATCTTTGTGCCTGCAAAGCATGCTGTGTAGCGCTACATATATTCGATGGCAGAAATTAGTTGTGGTAGCACCTACCAACATTTTTCAGAACTTCGCTTACTTTGCACTCGATTCTAAGTCGCAGGTGGTTTTTTGGATTACAAAACCGGAAAAAAGTGTGGCTTAGATTAGAGTAAAAACTGTAATCTTCTCACAAACAACCGACATTCAAATACAAGTTCTAAATTAAAAACCTGCTGTGTAATCTTTCTTTATACAGGCTAGAGGCAGTAGTAATCCTACCTACATTGTGTGATTGCTTTGAAATGTTAATCTTTTACAAACTCGAGCATGTTGTATACTTCATGTTGATTTGACATTTGATGATTGCTTTCTTGATGGCATTGCAGTTTTAATGTCCCCCCAGCATATAACTGCTCATGACAACCCATGTCAATCTCCTGTATAGTAAAAGTCCATATCACTGCATATGTTCCATTTTTGTGATTCATATACACTGAAGGATCTTTGTTACTGTCTATGTAGTAAATCAGTCCAGTTCTAGGCACTATAGTCTCTGTTAAGAGTGCTCTCATGTATTAGACATTTACTATCACTGCTTTGTCAGTTTGTCATGCAGTGTCATTACTGATTACTGGCTGCTTCTTCTAGACCTTTTTGCTTTTCCTGAAGCATCTGATTTGTGTTTTTGTACATTCATGATTAATTTTTCTTTTTATCTTTTCTCAGTTTGCTTACTACTACTTTCCGATTTTCTGTGCAGCCATTCTAAACCAGTATCATACCATTCCATAACTGTTTTAAAGGTTCACTAAATTGCTCTACATCTTACATGATGTAATATTCTTATTATTATATTGTCACATCAGAAGGCGGCTCAGTTTTGAACAGTTCTCCGCATTTCCTCTCTGTGAACCCTTGACCCCCAATGAGTTTTAATCTGCCTTTGGATGTCTTGCTGCAACACTGGATGATGATCCCTGCTCTCTTGCAGACTGTGGCATATCCATTCTTCAGTGGCTTCCCTATTACTGCCTCTATCTGTACAGAACTGCCTGTCATCACGATGTGGATTATAACTCAATAATCATATGAACTGTACTTTCCATAATTTCTCACAGACACTTCTTTCAAAGAAACTTGGTTGGTTATACATGAAGTAAACTGTGCCACATTGTACTTAATTTTTTTTGTATGCACACAAAGAGCCTAATACTATAATTGGTTTTAATATCACCTATCATGATATTGTTTTGATGAGAAATATCACGAAGCCGCTGTCGTTTGTAGTTGGGTACATGTGCAGCATAGCACATAAACACTGAACACTGCTGCCATAGGTACATGCTAACAGTGAACACTATTCCTGCAATTGAAATGAACTGCTTACATTATTGACACCCACAAAACATGGATCCTGCAAACTGTGGCCTTCGGCCACTTTCTGCCAACCATTCTGCAATTGTCCTCTCTACAGAACTGAAATCTCATTTTAGGAGTTACCTAAAACTTAACTACCATATGGTTGCAACTGCAGCTGCCCGTGCTAAAATGTTCATAAAAATCAAAGGAAGTAGAAAACAGCAGAATTTTCTGCTGCCCTTATCATGTAAAAGATTAAAATTATTATTTGTTGCAGAAAATTTGTTTGACTAGTGGATTGATGGTCCATTGGTAGCATCCTTCTGTTTCTTGTAACTGCTTTAGAAAATGCTTTACTGTCTCATAGACCAAGGAAAATAGAAAAAGTCTCTTAACATATAATATTGATACAAAAGACACAAACTTCTTTTGATAAGTGTGTATGTATGTTGTCTTTGTAAGTCTTCTTTAGGTAATGACTGTTTCCATTGATACAAACAGCAGAAAATCCCTTTGATAAATCACTGTGTATGTTGTCTTTGCAAGTCTTCTGTAGGAAATGACTGAACTTCTTTGTCTTAAAAAGACATCAGATATGGTTCTTGTATGTTGAAATCACTCTCACTATTCACCTGATTATGCACCAGTTTCATTCCACCAACCCCCCCCCCCCCCCCCCCCCCTCCCTTATTTATGTAGCCTCAGTGTGACCTTTGAACATATCTGGACCTTATGAAGATCAGAAATATTAAATTTTAAAGTCTCAGTCCCATGTTTCTGAAGTCTCATTTCTAAGTATCCAGTTAATGAACTTAGAAATGGAGAAGCCGCACAGTACCTCAGAAGTGTATTGGACGAGGAGGGGGGGAGTTGTCTTACAATTTTTTTCTGGTCCATAATTAATGATTACTAAGAAATGTTTTGGTTGCACCAGTATCTTTTCTCATATGGCCACACCAGCAGCAGCTTTTTAGCAGCAATTCATAACACTATCCTTTGTCACTCACACTGTTGTCATTTTCTAATTTTTATTTTATAAGTTATAAGCATTAAAAAACGAAATTATTTTGTCTTCTCAAACTTTTGTCTCTCATTAGAAAATTGTAGAATGAATTTTCAATTTGCAGCAGTGTGCACACTTGATTTGAAACTTCCTGTGAGGTTAAAACTGTGTTCCAGACTAGGACATGATCCTGAGTCTTTTCCTTTTGCAGGCAGGTGGTTTACTGGCTGAGTTATCAAGACAGTGTCACAACCTGGCCTCATAGTGTTCACTCTGCTTCAGAGTGAAAATTCATTCTGGAAATAGTCCCCTGTGGCCATAGCATCTCTCTTCCATATCCTTTATTCCAGGAGTGCTAGTCCACAAGATACGCAGGAAAAATTCGGTGAAGTATGGGAGCCAGGAGAAGAAATAGTTGTGGAAATAAAGCTGTGAGGACTGTTCATGAGTCATGTTTGGGTAGCTTAGTTGGTAGAGCACTTGGCTGCAAAACGCAAAGGCAAAGGAACTAGGTTTGAGTCCTGGACTGGCACGCAGTATTTTATCTGGCAGGATGTTTCACATCAGAAAATTGCTTTTTCTGTTTGCATATTTTGAATATGGTTTTGCCATAATAAACTGTGAATAGTTTTCCGTACTTTAAGTAGCTGGCAGATTTTTTAATTTGTGGTTGTTAAGTCCTCACAGCATCCAATATTGCATGAATTCCACAGTTACCGCCCAACCACTGTTGCATACAAATTGCAGATACACAAGCCTCGTACTATATCTATACTCTAATAAACCTAACTTACACACCGTATATCACCTGCAAAGAGAGGAATTAAAAAGTGTTGTGCTTGGCAGGACAGCCAACACCTTGTTACTAATGGAGGCCGAAAGGCATGCGTTTTAGCTCACGCAGGCTGGCGTGAGATCTGGCACATGACAAGGGAATTAGAATTGAGAAAAATGGACGTAGCTGGTGGAATACTTAACTTTAATCCATTAATGGAGAACGTAGCTCTTGACAGTGCATGATTTACAATATCAATAGAAACTGATCATGGCGCCTTGCTAGGTCGTAGCAAATAATGTAGCTGAAGGCTATGCTAACTATCGTCTCGGCAAATGAGAGCGTAGAAGTCAGTGAACTATCGCTAGCAAAGTCGGCTGTACAACTGGGGCGAGTGCTAGGAAGTCTCTCTAGACCTGCCGTGTGGCGGCGCTCGGTCTGCAATCACTGATAGTGGCGACACGGGGGTCCGACATATACTAACTGACTGCGGCCGATTTAAAGGCTACCACCTAGCAAGTGTGGTGTCTGGCGGTGAAACCACATTCCTCCCCCGCAAATCGGCGTACGGTTGTGGCATAAGGCTTCCGCCCGCCGTGGAGAGGATCCCATGTTGACGTATGCGACAAGGTGGGGAGCCTAACTACAGGCGAGGCTATGGCTCCCGCACCCTGCCATTCGGACTGCGGGGAACTAGGAAACGCCTGAAAACCTGCTCCAGGGTGCACGCCAACATGAGGTGTATGCGCCCGTAGAGAGACAGGAGGGGCCGAAGGGTCGACCTCCATCGGGCCAGGGCAACCGACGGTCGAAGACGACATACAGTCCGGAGCGGGCAAGAGTTCCATGTCGGAGGACAACTGGTCACGAAAAGGGTTCGGTGGCGCGTGACCCAGGGAGGCGCCCGGCGGTTGCAGCGATGAGTCCACTGCGGGCGTCGCTGGCAGGAGAACAGGCGGCGGCGGCGCATTGCCATGGGGCAAAATGGAAGGCAGTGTCGGTAACACCTGGGGCTGAGGCGAGCCAGTAGAACAGTCCCCGGGGGGCTGACCGGACGGCACCGTCGCTGAAAGCAGACGGCGAGTGGCAGATCCCGTGCGACGACAGAGGCGTAGCTAGTTGAGATGCCGGCGCACCTCACCAGAGGCCCCCAAAACCAGATACATAGCGCGTCCGAGGCAGTGAAGTATGCGCCCTTCGAGCCAACGCCGTGAACCTCGATAGTGGCGATAGTAGACGTCGCCTGGAGCAAAAGCAGGTGTCTGCCGCTGTACAGGAACCTGATGCGGCAGATGTAGCAAAGACATCAAGGTTCGATGATAACGACCATGGAGCAACTCAGCCGGCAAGCGACCTTGTCGGGGTTGAGAGCGATACAAGGACAAAAAGAGCAATAACATGACCTCCCGAGAATGCGACTCTTTTAACTTCAACATCTGTGACTTGAAAGTCCTGACCAATCGTTCATCGGCACCGTTTGACTGTGGCGAAAATGGCGCGGACATCAGATGTTGAATACCATTGGCCTTGCAGAATGACTGAAATTCTGCGGACATGAATTGTGGGCCATTGTTGCAAACAATAATCTGTGGAAGACCTTCAATGCAAAAGATAGCAGATAACACTTGGATGGTGGCAGATGGCGTCGTGGAAGACATCTGGACAACAAAAGGAAAATTACTGAATGAAACTACCACAACCAACCATCGAGCATTCCAGAATGGACCAGCAAAATCGATGTGTAAGCTTTGCGAAGGGGAAGTGGCTTTTGGCCATGCAAAGAATTTCCGCGGTGGTGCTGATTGTTGTTCGGCACACACCATGCAAGAAGAGCACATATTCGTAATCGCGGCATCGATTCCGAACCAAGTACAGTGCCGACGAGCAAGTTGTTTCGTTCTCACTATACCCCAATGTCCTTGGTGGAGAAGCTGTAAGACAGAGGACTGTAACAAAAGTGGTACCACGACCCTGGACTGATCATTATCAGAACGCAACAGCAAAACACCACGTCGTACAAAAAGTCTTTCCTTGTGAGCAAAAAATCGGCGAATCAACGGGTCCGCGATCCATGACTTTGACAAGGGCCATTGCGTAGCAACAAAATGCAGCACAGGAGCAAGGACAGGGTCGGTAGCTGTGGCTGTAGCTAGACGACGAAAATCAATCGGAAACGATTCGACCACGTCATTTGTTTCCGCATCAATGAACATGCAAGCAAGTTTGGAGGAATCTAATGCCCTATCCTCAGCAACAGGCAAGCGGGACAACGCATCGGCGTTTCCGTGCTTAGCAGTGGACCGATACAAGATATCGTAGCGGTACTGCGAGAGGAAAATAGACCAGCGAATGAATTTCTGCGCTGTATGTGGAGGTACAGGCTTGGTTGGATGAAAATGTGATGTCAAAGGTTTGTGGTCTGTGATTATGGTAAAGTGACGACCATACAAGAAATCATGAAACTTTGTAACACCAAATACGAGAGCCAATGTTTCTTTCTCGATCTGGGAATAACTTCTTTGAACAGACGAGAGCAATTTGTACGCAAAGGCAATAGAGCGATCGTGCGATCCATCTTTGTGTGCAAGCACAGCACCGATCCAGAAATCTGATGCAACCACCATCAACAAGAGGGGCTTCTGGGGATCGAATGGCATAAGGCAAGTATTGGAAAGCAACGCCAGTTTCAACTGGCGAAATGTGCGTTCGCATTCCGTCGTCCAGAGGAACGGAACACCCTTACGGCGTAAGTGATGAAGCGGAGCTGAAATGGAAGAGGCATGCGGAATATATCTGTTATAATACGTAATTTTTCCCAACACACTCTGTAGCTGCTTCAAATTCTGCGGCGAAGGCAAGTCTTGTATGGCACGAAGGTGTGTGGGACTGAGCATTGAGTACATGTCCCAAGTATGGCAAATCCCGAGCAAAAAACACACATTTGTCCTTCCGTAAGCGAAGACCATTTTGTCGCAAGACCTGTAATAATGTTCGGAGATTGGCCAAATGTTGTTGTTCTGTCTTTCCGGAGATCACAATATCGTCCAGATAATTTGCTGCAGTTGGGACCGACGCACAAACAGTTTGTAGATATTGCTGAAACAATGCAGGGGCGGATGCACACCCGAATGGCAGTCGTTTGAATCGATACAAACCAAGATGCATGTTAACCACCAAAACGCGCTGGGATTCTTCGTCCACCGGTATTTGCAAGTGCGCATCTGCCAGGTCCAACTTCAAAAAATATTTACCCGGGCACAGTTTGTCAAAAAGATCTTCCGGGCAGGGTAAAGGAAAAGTTGCAACCACTAGTTGTGGAGTCACTGTTGCCTTGAAGTCCACACAAAGTCTCAACTTTCCGGAAGGTTTTGGCAAAATTACTAAGGGTGATGCCCAGAGAGAAGCCTGCACACGTTCAATTACGCCTTGTGATTCCAAATCGTGTAATGTGTTTGCGACCTCATCACGCAATGCGTGGAGAACATTGCGCGCTCCGAAAAATTTCTGTTGCGCGTTTACTTTCAGTTCCAAATGTGCTTTATAGTTCTTAGCACAACCAAGTCCCGGTGCAAAAATGTCTGCAAATTCTTCACATAGACGAGAAACACTGTCTGAAGGCACAGTCTGGTTCACTGAGAGGACCTGATTTACTATAGACAAGTTAAACAACTGAAATAAATCGAAACCAAACAAGTTCACTGCAGAAGAAGAACGAAGGATGTAAAATGACACAAGTTTTGTTTGTCCTTTGTATGTTGCAAGAAGGCTGCACTGTCCTAACACAGGGATATTTTGTCCTGAATAACTACTTAATTTAACATTTGCGGCACGCAACGGAGGTGTGCCCAGCAGTTTGTAAGTGTCTCGATTGATCAGTGAAACTGCAGCACCGGTATCGAGCTGGAATGGTATCACTTTGCCGTTAATGTCCAAATCCACAAAAAGTTTATTGTCCTGCTGATGACAAGAGCGACTGTCTCGTGCAACGTGAACTGACACTGGTACACAATCACTTGCGACTTGACGGGAGTTCCGGCGATGTCGACGCACACTATTTTTGGGAGTTAGAGAGAGTGGCACTGGGCGGAGTGGAATGAAACTACATGAATTTCCATGGGCAAAGTTTCACTAGCCTGAGTATCATTGGTTTGATTCCGATTCCGGCGCGAAGCAAAGGGCCTAGAACGGTTGTGAGCTTCCGATCTGAGCTTTTTCTGATAAACATTTTGAATATGTCCCTCTTTATTACAATAAAAGAAATAGCTTGGCGTGACGGTCAATTCTCACATGAATGTTTAGTAGCACACCACGGGCATGATTTGATTACTGCATTTGCTTGCTTGCGTGGCACACGTGGCTGACAGCCTGGCGGCAGCGGCGCGGCCGGGCGCGAGGGCTGTTTACTGCTCCGTGCAGCTCTCCCGGCGGGCCGGTGAACCTGACACACTGTTGGCGAAGTTTCAAAGGATTCCTGAGCAAAGTCAAGTGTGTCCTGCCAATCTAGTATGCCCATTACTTGTTGAAGGGAGGGATTTACTAGTTTCAAAATCTGTTCCCTTATAAGAACATCAGAAACGTTCTGTGCAATTGCATCACGTACCATAGTATCTGAATAAGGGAGTCCACATTGACACTCAAAAGCACAATCCCTAGTAAGGCCTTGCAAGGTTG
This sequence comes from Schistocerca gregaria, assembly GCF_023897955.1. Lineage (NCBI taxonomy): Eukaryota > Metazoa > Arthropoda > Insecta > Orthoptera > Acrididae > Schistocerca > Schistocerca gregaria. The sequence goes on from NC_064925.1 coordinate 261,453,774, forward strand.
CAACCCACTCCCGATTAGTCAGATCTGCCGTACGTTTTGTACGAAAGAAGGTATACCGTTTGGCAACTACATTGACTGATTCTTTGAAATATGCATCTAATGCAGACAAAATTTCTTCGTAGGACAGAGTTGCTATGTCGCGTCGGAGAAATAATTTGACTATCACACGGTACGTTTGAACCCCGATGGAGGAAAGGAGAAAAGGCTGCCGCTCGTTACCTTGAATTCTGTAGGCGGCGAGATGGAATCCAAATTGGCGTGAACACTCCATCCAGCTTTCCAGTGCAGCATAAAAAGGTCGAAAAGTGGGTGCAACAGTGTGTTGTGGCTGCGTTAGCGGTGAAGCGGCTGCTGCCGCATCGTTTTGCATCGCATGATGACCCTGGACGAGCTGTCCAAGGGCATCCAGTAAGGCCTGCGTCTGCTGATTCTGTAAGCGATAAAATTCGGACAGTATATCTGGAGATTGTGGCGAAGCCATTACACAAGTAAATCAGGGCAATATCAATAAGAACACTTTTACTCTCGTCGCCAATGTTGTGGTTGGCAGGAGAGCCAACATCTTGATACTAAAGGAGGTCGAAAGGCACGTGTTTTAGCTCTCACAGGCTGGCGTGAGGTCTGAATCATGACAAGGGAATTAGAATTGAGAAAAATGGATGTAGCTGGTGAAATACTTAACATTAATCCATTAATGGAGAACGTAGCTCTTGACGGTACATGATTTACAATATCAATAGAAACTGATCATGGCACCTTGCTAGGTCGTAGCAAATAACGTAGCTGAAGGCTATGCTAACTATCGTCTCGGCAAATGAGAGCGTAGAAGTCAGTGAACTATTGCTAGCAAAGTCGGCTGTACAACTGGGGCGAGTGCTAGGAAGTCTCTCTAGACCTGCCGTGTGGCTGCGCTCGGTCTGCAATCACTGATAGTGGCGACACGCGGGTCCGATGTATACTAACGAACCGCGGCCTATTTAAAGGCTACCACCTAGCAAGTGTGGTGTCTGGCGGTGACAGCACAAAAAGAATATAAACTTCCAAAGCACTGAATTTAATTTCCTTACAATCAGTCAAGACATTAACTAATTATGGCAAATACTAGGGAATGGCATGGCATGAGATACTAAGACTTGAAAGGTGCTGATTCCACTGAACTGAAGGAAGAATGGAAGGCTAAGTGTGTGCCACACATGTTAAATATTGTGAAAAGAGTTGATAGTGGACTGCAGAAAACTGGATTTGGAGTTAAGCTCCAACAAGAATTTGCTTCCAGAGTATATAAAAGTAAGCTTAACAATCCTCAGCATGCAGTCCTACGTTTCCAAACGCTGTAAACAAGAAGGAATTTAGTGCATGTATACGCTTTGCTATTTACAATTTGGAAAATGATTTGCTGCTTTATAATAAAATAACTCATTAATAAAATGAAGTAAATTACAACAATATGAACTGTAAGAAAAGTAGGTTTTAAAAGCTATAGTTCAGTTTTCCCTTGTTGGTATATTCTGTTCAGTTATTGTATTGTTTACTCTGTTACCCACTAACAAAATATGACATTTTGTCATAACTGTAGATTAATAAGCTGAAAATGCATTAAGAAAGTTATGTAGGAGAATTTAAAGCACTAACCCTCAGAACATATTATACAACGCTATTGCTTTTTTTCAATGGATGTTACATCATAATCAGCTAATATTAGATATCTGGAATTCATACTCGTTACACATAGTGTCTCTTACTACAATATGTGAAAATCTCAAAATGTTTCTCATTCTTTGCAGATAGCAGACTACAACATGATACCAGACACAGCAAAGTTGGCAGAAAGGCCACGTGTATGCTTACAGGAATCGACAGATGAGATACCAATGGATTACACGAAGTTGTTTGATCAGCGTTTATTCTCCATACATACAGGCATTGTGGCAGATGCGATTGAAGCTTACAATCAATTGAACGTGAAACATGAACCCCTCAGACTTATAACACCTCAGTTTGAAACACCACTTCCATTTCTTCAAGCAGCTGTGAGTTTAAACTGATGTTGTGCACCTTTGAACTTATAATGTAATTTTTCCTTATAATGTGTTAATTGATTTCCTTCTTAGTCTATGCTGTATTACATTTTATTATATTTCAATAGGTATTTCCACCATCATTCAGAGAGCTCCCTCCTCCTTCTTTGGAGCTCTTTGACCTGGATGAAGCATTTAGTTCAGAGCAGGCAAGACTTGCCCAGCTTGCAAATAAGTGTCAGCTGACAGCTGGAGAAACAGAATCAGAAGCAGATGTGGAATACTTTATTCGTGAATGTGGATATGCCCTGGGTGTAGATGCACCCTCTCCTGACGCTAGATCAATTCTACATGCAGTTGGGTTGCAGATTGCAGAATTCCGCAAACTGGGTCAACCAGGAGAATAAATAAACTATTATCTGAAGTAATTGTTCAGAATTGTTGTGTTAGATTTTGGTGGTGTGCATTTTCTACTTTATTCAGTATTGCTTTAAACAATAAAATATCAATATTTTAAATAGTTGGTGATGTTTTGCATTAGTCCATCCACATTTCCACCTGTTGAAATGTTTTCATTGTATACAGTTCAATCTTCAAGGAGGAGAATAAAAACTATCCATGTTTGTTAATTTTTTGTTGTTGTAAAATGAGGTTAGTGCAAATGAAAGAATGGGAAGACACATCTTGTCAGTAAGAATAGGGCACCAGGTAGTGAAGGACAGAAATAGTGTGATATTAAAAGTGTATGTACTGCAATTGAGAGGAAAAAAGAAAAGAAAAGAAAGAAAGGGGCCAATAACTTGACACTGCAGACTTTCTGTGTGGAGTAAATACAAGTTAACATTATGCAGCATGACAAAAATGTTGCTGTACACTTATCAGCAGTAAAAATGCCTGTGTAAATTGAAGCCTTAAAAAATAATATGAAGCATAGCAATCTCACAGTTTACAAAAGAGATGCTTTGAAAAAGTAATATTATTTGAATATTACACTGAAACCGTTGTCAGTATTCTGAATAGAATGTAGACCAGCAAATAAACTCTACAGTCATTAGCTATGGAGGGTATCTCAGAAGAAACTACACAACTTCAGCCTTGTGGCTCCAGAAAAAATTAACATGTACAAGCAGTTTTGGTGTATAAGATTCATAAAGCCAGATTTTTTTAGTCTGTTTGAGTACATGTGCCTTGACATGGCATGAATGAGGTGAGAAATCATTACACCAGCTACGAGGTGGGTATGAATAGCCAAAACTCTGATGATGAATTTTTGATACTTTAAATCATGTAGTAAGTATTTTTTACTTGGGATATTAATAATGGTGTCTATTAAACAAGATGAATAAGTAAAATACTTTTTTTGGGAGGGGGGGGGGGGGGTGAAATAATGAAGTGTATATACTTTCTCAGAAAAAGTACGCGTTTCAAAAGATTCAAATTTTTTCATACAAAATTTCAGTTTCTTTGATTAATTAACATAATGATATTATCTTCTAATATAAAACAGAAAAAGAAAATAAAAGGTCTTATATGAGATCAATTAGCTCAGCACCAACATTACACATACAAATCAGCACATTCACCGCACATAAAAATCGTGTGCTCCATACATATTGGCTTCTCACACTTCAGACAACAAAGTTTTATTTTCCTGTCCTTTTTTCCCCCAGTATAGTCACCACGCTTGACGTATCTACCAGTCATTTTTTTGGAACTGGCGATGAGTTTCTCCCAGTTGATTAGCAATCCTCTTTCGAATTTCCCTTGGAAGACATATTGAGTATACCATAAAAAAATGTCATAGGCCAACCTTTGCTGTTGCGGGCAATATCATAAGTGGCACTCAGTTCACACCTGTCAATTGGTCTATGTTTTTATCACAGCGTAAAGTTGACATGACCAGCACAACTTTATTTTTTTTACATTCGTATGACACCAAATCGAGAAATATATACTTCTGTTCCTTTTTAGAAAATATCAGGTACACTTGTATTGTTTATATGAACTGTGCCAACAGAAGTTAATGAATGTTCTTGCAAGAGATGGATCATAAGAGGGTAACTAGTAAACCAATTATCGAATGTCAAATTCGTATTTGTTTTCGTTATTGGATCCACTAAACAGTTTAAAATATCATATGCTTTATTACCAAGCTGGTAATGTCCTGGTGGCAGCCTTCCCAAGTATACTTCCAGTTGGAGGATATAGAATGTCGTCGCATCTATAAGAGCATATATTTTTAGGTCATATTTGATTGGCTTGTTTGGCATTCATACACAGAATGGAAATCTCTCTCAGAAAGATAACAGCATCTCATCAATTGTAATGTTCTCAGAAGGCATATAGTGTTGTTAAATATTTTCAACAAAATTATCTCCTATAGCATCTAGATTGTCAGTCTTTTTCCTTTCATCCTGAGTGTTCGTATCATCGAATCTCAAACAATTCTGGAGTAAGTGAAACCCCTGCAGTGACATTGTAGTCCGAAAGATTGCAACTCCAGTACCATCTGTACACCACCAATTGAGCCGTTTAGGTTTGCTATATACAAAAGTCCCATAAATGCCTTCAAACACTCCAAAGTTGCATCGTTCATGTGGTACTGCTCTTTATTTTCTGGATATTTTCCCTTGATATTCCTTATTTGATTGATTGTATGTGTAGTATAGTATTCAACATACTGTTTGTTATAAAAAGACTCCAACATTCAGTCTCTGTTTTGCAGCACCTTTTACACCTGGAGAATTGGTACTAATATTCTCTGAACGAATATAAACACTTTGCCTAGGACAATCCCTCATCTATTTTGTACCATTTTTCGATGTAGAAAAAATTCCACATAACTCACGTGACTGACTAGGAACCGCTAACACAGATTTGGGGTCTTCTGAATCATCCAAAATATCCTCTTGCTCCAAATCACTTTCTTCACTTCTTTGAGAAATTTAGTCAATCTTTTCTTCACTCTCAGAGTCACAGGAACTAGCATTTGAACAGTTTTCTAAAACTTTCTCTATTAGTTCTTGTAGCCGATGTTCATTTTCTTTATAAGACATCTTGAGAAATATAAAATCTAAAAATAAATCAAAGAATACTATAAATAACTGTATATCTCATTAACTTGCTGATAGCTTTAAAATGCAATTCTGACTACGAGGTCAGGCATGGCGCACCCTAGCCACTCTCTGAAGCTGGCACAACAATAAACTCAACTCTGCATCTTGCCTCCCTCTCCCTTACCTCCAGCTATTGTGACAGCAAGATTTGTGTGGCAACAATGACATTCAATAATAAGCACTTCAAAACACCTCGGGTATGACATACACAACCTCACACACACCAGGTTCACAAACATTCACAACATCCAACCTGCATTCCAGCTCCATCCACTCTTAGCACAACATGTCTGCGTTGATCGTATCAGTGTTATCTACATTTACTTCTATACTCCGCAAACCCCTATGAAGGGCTTGGCAGAGTGTACATCCCAGTGTAACAGTTGTAAGGGTTACTTCCTGTTCCATTTCCTGCATACTGTAATTATTCTAATCTTGTCCCCACTATGTGAGTGATACGTAGTATATCTTTGGAGTCATTTAAAGTTTGTTCTCAAAAATTAGTTAATAGACTTTCTTGAGGTAGTTCGTGTCTTATCATCAAGAGTCTGCAAGTTCAGTTACTTCAGCATCTTTGTGACACTCTCTCATGGATCAAACAAATCTGTAACCATTTGTGATGCCCTCCTCTGTATACGTTGAATACCTCGTTAGTCCTATTTGGTTGGGGTCCCAAATACTTGAGCAATATTCTAGAATGGTCATGTGAGTGATTTGTGAGCAGTCTCCTTTGCACAGTGATTGCACTTCTCCTGTATTCCACCAATAAACTGAAATCTACCACTTTATATCCCTACGAAGTGTTACACGCAGGTATTTGTATGAGTTAGCGAATGCCAACAGTGACTCACTGATATTATGGTCAGAGGTTACTAAGTTTTTTTGGTTTTTTTCTCATTTTTTTCATTTTGTGAAGTGCACAATTTTACATTCCTGAACATTTAAAAGTAAGTTGCCAATCTTTGCATCACTTGGAAATCTTATAAGTATCTGAATATTAAGCAGCTTCTTTCAGACAGTGCTTTATTATAGATAACTGCATCATCTGCAAAAAGTTTGAGGTTACTATTAAAATTATTCACAAACTCATTAATGTGCTACATAAACAGGAAGGGTTCCAACACACTTCCCTGGGGCACACCCAAAATACTTGTACATCTGATGATGACTCTCCATCCAAGATAACATTCTGCATCCTCCATACCAAAAAGTCCTCAATATAGTCACAAATACTTTTGACAATAAGTGTAGATGTGGGTCTGAGTCAAATGCTTTTCGAAAATTGATATATATGGCCTATACCTGATTGGCTTGATCGAAAGTTTTCACTATGTCATATGAGAAAAGTGTGAGTCGGTTTTCGCATCATTTATATTTTCGGAATCCATGCTGGTTAGCATGGAGGATGTCATTCTGTTTGGCATACCTCATTATGTTTGACTTCAGAATATGTTCCAAGATTCTGTAACAAATTGATGTCAAGGATACTGGACGGTAGTTTTGTGGATCACTTCTACTACCCTTATTGTAGCTGGGTGTTAACTGTGCTTTTTTCTAACCACTGGGCATGATGGATAGATTATAGTTACAAGAGGGGCTAACTCAGCCGCAAACACAAAATAGAATCTGTTAGAATTGCATCAGGCCCTGGAGCTTTGTCGAAGTAGCCAATTAATAATGCCATGACTTCCTAAGATCATGCCCTGAAATGAGGTCCATTCTGTCAAACTAAATTAGTTTTTTTTGTCGCTCTCCAGTATCTTTGTCAGACCCATCTCCCTACATGATGGCTCCTACCCATGATTGTCCCAGCTGCAAGACCTGCCCTCTGCACCCTCCAACCACCACCTATATCAACCCTGTAACTGACAAAACATTTACTGTCAGAGGGAGAGAGACCTGTGAAACGACACACCGTATATCAGCTGTTATGTAAACACTGTTCGGCCTTTTATGTCGGAACGACTACCACCAAGTTATCAGTTAGGATGAATGGGCATCAGCAGAGGGTGTATATTGGCAACACACAATATGCTATTGCACTACAACATGACAGTAATGGTGCCTGTGTCACCACATGGGCAGTCTGGATTCTTCCCCAAGACACCAGATTCTGAGAACTCCGCAGGTGGGAACTGGTGCTACAACATGTCCTTGGTTCACACCACACAACTGGCATTAATTTACACTAATTTTTTGGCTCTCAGCATTTCTTCACAGTAACTATTCCTTTCTTCACTCCATTTTAGTTTTCTACATCTTTCGTTTCCTGACCTGTCAGTTTTTCACTGTCCCTTTCCCATCTCTTATCATGAAAGTGCACTTAGCTTTCCACTCTTATTAACTCGTGCACAATATTTTATCAGTTATCTCTGTCTTGCATATTACCCTTTCTTTCACCTTTAAGCTCTCAGGTTTTCAAATCTTGCCCGGTGCAGTCGCAACAATTAGTCTCCCATTCACATCCTGTCCAGTGTCTTCTGTGACCCAGGTTTCTAGGTGACTTCTCCGAACTCGACCTCTTTTTCCTAAACCTCACCTGTCTTTCTCCTTCACCCCTCTTCCTTGCCCTTCAACCCTTCTGCCAGGAGGAGGAGCCCTGGCTCCGAAAGCTTGTATACATAATATCTTTTATATGCATTTTTTTCTGTCCTGCTTGGTGAGTAGAATTTTTATCTATAAATTACTAAAAGGGTTTATATGGAAGAGTCAAATTCATTTAGTATCTCATAATAGTTAACACTTTCTTACAGCACCACACTGCCAAGAAACAAAGGCCATAAGTAGTAGTTCCTATACAGCTGCGGGGTGGGTTAGCCAGACCACAAGAACAGCAATATATGCAAGATTTATTAAAAGTACCATTCATTGAGGGATTGACAGAGTCAATGTGACTGTGACATATCACACTTACCTATATAAGGTAGATTATATCATAATTGGCAGTTGAATTTTAACAGATGTTATTGTGTTTCACTCTTGATATTCTGTGGAAAATGTGCGTCATGTGGTAGTTGATAATTATGGCGCTGGGTTGAGAGGTGTGCAATAACATTTAATCAGCATCTTCATAACCTAGATGGAAACTGACAGTTCAAAATCAAGAGGCTGACCTCCAGTAAATAATTACAACATATTATACCAAATCATAGTGATGATCAAAGTACGGCCATTAAAAAAAATACAGAACAGAATGCCTTCAACAGAAATTGATCAGATTTCACACTAGCCAACTGACAATACCATACTTGAAAGAAATACCCAAAATATCTCCCACCATTAGTCGCATTTAAAACAATTACAACACACTAATTATGATTTCAAATCCAGATTGCTCCATCCCAAAAATCAATCCCAAACAGTAGTAACCAGAGGTTTAAAAAACACACAACAGTCCAAAAAGGACCATTCCAAAACAAGCAATAGCCAAAACATGAGCAATAAGCATGGCTACAAATTATCTGAAATGCCCTTGGCAAAAACAACAAGCACTGGCATTCAATCAGCAAAGTTAACTAACATTGATACTATACTACTAGTCAGTAATGAATAAAAAACATATACTGATTTCTTAACCCAGTCAATAGCACCTGCACAGACATGCATCACAGTCCAGATGATGATACAACTCACTTCATCCATCTTTTAACCCAGTTAACAAAGTGTCCATACCCAAATTTCACTGCTACACAATAGTTTATAGGCTGCTAGGATCCCTCATTCTATGCAAAGAATCTCCCCTTCACACAACCCAAACTGAGGCAAGAAGGACCCAAAATAATATTCTGGTGGCAAATTTAGTTGATGAGCCCAGTTTCTCATCTGGTTGGGGCACATGACACTTTAACCCCCTACATGGCCAATGTGACAGCAGGTCATATTTCTTCATCGATGGCTCAATGGGGAGGGCCACAATTGCACCACTAGGGTGTATACGACCCGGGACAACCGGGAGATCTGGGAAAAACATGGGAATTTTTTCATCCGGGAGAAAACCGGGAAAAGCCCGGGAATTGTTTATAATTCCGGGAATTTTTCATTGTATTGGTTTTCCATTAAATTTTTGTGAATTTGGCTGGTAAGAACCAATACTCCAACAAAGGATATTACTATATCCCGCTACTGCAGAATAATACTGCAGCAACAAAACATGAAAGAGAGGAAAAAAACGAAAATAAAACTTAAGTCGCAAAGGAAATGCGCCGTATACAACAACAAAACCCAGTGCTCATACAAGCGTGTGCCAACAGCACAGTGTGTTGAAGGCTTAGGAAAACTATGCAATGCTTCATAATAACACATTGCATCCGGCCTCCGATGAGTATGACGTGACAACTGTTTAAGTCATTTGAGCAGTTGCGGGCGGTTTTTGTGCATGCGCAGTTTAGTTGCGTATGAGTAATACCTTGTCCCGCTTCTGGTTACAGAAGTGTGGCTGGGCGCCACTACCTAACAATGCCCCGGTTCAGAAATATAGTAAATCTGGGGCTGATGCACAGAGCAGTCCGAGTTCTGGTTGGAAGGTGGGTCGTCTCCATGTGACCTGTGTTTACGTTCAGTGATTTTGCTGTTTCCTCTTCGTTTATTGCTCTCACGTTAAATGAAAACAAAACGGATTTTTGTGGCTGGGAGCTATCAAATGAGTTAAAATATGTTCGCTTAGTAACAGAAGGTTAAAATATGTTATTAGTTTCAGATTTTAATTCCACTTTATAATCAAGCATTAATTGCCTTGCAGATCAATGAAGTTATTTTTGTCAGTTTGCTAAAGAGATTTGGCTTTTAATCTTTTCTGCTGAGGCAGTCAGTTTAGTTGAAACGAAACACTCTTGGCCTGTTTCAACTGTTCGCTACATTTCAAGTGCATGGCATTATACCATAATAAAGAACCAAACAAGATAATACAGCACTGGTACTCCAAGAAAATTTACATCCGAGTATGAACATACGAATGTGCACTTTAAGCCAAATTATGCATTTTAGTGTGGTTCACAAATTTCAGATACTCTTGGAGTATCCATGTCTTGTTTCTTTTATGACATAATGTAGATCTTTTAATGTTTTACACGTACAAACATATGGGCTTCCTGCGTCATCGTAGCTGCGTAAGCAAGGTGACGCCTGTTATCTGGCGCTCTCTTGCAACTGCTGAAACAAACCTATTTCTAACAGGTCGCGGGAAAATATTGCGAATGGTGGTTTGAAAAGCGTTACATTCAAAGCAAATTTTCCTGCAAGATGAACTATGTTCGATGAGTTTCTTAAATCACAAAGTGTTTGACTCCATTTAAAAATCAACGCTTTGAGGACAACTATTTAGAAGAATTTCGAGCCTAGATCAGACATTTACGTCATTATTAAAAATTTTACTGGAACGTTTTTGTGATGTATCTTAATTTAAACCATGAACTTTTCTCATTTGTGTGTTCGCTCTAGTTAAGACAGATCTTGCTATTGGCTGACTACATCACATGTCTCATGCTGTCATCAGCGGGCGAGATCAAGTGACATCAGCTATGACTGGCTTACAAAAGCGCATTGCAATCTCATTTTCAGTGCTTCGGAAGTAACATGCGGTGTTTGGTGGAATTCAGATTAATACCTTTGTAATACAAAAATATGCAGCATACATGCCCCTCCCCTCCCCCTTCCGGGAGTTTCGTTGTCTAAAGTGCCGGGAAATTCTAAGTCGGTATATAAAACCATAAGCATTCAAAGGATTGATGCGTTTTACAGTGTCGAGCAAGAGTATACTGACACTTAACTCGGAAAATGTGTGTTTTCACCTGGGAGAATGTGTATTTTTAACCGGGAAATCCGGGAATTTTTTTTTTCTTTGTCCACGTATACACCCTGACCACCGCAATGCGAAAGCCAGGTCTGCAATGCCTCAAGCAGTTGTTGTGAGCATGTATATTTCTCCGATGGCACAGGCAGGATACACCAGGGCTGTTTGACAAATGATCACTATGGCATGGTGACATGATGTAATTGAACCACAACTTCTCCCCACCCAACTCTAAAGCCCAGGAAGGGAGAGACACCGGGACTCGCACATGCACACATTAGTAATATGGTTGTGGAATCGTGACACCATATTCCAGTATATACACAAAGTTGAAATTGATTGATTATTCCATGTGGGAATCTCACTATATGCCAATAGAGCTGCCAGAGGTTGCTTTCATGGAGTGTTCAGTGATAAACACGGAGTCCTAATTGTCAGTTATTAAGCATATGATTGCAATCTATACATCTACACATCAAGGATTACTTGCCCCTCTAGTTTCCAACAAAAGGACCATATTTAGTGGTCATTTTACAAAGTTCAGACTCGCAGGGAAGCATCATCCTAATGAAACGATGTAGTCAGGGAAACATGATCCCTAAAAATCCACATGGTTTGAATCTCTTTCAAACAGGGTGACCAGCGTCATGAAGCGGAGGACCTGGACTGGGCCTCCAAACCTGGGCTAAAGTTTTCTTATTACATTGTATGAAGCCAAATCCCCTCCACCTGCCCCCCCAACCCCCCACCCCCCACTCTGTCTTGCTACCCCAAATCTTGTCACCCAGTGTTATTGGGATTGGCCACCTCCCAGCATTATATTGGCACTCCGGTTTCACATTGGTGAACTTCAGGATATTTTTTGTCTGTTTTCAGTTAGCACAAATCTGTGTAGCATCAGCTTTCTCCAGAAAAAGAGTACTGAAAGACCCCAAGTTGGACAAGGGGGGGCGGGGAGGGGGGGGGGGGGGTTTCGGTCTGAAAGTTAACATAAGGATGGTAGGAGTTTGCATGTGAACCTGATTCAGCCATATTGAAGGTACATCCGAACCACAGAAGGGAACTATTGGGAGGGGGGTGTCCATATGTGGAGTACAATTAAGGGACCGTGTAAATTGTGGTTTATGTGGTTTCCTTGTTCTGCAAATGACAGATATTAAGGTAATACGGTAATGCGTTATTGACAGTAGCAGCTTCAAAGCAGAAATTGTGGAAGGATGCTCAGGTGAAGGAAGTGGCAATATTTTTAACTCATAATCTATAGTGTAGGGCCTTGCTTACGAAGCATCCACCTTCCCAAGATGACTTATGATGCCAGTAATCCCTGACAAGTGTTTAATGCTGGCCTGCTAGACCATATGTCGTACACCCCGATATCAGGCTCTGATCTGCTTTTCCATAGCTTTCCATCTGAAGTGTTGCCTAATTTTCATTCTCATCTTAAAGATCCCCAAATGACTACCCATGAATGCGGCTTTCCTGAGGGAGCACAGAATATTCCTCTTCATAAAATACTGCCTATCAGTTTCTCCTTTCTTAATTCTCTTCTTCAATTTGCCCAGTTACAGGTCAATATCCTGCTGTTCCCCAATGTCTAAATAGTAAGACATCTGGAACTTGAAGACAGAATTACTGACCACCCACATCGCTATACAGCCAGTAGATCATGGTCTAGCCATCACCCAGCTGAGGATCTGGTTATGTGTTTGTAACAAGAATGGATAATGTTCAAGATAGATTTTGAACTTCTCAACTACAGGCAAAATGTCCAGAGTCTCTAGCTCGTAAATAGAATATTTAGCTTCAATCAAAGAAAGGACATATGAAGTGTATGCAATCAGTCAGGTCCCACTAGCATCATCATCTTGAAGGACTGCCATCAGTGTGTTGGCCTGAACAGTGAATTTCCCATTAAAGTCAGCCATTGCTAACAGGGGGCCACTTACCAAGACTACTTACAGGACTTGGAATTCTGTTTGCTTAGAAGAGCCCAATTCAAATTTCCTCCCCTTTCTACTGAAGTCAACAAGGAGTGCCATCATCTAAATAAGGCTAGAGATAAATTTCCAGAAAAAGTTGATTGTGGCATTAAATCCAGTTACTTCCTTCATATTCTTTGAAGGTGAGCATGACTGGATGGCATCCGTGCCGCTCTGGTCTACTCTTGACAACCCGAGTGGAGACTTGGTGACTTAAGAAGGAAATCTGGGGTTGTGCAAAGCTCACCTTTGATTGCTTAACAGTGAATCAGGCATTGAGGATATTTGTCAAAATTTGCATTAAAATTGCCATATCACCAAACTTCAGATCTTAAAAAACTTTATCCCCATAGACAGCTGAAATGGGACTCAGTTGTACTCATAAAGATTCCAATCTGTGGCAAAAGCCTCAACAAAATTTTATGCTTTGGCTAGTAGGGTTGGGTTAGTGAAAATTTTCACTTCCTGAAACCAGCCAGAACATGTATACAGCTCAGGCAGTGGGATTGACTAAAGAACAACTGTTTTATCTAAGGCTCTATAATCTACAATGGGGTGCACTTGTCTGCCCCTCAGGTACTAGAAAGAGGGTGCGAAAAGTAGTGATTTAAATGGCCTAAACTGAGCACGGCCGTGGACCTGTACTGTCCTCGAGTCTCTCATTGGTTGCAGATTTTAGTGTGTATTTGGATGGTTGACTCTTTCCTTTTTTTTGTTCTCATGGTCAGTCAACCAGTCTCCGGCTCTCTTCTTTTCTTCCGTTTCTTTCTGTCCGGTGTTCGTCTGTTCTCTTCTTGTCTCTAGCGTTCGCTGCCACATTGGTGTTCTTTCAGTGACTGGGGGGTGGGGCGTCTCCTCCCCCCTTGGGGTTTTACCTGCTGCGTAAATTTTTGTCTCGCCTGTTTTTGGAATGGGGGACTGATGACTTTAGCTGTTTAGTCCCCCTTAAACATCCCAACAACCACCACCAGGACTGTAATGTGGTATACAACGGGGGGTCCAAAGAGGGGGATGCCGTCGGTTGTTCTGTCATTTTTCCTGCCTCTGTCTTTAGGTTCCACCTGCCTTGGGCATTTACTATCTTTGACAGCAAACTTCGTGCAATTTTTAAAGCTGTGGATCACATGAAACATAAATGTGGATCCAAATTCCTCATATGCTCTGACTCGCTCAGTGTGCTGTAGACAAGTATCCAGCAGATAGAACTGTTCAGAACATCTACAGCACCATGCTGCACTTGCATAGACAAAGAAAGGTCTCATTCTGCTGGGTGTCCGGACACTTGGGTATCCATGAGAATGAGTTGGCCGATACTGTGGCCAAGGAGGCATATACCCTTCCCAACGTAATTGACTGCCCTATCCCTCTGTGCGCTGCGCTGTCATTGCTGCAAAGGTCTGTCATGAGTCTTTGGGAGGAAGAGTGGCTGGGCATGATGGAAAGTAACATGCAGTCAATAAAAGAGACTGTGAGGCCATCTCCTTCCGCCCAGTAATTGATGAAGTCGGTTTAATGAGACTTAAAATGGCACACAGCCCCCTGACACTTGCCTCCCATCTCAGATGTGAAGAACTACCTGTTTGTGATGCATGTGTTAGACTGATTACGGTTTGCCACATTTTAACCAACTGTATTTTATACAATGACGAGTGGATTCAAGCTGGTTTAGTGGCAGACTGGCCCCCAATTCTAGGTGATAATAAACTGAATGAGATTTTGTATTTTGTCTTCACTTCTACCTGAGCTCTTAGGTAGATGCTTTTAGTATGTTAGAGAACGACTGACTCATCTAATTACTATTTTTATGGACTTCTTTTCTGGACTTGCCTCTTAGTGGCTGTCCAGATCAGGTATCATTGTTTGTAATGGTCTGCCTTGACTCGTTTGCTCCATTGTACTGGTCAGACGAGTTGTATGTGTTCATGTAAAAAAAGAGTACAAGGAGCATATGTGGTCTTATGTTGTATTTTAGCCTATCCTCATTTTGTGTGCTATAGCCTCATTTGCCTCACACAGACAGAATACGTGCGTTGATGACTCCGATGTTGAGCGCTCTCCAGATACAGCAACAACAACCACCACCCTAAAATAGTGGGAAGCAACAAATCCTGAGCAACCTCGGCTTTAACCATCTGCGTATAATTTTGAGTCTGAACCTTAATAGGAACATCTCCAGAAGTTGCATTTCTCCAGAATTTGCTAACCTGCTGGACTCTATACCACCAGCCAGAGTAAGAAACTTGTGTACCGTACACCACTCAGGACACCAATCTTCACTCGTTAAGCCCAGAAAACTTCCAGAATCCACAGTGCACTTACAGATTATTCTTTCGTACATGAATAGGACCCTCAAACTGGGCACCGCTGAGTCCGTTTACAAATGGGATTCAAGGCTAAACGCTCTTCACATCTTGTCATTTACTAGAATTGTTCTTTGGCTGTAGGCATACCTCCCCAGGTGACTCTTAATCTGACAATTATAACACTTGTCATCGAAAAAGCGTGCAGTATTATTTGACACCTGTCTCATTTGGCCACTAACCCACCAGGTTAGCCGAGCGCGCTGCTTCCTGGACTCGTGTAGGCGCGCCGGCCCCGGATCGAATCCGCCTGGCAGATTAACGATGAGGGCCAGTGTGCCAGCCAGCCTGGATGTGGTTTTTAGGTGGTTTTCTACATGCCCCTAGGTGAATACCAGGCTGGTCCCCATGTTCCACCTCAGTTAGACCGCTTGCAGACATCTGAACACTTTCGCACTATTCCATGGATTACACTAGTCGCGGACAATTGGGGTACACTAATTCCTTCCCAGTGGGGTACGGGGTGGCGGTAGGAAGGGCATCCGGCCACCCCTTCAACTAACATTACCACATCCGATTAACCATGCCGACCCTGCGTATCCAAGGTAAAAATGGCCCAAGCAAAAGAAAGAAAGAAAGTAAGTCTCATTTGGCCACTAATTAACTCACCCTTCCAAGAGTTCCAGTGGGTGGCGTACAGCCTCCACCTCTGACATAAATTTTTCCAATTAATGGAAGCTCCTAGGTTGCTCACTAAAAGTGATTCTAGACAGGTTGCTGGAATGCGTTCTCTCCAAAATATTACAAATAATCTCATGCTCCTGATATTCTAATCTCATATTCCAAACAGTGTCCTTCACTCTCTTTACGTGTTTTTCCAGTAGCTCATCGTGCAGATGTGTACCGAAGTAAGTCTTTTCACTCAGTTGATTGCTTACCTAGGCCAATAAATAGTCCCTACATGTTGACTTCCTAAATTCCAGAAGAGACAGCTTATTCTGTATCGCCTCCTTCAAAGATTGCACTAAACACCCAGTAACCATGGAACATACAAGTCAGTAAAACAGTTTGTCACTCAGATGGAAGACTTCACGATCCTGCATATCAAAAGGGCAGAAAAGTGACTGTTCAGCCGCCTCAAAGCACATCACAGGCACTATTACTCCTTCCTACAGCAATACCACTAGAGGCTTAGGCAGTTTGGCAAAATGCACATCAAAACCAGCACAAAATTCATGGCTAGTTCGCCCGCTGTGCACTACTTCCTTAGACAAAGCTACTTTGTCTCCCATGAAATCGGTGGTGCAACTAGCATACCTCTGCGTCCTACAATGTACTCCTGTATTATTACACATATGATCAAAACATGGCCATTTAAAAAAAAAATACAGAACAGCATGACTTCAATAGAAATCTGTCAGATTTTACACTACCTAATTGACAATACCACAATTGAAAGAAATACTCTAAATATCGCTCACTGTTGGCAACATTTAAATAAATTACTACACACCCTTGAATATTTTATCCTTTATTCTAATTCTCTGTAGTACCTCTTTAGTACGTATAGGCCTCATTACTTATAGTAGTCTGGAGGAACTCTGGGTAAAATAACAGTGTTCCTATTGATACTCAGAAAACATAATAATGCTAGTGAAATATAGAATTCAAACTTACCAGAATAATTCTTTCAAAATTTGTGACCTTCTGTCACAATACTGTCATTTTCGCCTCGGATCAGTATCTTTACATTATGTATGGGTTGACCCTATGAGTGCACTTCCTCCTTCTGTTTCTGTAGGTACTCCCCTTTCAATTCCTATTCTCCTATGATACAGGTCAATCATCTTCTTGGTGCCCCTGTCGGCACAGTGTAGGTCAGCCTTTCTTAGGTCTGCCCATCTGCCTTTCGTATTCAGTAAATGTTGGGTGCGCTCCCCTTATACTTTGCGAGTAGGCCTCATGGTTCCATGCCCTAGTATACCTCTTTATGTACACTATAATTAAATATTCTCTAGTAAAATTAAAAATCTACTTCACACTTTACGCTTGCTTCTTAATAATTCATTTCATACCCTAGAGTCCTCCTTTACCCAACAACTTATAACCATGCCTATATACATTATTCAATATATATTACTCAAGCTAAAAGAGTCCCACTATCATTCTACAATTCCAATTCATCAGAATATTTGTTAGACTGACCTCTCTGGTTTATGTTCTCTTTCCTTACTCACGCTTCCTTTTTATGCATACTTGATGTGGAATCATTCTAGTTTTTATATAATTATGCTATTATCATAGTTCTTGTACACTGATGCACAAGTAAATGACAATGTGTGCATATCTCCCTAAAGTGTTCTTATATAACCATGTGTACGATGTAGAACCATCACAGTAAATGACAATGTGTGCATCCTTTCCCGATGTACACATTCCTTTCCCACCTACAACACTTGATGGTTCTCCCCTTTTGATGTGTAAGATCATTGTTTGTGTAGTCATAATTTTTTTGTGTATGCGTAAGTGGGTTTGTGTAGCCTGATTCTTCGGCCTACTTATATAAAATAA
Source organism: Schistocerca gregaria (assembly GCF_023897955.1). NCBI lineage: Eukaryota > Metazoa > Arthropoda > Insecta > Orthoptera > Acrididae > Schistocerca > Schistocerca gregaria. The sequence continues at coordinate 261,471,546 of NC_064925.1, forward strand.
GTTGTAGGTTATTACAAACCAAAGAAAATGAGGAGTACTTTTGCAATAGAAGTATATGAATATGGAAAGAGGGAAAGATAGATATGTCCTCGAATGAGAAGTAAGTAGGGAAAAAGTAAAACGGTTGCTAAGCACGTAGAAGAGAAAGAGGATAGCCCCAAAGACGGGAAATCCTTCCCATCCCCCTTCTCTAGGATCCCTACTTCGTCGGTACTTGAGTGAGAAGCCAGAGGAGGTATGGTGTTAAACGTCTCCTACAGAATGGACATTCTCATCTTCGCCTTTGAAGTCACTGAAGAAAAGTCTTAGCAACACCTTTGGACCCGCAAATGGTGAATAATCAGTCACACTTGTCTGTGAGGGTTGTGTGGAAGGTACAATGTGTGTTTAGTGTGACCCATGATTTATTTGTTAGTGTAAATCATGCTTTAATCTATAATACCCACCCCTTCCAAAACCATTACAAACCCTCCCATCTATATAAAATTTCATAAAAGGTAGTTGTTTGGTCATTAAGCTTATACTATATTTTTATACACACATAAAAGATTAGTTTGAGTTCATGTCATCTGGATATCATCTATTCATTTCATTTCATGTTTAGGGATCACTGTTTATCCGTGATTCTCTTAAATTTATTATTTTTTGGTCATATCCAGTTTTCTATATACTAAAATTACAGACTAGTTTAAGATTTGAAGGGAATTCAGTGCAGGAAATATAGTACAGAAGAAACACTGTAAACAACCCAGGATCTGATGGTCGTCGCTCCGCCCATTAACACAGAATGTTAACGTCCCTGGGGGACAGGTGTGACACTGCCTGGATCCCATGGATCTGACATTAACCTCACTCGATTACTTATGGACCAATACTTCTTGTTAAATTTTCTGTGAAAGCCTCCCCACAACAAAACCACTTTACTGGGAAACACAACATTAAGTAAAGTTATTCTACTTTCTACCCTGTCATGGATAAGTTTGAATTCTTTGCACAAGTCGTCTATAACATTGCTAGTATCATTAAGTTTGGAAAAAGCAACAGTCAAAACGTTTCCAGAGATTATCCTCGCAGCAACTTTTCGATCGACTATTTCCTCTACCTGTTCCTCCAGATTACTTATATTTATTAAGTCTGAAGTGACTAGTTTCTCCTTAAAGTCGCATTCCACGTTATCTACTCGAGTGTTAACGCCTGCAATTTTTGATTGGACTATAGGAATTAGCTTGTCCTGTTTCTCAACACTTTCCTTTAAAATGTGTAATCTATGTTTTACAGTATCAAATGTAACATTACAGACACACTGAATGATCCTAATTTTTCATCAAGTTCAGCTTCAACATTATTTTACTTATCTTCAATATCACATTATAACTTTTTAGCTAAGTCCTGAAATTGGTTACTCTGTGTCTGACTCAAGTCAGTGAACAGTTGGTTTACTTGACTACTTAACAAACCAGATAACTCCTCTCCCAAATCTATTTTTAAATTCTATACTTTAGTAGTTAAAGCATCAAATTCAGTCTTCAGATTTCCCGCACCTTCACATAACTGACTAAATTCTTTACTTTGTTCATCTACTCTAGCATTTAACAATCCTAAAGTCCCATTCTGAACATCCAATTTATTATTTAATTGAGTGTTCACTGAATCTAATTTAAGACTTTGAGCATTTAGAGCTGTATTTAGTTCCTTTCCTAAAGAAGGATTTTGAGCAGTGAATTCTTTACTTTCTGCATCTAGTTTTTCACTTAAAGTTGCAGTTTGAGCATTTGACTCTGTTGTTTGGTTATCTAATTTCAGACTTAGTGCTTTAATTAAATTTGTTACCTCTGTTCAGTCTGGCATTTTGTTTGTAGCTCTCATGGCCACGGCTGGTTCTGACATTTCCCCAGTTTTTTGAGTATTATCCATATTTTTCTTTCTTTTAGAATGAGTTATCATTAAAACAATTCACCTCTGAGTATAATAACTATACCAACAGTCTATTTTGAACAGTATCCTTAACTTCACCCTTAAATAATTGTCTTTCATTCACCCGGGATAGAGTTTTAGGCTGCGTCGGTGAGCAAGTGTGGAATCAGCGCCGGTGAACAGTATGGGCTCACGCCCCCACAATGTGTGTGGGGGCTGCTTACTCTCCACTCTGGATCTTCGTCGTCGACTAGATCTTGTCGTAACTCTTCTTAGTCTAAACTGTTGAGATTTTCCTTGCGTCTTTTCTTGTATGGTATTTATTAATTGTCACCCCTTTTTGCTTTTTATGCAGAATCCGACTGTGCGAAACAATTTCTCTGTCTTGTTACTAATGGTTGCTATGGCAACTCACAATATCATTTTATCTTGATTTTATTTCAAAATTCCTCTTTCTACGAGTCCTGATCACATCGGTCGCCACGTTCTAAAGGTTTCGGCGACAGAACGTGTAAAGTCAGATTTCTGTCCTTGTTGAATGAGTGGGCAATGCACAATGTACACCATAAAATTCTCTTCTTACACATAAATATCTCCGTCTTCTTGTATTTTACTTGTACTTTGAGCTTTAGAAAAACAATTAACATTTACAATCGAGTTTGGTTTTAAAACCTCTCGGAAATTCAAAAACATGTCTTGCTTCTAGCAAGTCTAGCACCAAGATTAAGTAAGAGTCTCTAGACACATCATGTTTAAATTGTCTGTCACAATTACAATTATTCAACCACCAAGGAATAATACGTAGTTACTCCTTGCATCCTCCATACAGGTTCTATGATGCAAGCGGCAAACACTTGTCGGCGTCACTTGTCTGACACAGCTCCTGTCTTCCCACGATAAACGTGCATCCTGCACACACAGACGTGTTGTACAGTAAATAAGCTCTCTCTCTCTCACACTTATCTTAAAAACATCGCGTGTTCGAGGAGGCAAAAGGTCGAGTGGTTCCAGAATTTACACAGAAATTCTCAAATCACTACAGTAGTCTCAAAGAGGGACCAAACCAATGTGTTTCTTAAGTGTCCTTGGTCATAGCCCTTGCAGGTCATAATTACTGCATCTGTCACTGAGAAGTCAATGTGAGTCTACCATTTGGAGGTATTCAGTTTTACTTGTACTCACTTGCCAAGGACACTTATACCATGTTTCTCTGTGCAGAGCAGGTTGAGTTTACTTGATACTGTATTGCATCTATCAGCTTTGTAGGGTGTACTGTGACTCATTCGGCCTGATAGTAGCAATTCTGGGCTGAAAAAGAGTGTGTGGGGCTCCTTGTTGATGTAACCAGTAATGTCATGCAGCCATAATTGAGTGAACTTCTTCAGAGCCCCAATGCTACTGGGTATGAGTGTATGACGTAGCACTCAAACTGACATGTTCTGCATGTCAGGAATATTTGTGGAGCTCATTTCCATAAAGTACCAAATCCAGCAGGTCAGATTTTTCAGTAGAGCAGAAAAATTTCCTATAGTCACGTCAGTTCACATATACAAACCACAGTTGATATACAGTTTGTCTGGGCTAACTGATTGTCTTTTAGGAAAATGTAAGATTTTCCTTATTATTATTATTATTATTATTATTATTATTATTATTGTGCAGTTATTAGGACTTTAATGTTTGATTTGGTACTTTTTGTTGTGAACATTAATTTAAAAAGTGTACATATTGTACTTCATAAACAAATAACAATCAGCACTAATATTTTTGTGACATTTATTGGAAACAACTTTAAAGGATATGTTTAGCAATCAAAAACTTTAGAACTTTTATTAAATCCATACTGTACCTCCTAGATTGGGATTTATTTCAAGTCTTACAGAATTATTTTGCTTAAGTTACTAAGAGATACTGTATTAATACTGATTATAGAAACAGTATCTAATCATTCCGTGTATGTGCGGATGGATGTGTGTGTGTGTGTGTGTGTGTGTGTGTGTGTGTGTGTGTGTGTGTGTGGGCGCGCGCGCGCGTACACCTGTCCTTTTTTTCCCCTAAGGGAAGTCTTTCCGCTCCCGGGATTGGAATGACTCCTTACCCTCTCCCTTAAAACCCATATCCTTTCATTTTTCCCTCTCCTTCCCTCTTTCCTGACGAAGCAACTGCCAGTTGCGAAAGCTCGTAATTCTGTGTGTGTGTTTGTGTGTTTTGTTCATGTGCCTGTCTGCCGGCGCTTTCCCGCTTGGTAAGTCTTGGAATCTTTGTTTTTAATACATTCCTAGTATTATTGATATTTGGTTCAAAAATCAGTTATGATAATAAAAGTCTATGTTATCATTGTATACATCATTATTAACTTCTAGTACTTCATTATCCTTTTCCACGCCTTTGTAGAAAGGGATTTGGTTCAATTCATGGCCCACTGCAGAAAGTAAGGTTACCAAGTCTTTTTTTCCATGTTGTGCATAACTACTATTTGGTATGCCTTGTACTTGAGACAAAATACCTTACCCTACTTCTGACCATTTTGTATTTGCACACTTTTGTCATTGCATATGTGAACATGCAGATTGATTGGTGCTCATGTGTAACAAATAGTGAGATGTTGAGCTTCTCTAATTTGAAGGTCTTTCGCTTTGGAACTGATATTTGACTGAGTTCTTACCAAAAGGCCCAGGAAAAATCAGAAATCGGGGAGGGAAGTGTTCCTGCTATCTCAAATACACTGCCTTATTCCTCTGGGAGCATTACAGTTTCAAGTATCTGGAGTTTTTTTTCTATAATACCAAAAGACCTATCTGCAGGCATGTATGAATGTGCTCATACAAGGAAGAACTACTCTGAAATCCATATTGTCATACTGTCACACAGACCCGAAATAAAATACAACAATTTTTGTTTTGAGTTGCAAAACTGCCATGAAACAACTGAATACACTTAATATTATTTGCATAACAGTATGATTGTAAGACTGACTTGAAAAAATGTCACAGACATGAGCTAGTTTCTTTTGGATTTACTACCACATTCACTGTCAAGCTGCCGTGTTTGGTGAAATAATTTTGCTCTCTCTGTGAATAACTATTCCCAACACATGATACCATAATTAGTGTGAATAATACACACTATTAATTTGTGTCTTTGGTAAAGACTGATTCTAAATCAAATCAAAGTTCACTGTTACACTGCCATCTGAAAATTTAATAAGGTTATGAAAAAATGAATATTTTATGGACCAGTCTTAGCACAACAAGCTATTACTTGATATCCTAATCAGTAGCAGCCTTAAAATGAACATTGGTTTTATGTTGGCAAGCCCCAAATTGAATTTGGTGACAAAAATCTGAAGAGAATAAACAAAAGTGATTAGAAATTCCCTTGTAGTATGCAGTGATCTTAACATAAATTTCACATAAAAAATGAATCTTAACTTTTTACTGTCAATTCATCATACAACATCCACCAGATAACTAATTTAGTGCCCACCTTAACAATGTTTAAGTAGATTTGTTGAAGTTGTACTACCAGCTACGCTCATCACATCTTACATATAGTCAATTCTGGAGGCAAATTTTTTCGTAATGGTGCCTTTTTTCTCCTCCGGTGCTATTCTCTGCATTTAAGCCTTATTATGTGAGCTATAATTTCAGGCTGTAGTGTGTTCATATCACCACCAAGCCTTGCACCACCTTTTGTTTCAGAAACTGCTGCCCCCTATTCATTTTATCATCAGCTGCACACTCAGCCTTCCTTCTTCTAACATCAAAAATACTCAGGAATGTAGATCTACAAACAGGAACCTTCCACTGAAGAGCGGTTTGCATGCTGTAGTTTATAGTTATCTTTTTACTTGAACATTCTTTCTCACCTTGATTACGCCTTCTGCTTTGAGGACAGTTTGCATCAATATACCTGATTAAAAAGTTTCTCCGACTCACAGTATCTGTATTGTTCCAATAGCTGTTATTTTTATGTATCATGTCATCTTCTGATATGCGTAATGCATTGCAAAAGTTGCCATCATGTTTACACCTGATTTGAGGTTTTGCATTTGCAGCAGCATTGTTTTTCATGTTTCAAAACAATCCACTTTCACATATTTACAGATCTTTTAGATTTTCTTGGCTTTTCTGTGAATTCTGGCACATTGGCATATTCATTGGACATATCAGAATTCATTTTAATTGTTCTTCATAAGCAAACACAAGAGAAAGCACAAATATATTACATAAAATAATACAATAACAAACTGAAGGTAGCCATTACTGGAACAGTAATTATGCCATCCCACAGGCAGTCTATATTGGCTCTGCAGAACTGTAGGTCCCGTACACTTTTAGGAGAAGGTTATCTCCATGTGACCTCTGAAAGCTTAGTCGAGGGATGAGCAACATGGGCATCTATATTTTTAAGAAATGCTGGAGGGTGATCACCCTGCTGGGGAGCAATGGATATACAGTAGAAACAAAAGCACAAGAGGCTAAACTTGCAGAAGTGCAGGGGCTGGTGAACTATCAAAATCTTCACAAACCTCCAAGAAATGATGAAATAATTGCTGAGATGCTAAAGAGAGGAGGCATTACTTTACACAAATGGATACATAAACTTCTCTGTTTAATCCAGAGTGACGAATGGACTATAGATGTAGTCCAGCTCACAAATATGGTTGAATGTGGCATATAAGGTTTTATCTGGAACACTATACAGTAGACAATTCTCATATCTGGAAGATATGAGGGGCAGTCAAATGAAAACTTAACACCCACCACAACAGCACCAAGGAATGGTTCCATTCAAAAGTAATCACCACATGCATTAAGAAATTTATCTCTTTGGGAAACGAGATAATCAATCCCTGTTGTGTAGAATGTGATCAGCTGCTGGAGGATCCCCAACCATACCCACTCTTGCACTTCCTCATCCAACTGGAACCAATGTCCACACATATCTTTCTTCAGATCACCAATGATGTGAAAATCACACAGCAGCATTCTTGGGCATTTTGTCTTTATGACTCATCACAGTTTATGCAAAGTGTCTTCATAACACCGTGCATTAATTGTGGTTCCATGTTCGAGGAACTCGATGAGCAGAGGGCCGCTGCAGTCAAAGGAGGAGGTCATCATGACATTATTGGAATTTGTGTGAACAGCTTTGGATTTATTTGACAGGGATGAAGTGGGATGTTTCCACTGTTGGCTTTGCTGTTGCTCTAGGGCTGTCAGAATGCTGTTGGACAGAATCATTCTGTTGCACAATGTCAGCCCCCACTCTGCCAATCAGGTGAAGGCTATGCTTCAGTGATTTTGTTGGGAAACAATGTAACATTCTCTGTACACCTCGGATGTTTCAAGATGTGATTTTCGTATCTTTGGCAATTTGAAGGAAGATGTGCATGGACGTCGGCTTCAGTTGGATGAGGAAGTGCAAGAATGAGTGTCGTAGTGGATCCGTCAGCAACAGATCGCATTCTGGGAAACAGGAATTAATAATCTCATCTCGCAATCGGATACATGTCTTAACACATGTGGTGATTGCTATTGAGTGGAACCATTCCATAGTCCCCTTGTTCCCTGTGTTCAGTTTTATTTGACTGCCCTCATATACTGGCTGATTATCACTGTGGCTTTAGGATTAATAGATCAACTATGAACTATATATTAATATTGAGACAAAAACATGAAAATACATAGGAATGTAATTTAGAATTTAGCAATATCTAGACTACATAGACTTCAAGCAGGCTCTCTATAGCCAGTGTATGGAAGCGACATTAGAGAATATAAAACTGCTTGGCATACCATCCAAATATATTTTGGTTATTAAAGCAACCTGGGCTGATTCCAAGGTAATAGTGAGAGTGAGTGGGGAATTAACGAACTGTTTCAATATCAGTAAAGGAGTTAGACAAAGCATTGCTCTTTTCACAGTGCTTTTCAATTTGAGCTTAGAAGCAATTATACGAAAACTGCAAAAATCTGGGCATACAGGTATAAGAACCACACAGCTGGCTCCATATGCTGATGATACTCCAGTTATTAGTATATGAAGGTTGTCATTGGAGAGAGTAATGGTGAAACTGAAAGAAGTTTCACAGCTTATGGCACTGGAAATCTACAAATCAAAAACCGAGAGACAAGGGAAGACAATAACCTGGATAACGGGGCTGCAGTGTATATATAACAGCTATTGGAAAACTACTTTCACCGGTATCAATGTAGGGCTAGGGCCCATGAATGTACATATTCGTTTTACAATAAACAAGCATATGTGTTTTTTAACACAAACTTATGTTTTTTTAAATGGACCTCCTATATTTTTTCTTCAGCAACCCATAGCATGACAAAGCACATACACAATGGCGTTGATTGCATCGCAATATTCCCATTACATCCCAAGATATTAAGATGCAAAGTTGACGCTTGAAACAACTGACATGCGCTACTAGCACATGTCCTGAAGCTCAGGCGTGAACCCCATGCTGCCCGTAATCGCGATGTGATTGACATGCGTAATCACACTTCCATACTTATCAAGAGGTCCGAAATGATTAATACGGTCTGCTGCCATCTTGCATTAACGTCATACATTCCAGCAGGTATTTATCCCATAAGCTAGTGGTGATGCGGTTCTGTAACATATCTGTATACCGCAACGTTAGTCACAAAGTTAACTTTGCTTATCGTTAATCCGTTACTAAAAAGGTAATGTCGTTCAACGTTATAACTTTACTTTACTGTAGATCTAGCGCAAGCGACAGTTAATCATTCACTCGCTATAGTAAAACTCGTGTTGATGGTTTTAGTGAAACGAGCAAGTGGACTAAAAGTTTTACCGTTGTTTAGGTAAAAATGTTTTGATTTGGGAAGTTCAGGTAGGACATAGAAGATGAATGTAAACATGTTTAACCAATTACTTTTATTATCATATAATTATCAATGTTATGTTTATTTAATGCGTTAAATGACAAATTGTTGCAAACAAATGTTTCTTAACATCACTGGGTAAAATGGCCCTTTGTAGAAACTTCCACTGTGATACCAGCACTACATACTAAACATTGCGTTCACATCTCATGCTCAAAGTGATGCCCATTTATTTATTTATTTATTTATTTATTTATTTATGCATTTATTTTACCTGGCAAGATTAGGGCCTTCAGGCCCTCTCTTACACCTAACCAGGCATACTCAGATTGAACGAGTTACAGTTTCTAAATAACATTAAGAACATTTAACGTATTATGCAGTATTGATGTCAAACGAAAAAAATTTGAGATTATAACAGTAGTACAATGATAGTTATAACAATAAAAATAATTATAACAATCAACAATAATAATGATAATAATAATGATAATAGTAATAATAATAATAATAATAATAATAATAATAGTGACTAAGTATATGAAAGTTAACATACATTTCTTTTGTGAATGTCAGTTAGTGGGGAATTTTCTCGTTATATTCTTGCAGCTTGTGAGTTATTCTCATCGAGCAGAGGCATAAGACGATAGAATGGGGTGAAAGAGATATATAAGAGGTAGATAGGTTAGAGGAAGACAAAAAGAATGGTAAAATTCGAAGCTGTGATGGAGAGAAGAAAGAAAGAGATGTTAGGGGCACAACAATGGTGGCTATACCGTCCCTAATATGTAAGTTTTGAGTTCCCTCTTGAATGTTGAGTAGTTCTGGATAAGACGCAGATCACAGGGGAGTGCGTTCCATAGTCGTATGGCTGAGATGGAGAATGACACGGAGAAAGATTTTGTGTTATGTAAAGGTACAGCCAAGATGATAGACGTATCCGATCTGGTATTGCGATTGTGGAATGATGATAGATGTTTAATGTGAGAAGATAAGTATTGGGGGCACCAGTGGCTAAGAAATCGATGAAGTAAGCACATCGTGTGGAGATCGCGTGCCTTATGTGGGCGTATCCAACCTAGCTGGGAGTATGAAGGACTGATATGATCATACAACCGAATATTGCACACGTATCTGACGCAAGCATTCATCACTAGCTCGAGGCATCTAGAATTTTCACTATTTGTGCCGTGTTGAACTACATCGCAGTAGTAAAGATTAGGCAAGACTAGTGTTTGGACTAATTTTTGTTTAACATGGGTTGGAAATATTTTTCTAAATTTTTTAATTGCATGTAGGGAGGAGAGCGATTTGCGGCAAGCTGTGACTGTTTGTTCTTCCCAGTTTAGGTGTTCATCCAAGATTATTCCAAGGTCTTTTACTGTTTTTTGGTATGGTAGTTGGGTACCATTGAGGAGTATTTTAGGGACCGTTTCGCGAAAGTACCGGCTGATTAACTTTGGATGAGATATAAGTGTGACCTGGGATTTCTTGGGGTTTAGTTTCAGACCTAGGTTCTGTGCCCATCGAGAAACAGAGCAAAGATCTGCGTTCATACTCGCTACTGCGCCAGCAATGTTTTTGGGGCTTGCACTTATGTACAGTTGGATGTCGTCAGCATATAGATGGTATCTGCAGGAGTGAATCACTGAAGAAATATCATTAATATACAGTGAGAAGAGTAGTGGACCAAGGACGGAGCCTTGGGGAACTCCAGAGTGCACGCTTTTCCATGATGACTTTTCCGACCCACAAACGACTTGTTGACTTCTGTTTTTGAGGTAGCTGTCGAACCAGTGTATTGCGCTGATTGAGAAATTCAGCTGTTTCATTTTAATTAGTAATATATCGAAGTCAACTGTGTCAAAAGCCTTGCTAAAGTCAAGCAGTGTTAGGATAGTAGCTTCACGTCTGTCCATAGCATGTTTAATGTCATCAGTTACTTTGATTAATGCAGTTGCTGTACTATGGTGCTTTCGAAAGCCTGACTGATATTCGTCATGGATGTTATGAGTTTTGAGGTAATCCGTCAGCTGTTCATGGACGATGTATTCTAGGGCTTTAGATATTGCAGGTAGTATGCTGATCGGCCTGTAGTCACCTGGCGACTTAGGGTTGTCAGTCTTGGGTATAGGCTGGATTAAACTTTTCTTCCACTCAGTAGGATATATACTACTGACAAGAGACAGGTTGAAGATGTCTGTGATAACTGGAATAATAGTGGCTACGACGTTTTTAATCATGCCAATGCTCACTCCATCATTTCCTACTGCGTCGTAAGAGATTCTCATAATTGCCTTGTGTACTGTGCCGGTAGTGACATGTTTTAGGAAAAACTTGTCTCTCAAGAGATTGATATCTTGGGGCTGGTAATTTGTCGCTGCGTGGCAGATTACAGCTGTTGAGAAGAAATCGTTTAATTCTTCTGCAGACGCTTGATAAACAGCGTCATATCTTCGCTTCCCTATACCGAAACTGCGCAGCTTTTTCCACAGTGCAGCAGGTTTTGATATGCCGCATACGACAGAGCGGGCATGTCTGATTTTGGCATTTCTCACGCTTTGCTTCGTTCTGTTTCGGAGTTTCCTATAAGCTTCGTACGCCTCGGGAGTTGGGTTACGCTTGAAGGCCCTGTGTGCAACATCACGTTTATTCATTAACTGGCGTAATGCAGTGGTGAGCCATGGAGCAGGAGCTCTCTTTACCTTGACAGTGCGTTGAGGAGCATGTTTATCATACAGTGCAATAATTTTGCTACATAATTGCCGAATTTTTCCGTCTAAAGTCGGTTCATTGCTTATATCATGCCAAGGGATGTCTGAGCAATCCTTTTGAAGAGCGTCATGGTTAACATTTTTTAAGTTTCTGTAGGTTACCAAGTGAGATTTTTCTTTGGTAGTATGCACTGAGTAATTTAAGAATATCACGTCATGAGCAGAGAGTCCCGGAGCGGATGTCTGATTGGCGCGGATTATTTTATCTGGTCGCTTTGTTGCTATTATATCTATGAGTGTGTGGCTGTGTGACGTGTGATGAGTTGGGTCCAGCGGTGTTAAACTCATATCATTGGAGTGGAACAGTCGCCTTAGTTTTTCGGCAGAGGGAGATTTTAACTGTAAGTCGATGTTTGTGTCGCCCATAATGATTATGTGTTCATACTGTGTCACGAGTGAGGACAGGGCAGACTGAAAGGAGGACATGGCACCGACGTTTGGAGGTTTATAGATTACTCCAATTAGCAGTTTCTGATTTGATGTATTTATTTCGAAAAATAAGAACTCTGCTTCTCCTTCGCCCTTTGCATCCGATGTGCATAGTACAGTAGGTGTCAGATCAGAGCGAACATAGGCACCCACACCACCCCCGCGTCGTGTTTCACGATCTGCCCTTAGGCTTGCATACATAGGGTCACTCTGCAGATGAAGGATGCCCTAGTTCGTGCTACTGTTTCCTCCTTGTTGGCTGTACAAGCATCAATAATGCATTGCTTCATGTCCTCTGGTGTTGTTGGTTCATGTTGGTAAACAGCATCCTTCACTGCTCCACAAAGAAAATAATCCAGCGGTGTAAGGTCCGGAGATCGGGCAGGCCATCTAACTGGGTCACCTCGTCCAATCCACCTACCAGGGAACTTACGGTTCAGAAGTCATCGTGCTCGTAAGGCATTACGTGCAGGGCATCCGTCATGCTGATACCACATGACCATTCTCCGGTTCAGAGGTATGGTGTCCAAGAGAACAGGAAGATTGTGTCTTATAAATCTGGAGTATTGTCTGCCATTTTGGATGCCATTTATAAAGAAAGGTCCGATAATGGTATATCAAATAATCCCACACCAAACATTAACTTTCCACGGACGTTGATGCTCTACCTGACGGAGTCATTTTGGATTGTCTGCGGACCAATAATGCATATTCCTCATATTGACAATTCCTTTTGTTGGAGAATGATGCCTCGTCGGTAAAGAGAACATCTGCAAAAAAAATTTGGATTAGTCAGAAGCTTTTGCTGAGCCCACCGACAAAATGTTGCCCTATTGTGGAAGTCATTTCCATGAAGATCCTGAAGAACATGGTAAGGATGAAATTTATGACGTTTAAGAATACGCTGTGCACTTGATTTCGACATACCAATTTCATGTTTAATTTGACGTGTGCTGATATGAGGATTCACAGCTATGGTAGCGAGCACAGCAACTTCAATACGTTCATCTGTGCGTGTTCTAGGACGATGTCGAGGTGTTGGATTTAAGCTTCCCGTTTCATATAGACGAGATGTGAGACGACCAAACATCTGGCGTGAAGGCAATGGCTTGTCAGGGAATCGTCTTCTGTACAGTCGTTCTGCCTGAACAGCATTTCATCCACCTACAACAGGGTACAGTAAGGTATGCAGAGTAGGGTAGAAAACAGACATATTAACTTAATAATCATAATGTTCGCTAACAGTGCTATTAACAAACTAGCGCCGGCCGCGGTGGTCTCGCGGTTCTAGGCGCGCAGTCCAGAACCGTGCGATTGCTACGGTCGCAGGTTCGAATCCTGCCTCGGGCATGGATGTGTGTGATGTCCTTAGGTTAGTTAGGTTTAAGTAGTTCTAAGTTCTAGGGGACTGATGACCACAGCAGTTTAGTCCCATAGTGCTCAGAGCCATTTGAACCATTTTTTGAACAAACTAGCAATCTCATAACGTTTTTCCCGTCAACGTACATTCTCCATAGATCAGCAGCATTTCTACCATATCTTCATGTGTACATTATACTGTACAGTATAAGTTCCACAACACAATGTGTACTACCTCCGTGCTGTCACTAGATTACTCTGGTGCACGACTAAACTGGCAAGCGGTGTACTGCATGCCAAAGCAACAACGAATGGGATGCTCGGAGGGTGGTGGAGTACAGGAGTTTGCATGGGTCGTAAATCATAAACAAGGTGAAGTGCTAACTGTGGCAGTAGTGGGAACTACGTTGGACACTTGACTAGGTAGAGCCAGGCCCTGCGCAACAGGCACAATGGGTCATGTAACGCATTAGATAAACCTTATTTTGGGTGTGAAGGGTACATAAGACAACCTGACGGGTTGGTTCATATTGTGTATGTAGATACATAAAACGTGCAAGAGGGAAACCATTATGTGCTTATGAGAGTTTATGGCAGCAGACCGTATTATTCGTTTCGGACCTCTTGATAAGTATGGAAGTGTGATTACACATGTCAATCACATCACGATTACGGGCAGCATGGGGTTCACACCTGAGCCTCAGGACGTGCACTAGCAGCGCATGTCGGGTGTTTCAAGCGCTAGCAGCACATGTTGGGTGTTTCAAGCATCAACTTGGTGTCTCAATATCTCGGGATGTAATGGGAATATTGCGATGCAATCAACGCCATTGTGTATGTGCTTTGTCATGCTATGGATTGCTGAAGAAAAAATATAGTAGGTCCATTTAAAAAAACATAAGTTTGTGTTAAAAAACACATATGCTTTTGTTTATTGTGAAACGAATATGTACATTCATGGGCCCCAGCCCTACATTGATACCGGTGAAGGTCCTTTTCCAATAGCTGTTATTGTTCCAGAGATATTTTGGGTGGACAAGAGAGCTGGGACACCCTGTGTGTGTATATATATATATACACACACACTTCCACATGGGAAAAATATATTAAAAACAAAGATTCCAAGACTTACCAAGTGGGAAAGTGCCGGTAGACAGGCACAATAAAATAACATAACACACAAACACACACACAAAATTTCGAGCTTTTCGCAACCAGCAGTTGCTTCGTAAGGAAACAGGGAAGGAGAAGGAAAGATGAAAGGATGTGGGTTTTAAGGGAGAGGGTAAGGAGTCATTCCAATCCCGGGAGCGGAAAGACTTACCTTAGGGGGAAAAAAAGGATAGGTATATACTCGCACACACACAAACAAATCCATCCATACATATACAGACACAAGCAGACATATTTAAAGGCAAAGAGTTTGGGCAGAGATGTCAGTCGAGGCGGAAGTGCAGAGGCAAAGATGATGTTGAATGACAGGTGAGGTATGAGTGGCGGCAATTTGAAATTAACGGAGATTGAGGCCTGGTGGATAATAAGAAGAGAGGATATATTGAAGGGCAAGTTCCCATCTCCGTAGTTCGGATAGGTTGGTGTTGGTGGGAAGCATCCAGATAATCCGGACGGTGTAACACTGTGCCAAGATGTACTGGCCGTGCACCAAGGCATGTTTAGCCACAGGGTGATCCTCATTACCAACAAACATTGTCTGCCTGTGTCCATTCATGCAAATGGACAGTTTGTTGCTGGTCATTCCCACATAGAAAGCGTCACAGTGTAGGCAGGTCAGTTGGTAAATCATGTGGGTGCTTTCACATGTGGCTCTGCCTTTGATCGTGTACACCTTCCGGGTTACAGGACTGGAGTAGGTGGTGGTGGGAGGGTGCATAGGACAGGTTTTACACCGGGGGCGGTGACAAGGGTAGGAGCCAGAGGGTAGGGAAGGTGGTTTGGGGATTTCATAGGGATGAACCAAGAGGTTACGAAGGTTAGGTGGACAGCAGAAGGACACTCTTGGTGGAGTGGGGAGGATTTCATGAAGGGTGGATCTCATTTCGGGGCAGGATTTTAGGAAGTCGTATCCCTGCTGGAGAGCCACATTCAGAGTCTGATCCAGTCCTGGAAAGTATCCTGTCACAAGTGGGGCACTTTTGGGGTTCTTCTGTGAGAGGTTCTGGGTTTGAGGGGATGAGGAAGTGGCTCTGGTTATTTGCTTCTGTACCAGGTCGGGAGGGTAGTTGCGGGATGCGAAAGCTGTTTTAAGGTTTTTGGTGTAATGGTTCAGGGATTCAGGACTGGAGTAGATTCGTTTGCCACGAAGGCCTAGGCTGTCGGAAAGGAACCGTTTGATATGGAATGGGTGGCAGCTGTCATAATGGAGGTACTGTTGCTTGTTGGTGGGTTTGATGTGGACGGATGTGTGAAGCTGGCCATTGGACAGATGGAGGTCAATGTCAAGGAAAGTGGCATGGGATTTGGAGTAGGACCAGGTGAATCTGATGGAACCAAAGGAGTTGAGGTTGGAGAGGAAATTCTGGAGTTGTTCTTCACTGTGAGTCCAGATCATGAAGATGTCATCAATAAATCTGTGCCAAACTTTGGGTTGGCAGGCTTGGGTAACCAAGAAGGCTTCCTCTAAGCGACCCATAAATAGGTTGGCATACGAGGGGGCCATCCTGGTACCCATGGCTGTTCCCTTTAATTGTTGGTATGTCTGGCCTTCAAAAGTGAAGAAGTTGTGGGTCAGGATGAAGCTGGCTAAGGTGATGAGGAAAGAGGTTTTAGGTAGGGTGGCAGGTGATCGGCATGAAATGAAGTGCTCCATTGCAGCGAGGCCCTGGACGTGCGGGATATTTGTGTATAGGGAAGTGGCATCAATGGTTACAAGGATGGTTTCCGGGGGTAACAGACTGGGTAAGGATTCCAGGCATTCGAGAAAGTGGTTGGTGTCTTTGATGAAGGATGGGAGACTGCATGTAATGGGTTGAAGACGTTGATCTACGTAGGCAGAGATATGTTCTGTGGGGGCTTGCTAACCAGCTACAATGGGGCGGCCGGGATGTTTGGGTTTGTGAATTTTAGGAAGTAGGTAGAAGGTAGGCATGCGAGGTGTCGGTTGGGTCAGGAGTTTGATGGAGTCAGGTGAAAGGTTTTTTAGGGAGCCTAAGGTTCTGAGGATTCCTTGAAGCTCTGCCTGGACGTCAGGAATGGGATTACCTTGGCAAACTTTGTATGTAGAGTTGTCTGAAAGCTGACGCAGTCCCTGAGCCACATACTCCCGTCGATCAAGTACCACAGTCGTGGAACCCTTGTCAGCCGGAAGAATGATGATGGATCGGTCAGCTTTCAGATCACGGATAGCCTGGGCTTCAGCTGTTGTGATGTTGGGAGTAGGATTAAGGTTTTTCAAGAAAGATTGAGAGGCAAGGCTGGAAGTGAGAAATTCCTGGAAGGTTTGGAGAGGGTGATTTTGAGGAAGAGGAGGTGGGTCCTGCTGTGATGGAGGACGGAACTGTTCCAGGCAGGGTCTGACCTTGTAACCATTGATGCCACTTCCCTATACACATGTATCCCGCACGTCCAGGACCTCGCTGCAATGGAGCACTTCCTTTCATGCCGATCACCTGCCACCCTACCTAAAACCTCTTTCCTCATCACCTTAGCCAGTTTCATCCTGACCCAGAACTTCTTAACTTTTGAAGGCCAGACATACCAACAGTTAAAGGGAACAGCCATGGGTACCAGGATGGCCCCCTCGTATGCGAACCTACGTATGGGTCGCTTAAAGGAAGCCTTATTGGTTACCCAGGCCTGCCAGCCCAAAGTTTGGTACAGATTTATTGATGACATCTTCATAAATTGGACTCACAGTGAAGAAGAACTCCAGAATATCCTCTCCAACCTCAACTCCTTTAGTGCCATCAAATTCACCTGGTCCTACTCCAAATCCCATGCCACTTTCCTTGACGTTGACCTCCATGTGTCCAGTGGCCAGCTTCACACGTTTGTTCACATCAAACCTACCAACAAGCAACAGTACCTCCCTTATGACAGCTGCCACCCATTCCATATCAAACGGTCCCTTTCCTACAGCCTAGGCCTTCGTGGCAAACGAATCTGCTCCAGTCATGAATACCCTGAACCATTACACCAACAACCTGAAAACAGCTTTCGCATCCCGCAACTACCCTCCCGACCTGGTACAGAAGCAAATAACCAGAGCCACTTCCTCATCCCCTCAAACCCAGAACCTCTCACAGAAGAACCCCAAAAGTGCCCCACTTGTGACAGGATACTTTCCAGGACTGGATCAGACTCTGAATGTAGCTCTCTTAGGAAGGGATACGACTTCCTAAAATCCTGTTCCGAAATGAGATCCATGCTTCATGAAATCCTCCCCACTCCACCAAGAGTGTCTTTCCGCCGTCCACCTAACCTTCATAACCTCTTGGTTCATCCCTATGAAATCCCCAAACCACCTTCCCTACCTTCTGGCTCCTACCCTTGTAACTGCCCCCGGTGTAAAACCTGTCCTATGCACCCTCCCACCACCACCTACTCCAGTCCTGTAACCCGGAAGGTGTACACGATCAAAGGCAGAGCCACATGTGAAAGCACCCACGTGATTTACCAACTGACCTGCCTACACTGTGACGCTTTCTATGTGGGAATGACCAGCAACAAACTGTCCATTTGCATGAATGGACACAGGCAGACAGTGTTTGTTGGTAATGGTGATCACCCTGTGGCTAAACATGCCTTGGTGCACGGCCAGTACATCTTGGCACAGTGTTACACCGTCCGGATTATCTGGATACTTCCCACCAACACCAACCAATCCGAACTCCGGAGATGGGAACTTGCCCTTCAATATATCCTCTCTTCTTGTTATCCACCAGGCCTCAATCTTCACTAATTTCAAATTGCCGTCACTCATACCTCACCTGTCATTCAACATCATCTTTGCCTCTGCACTTCCGCCTTGATTGACATCTCTGCCCAAACTCTTTGCCTTTAAATATGTCTGCTTGTGTCTGTATATGTATGGATGGATTTGTTTGTGTGTGTGCGAGTATATACCTATCCTTTTTCCCCCATAAGGTAAGTCTTTCCACTCCCTTAAAACCCACATCCTTTCATCTTTCCTTCTCCTTTCCTCTTTCCTGACGAAGCAACCGCCGGTTGCGAAAGCTCGAAATTTTGTGTTTGTGCTTGTGTGTTATGTTATTTTATTGTGCCTGTCTACCGGCGCTTTCCCGCTTGGTAAGTCTTGGAATCTTTATATATAAAACAATCATCATAGTTATGCACTGTTATGCACCCTACTGCCCTTCAGGATCACATGTGGCATGGGAAAGATTTTCCACGATGCACAAAACGTTAACAGGGCGCAACCAACTTAGACAAATTGCATACTGGGATTATACGTTGATATGGATGTGGCTTGCAAATCTGAAAATGAGTGAGAGAGTAAATGCGTTACTATTGAACTCTTCGACTGTACCACACTGTACCAAACAGCAATAGGGTGGGGTTGACAAGAGACAAATCAACAACTGTTGCAAGGCAACCTCAGCAAGGAGGGCCACACAAAACCACAGATTGATGTCCCAAGCTAAATTTGAAAATACTTTAGACAATTTTGCCATGACAAGTAGAACTGTATAATATCATAAGAAGTGAACTGCAATTAACACAATTAATAATCATCCAACTGAAAGCTCCATAGTCAATATTCCATTGCTACAAGCTCTGAACAGTACTTCCAAAATTCGCTCGTTGACGATACCAGAGTGTCATATTACTCGTTATTACTGTAGATAAGAGTTTAACATGCTATGGACCGACTTAGGTTTCATAATAAGACAAGTAATGATTTGGTCCCTCACTTGGCTCCATTTTCCATCCAACACAGTAATTTACTTTAAAACATCTAAAGAGATGATGATGCCGATATCAATGCTCTCCTCCCAAGCAGCTCTCTAACTGGAGACTGCAGTACCGAAGCAAAGCTTACACCATTCACAGGTCCGATATATGCACTACCAACATGCACCTCTTTTGAATTCTTATGTTCACCTCATACACCAAACTTCCCGTAATTCTTCGTTAGAATCCAAGGCCAAAACCAATAAATAACTTCTCAGCCCTTGAATGACCGCATGATGATCGCCACTGGGACAACACCAGCCGTCCACACTAGGATCTTCGAGCCTACAACGTTCCGTCCCCAACCGATTGCTTCCACGGGGCCCACCGACCAAGCAGCCTTGCCCTCCGACATCAATGTCGCTCCTCACGCACAGTCCAGAGCTAACTCACAGCAACTCCCTTCTATCTTGTTCTTTCACCTCGTGGCACATGGGAAGCCAAGTCGCCAAAGATATGCAGCAGCCAGAGACTCCAATCCAATCTCGATATTGACATCGTGGTGAGTACTGAGAGGCGGGTGATTTCAAAACCAAAACAAATTTAAGTAGGGAGCTGTACCAGCTCACATAGGAGCTAATACTTATAAAGCAAATTCCATGCCCACTGACATAAAAGACCACACTTTAAGTGGTAATAGGTGTTATCATACATTGAAAGCTAATGACGTCTGGGATGATAAAACAACAGTTCGAAATGACTATATTCATTGATAAGCAAAAATATTATGGCCATTGCCTACTGCAATATTGGCAACCACCTGGTGGCATTGTGGGCATGTGATGTTTCAACAAAAGTATGCAAGTGGAGCAGGCACAGAGTATGACTCGTGCAAAGATATGGACTGCAAATGGGAAAATCCATTGAGATAAGTGACTTTGACAAATGGCAGTTTATTAGTAAGCAGAGTATGTGAACGAGTATCATGAGAACAGCGGAGCTGATTGAATGGTCATGTGGTACTGTCGTGAGCATCTACAGAAAGAGGTAGAAGGACAGTGAAAGTATCCCTAGGTGCTAAATGTGGTAGGACATCCACGACTCTTCACAGAATGTGTGGTTCGGGTGTTAGTCTGTAAAGTAGTATAGATGGTGATCCAGGGCATCTCTGCTCTAAGAGCACAATGCTATTGCACACGTAAGTGCACACCATTCATCGTATATTGTTGAACATGGAGCTCCGCAACAGACTACCCCTACATGTTCACATGTTGACCAAAGGACTTCATCAATTATGACTGCAGGGGCATGGGACCATTGTGATTCGACCATTGATCAGTGGAAATGTGTCAGTTCTTTGGCTGAATCACATTTTTGCTACCCTAGGTCGATGATTGTCTCCGCTAACGCCGTCATCAAGGTGAACGGCAGTTCAAAACTAGCAGCATGCTATGAAGACAGGCTGGTGGTAACAGTATTATACCATAGGAGAAATTCTCCTGCGCTTGCCTGGGACCTGTGGAAGTAATCGAAGACACACTGACAGCTGTGATCCACATGCATCCCTTCATCCTTGATGTATTTCCAGACGGTGAAGTCCTCGTTCAGCAGTATAATTGTCCATGTCTCAGAGCCAAACCATGATACAACAATTTGAGGAGCATTATAGGGAACTCACATTGATGTCTCGGTAATCAAATTCACCTGATGTAAATCCTATTGAACCCGTCTGGGTCTCTATGAGGCGCTATCACCATGTATCCAAACCAGTGGCCCGTTATTTAGATAAATTACATGACCTGTGCATAGAAATTTAATGTCACACACCTCCACAAATGCACCACCAAACTGTTGGCTCCCTGATATGTAGAATCAGTGATGTATTTTGTTCCAAAGATGGACAAACAAGCTGTTAAGCAGGTGGTCATAATGTTTTGGCTCATGAGTTCATAAAGTTATGATTAGGCCAGTGGTTATACATGGATGTGAAGCAAGGACGCTAACCAGCACTGATGAACAACCCACAATATTTGAATGAAGAATACTATGAAAATTTGAGGGTATCAAAAATAATGATTGTACTTGGAGAGCCATTATGAGCCCCGAGAGGGCAGAATGGAAGGAAAATGTTAACGAGGCATGACATAAGCACAGTTGTAAGGCACAAGAAGAAGAAAAAGGTGACCATAACTGCATCTTCTGTGCAGTACTATTAGGCATATTTTTTGTTGAATGAAAGAGAACAGCAGGTGGCTTGTGATCAGTCATGATAAAATATTGTCAGTCATACAGGTATTGACAAATTTTCGTGACACCACATTTGATAGCTAGGGCTTCTTTTTCCAGCTGGCTGTATTTGACTTGGGCCTTGTTCAACATCTTTGACACAAATGCTATGGGGTGTTCAGTGTGTCTACCTTGTGAGATAAAACTGCCCCTACTCAACGTGGTGATGCAACAACTGCAAGCACTGTTAGTTTCTGGGCGATTAAGCAGTGAACTTCTCAACTTTTGAAATGATTGTTCACATTCCGCAGTCTATTGGAAAGGAATATTTTTACTGTGGAGGTGGTGCAGAGGAGTAGTGATTTGCATTGCATTGAGAATGTAGTGTATAAAGGGCAGCTGAGTGAAAACAACACAGGTGGAAAAAAGTAATTAAACTGTTTATTGTTTCAAAATTAATAGCCATAAATGTTAATACTTTTACCCTGTTGTCGGAAAAGATGTTCAATGCCTTGACAGAAAAATGTTTACAGTTGCCTACAGAACCATGATTGCACCCAGTTGTGCACCCCTTCATCGGAAGCAAGTCAGCAGCCATGGATGTCTTTCTTCAGGATTCCAAAAATATGGAAATCACATGGGGAGAGAATGGGATTGTATGGAGGATATGATAAGGGCTTCCTAAAGAAACTTCTGAAACACATTGAAACAACCACAGCAAGTGTGAAAATAAGATTTGTACATATTGCTATCAGGCAAGTAACATTCAGATATATATGAGTACTTTTTATACTAACTGTAGTAATTTTTGATGTTGGCATGTAAAAAAAACATTTGAATTGAAGGTACAAGGCCACTGGAAGCCTTCACACTATATGGTGTGGCGAATTTGCAAAATAGGCTTGAGGTTCACAACAAATTCCCCAGCATACTCAAGCTGCTATATCCATTACATGCTTTGAATTTATTCAAACTGAATTGTTACATACATGTGGTAAGGCAGTATGCAAGTTCAGTTTGATGCAGGGACAACATCTTTTCAGTGTGTTGACAGAAAGCATATTCTCTCACAGCTGGTTAATGTGCTAAACATGCATATTTAGTCAGTGCTTAATTTCTAACCTTTTAGGCAGTGCAGTGCACCTCTTCAGCCACACAACCTTTCTCCTGGCCCACCTCCCAATAGTCATAATAATCACAAGTTTCAATTTTTGGAAACTTGTGATAAAGCTTACAGTGACAAATCAATTTTTACAAAATAGTGTTCTGAAATGGGGATTTGTGAAAAAATAATTCCTTATAGCCAGAACAATAAAACCATAAGATTTAAAATAAACTCAGGTGCTACCATCCGGCCCAGTATCAGTGCCACTTTGCTCCGTAGCTCTGCTCAATACATGCTGGCCGAAGTTGGTGGCAGTGTTGCCAACTTTGTCACGTGTATTTCGGCTAATCAACTTCCAAAATCTACTTTAAATCTCCCAGAAGAAAATATTTGTATGAGGAACATGCTTTATATATAAACACAATACATTAAAGGTACACAGTTTTTTTTATTTGCATGATCTTTCTTTCTCCAGACTACTGAACTTTAACATTTCCATATCGTAATAATATTTTTCCTCAGTATAACACATAATTTGACTGCAACAATTCACTCCTTATGAAAATCAGAAGCTTATCCATTTCTTCTCCCACAAATTGTGTTAATGTTGAGGGTCCTGGGTTGCTGCTTCTAATGCCACTACTCTTGTTGTAAGCTCGGATAGTACTATGAAAAAACAATATTCATTTTGTAAAGATAGTATTATAGTAAACTTGGAACTTATATAAATTTATGCATTTATTCTATTATTTCGAATCTTGTCATTCTGTAGATTTTCCTGGCCTCTTACATATTTATGGTCTTCATGGGTATCCATCCGGGTATGATCGTCTTCACTACACGATATTTCAGCGATCCATCTGGCCAGCATTTTGAAGTGTGATCACTGAGTACACAATCACACCTGAACTGAATGAACATCAGAAATGGTGCCTCCTTTATACCCCGGGTACAGACCACTGCACCTGCATGAGAAGCAGAAGAGCTGCCCCCTGTGAAGCGAAGAATTGCAGTGCCACTGGCCCTAGAAACTGGTGAAAGTGATAAATCGCAAATTAAGATGTAGCGAGTTAAAAACTAGACCATTGGTGTTTTATATCAGACAAAATACCGTACCTTATCTTGCTTAAAGGAAAACCTTTATCTCTATTAACATTAGACCCTATTTTGTCTGATATAAAACAACAATGGTCTGGTTTTTTACCCACTACATCTTAATTTGTGATTTATCACTTTCACCAGTTTCTACCACCAGCAGCGCTGCAATTCTTCACTTCACAGGGGGCAGCTCTTCCGCTTCTCGCGCAGGTGCAGTGGCCTGTACCTGGGGTATAAAGGAGCTGCCATTTCTGATGTTCATTCAATTCCAGCGTGATTGTGTACTCAGTGATTGCACCTGGAGGTGCTGGCCAGATGGATTGCTGAAATATCATGCAGTGAAGACAATCATATCCGGCAGCATGCCCATGAAGAGCATAAACATTTCGAATCTTACTTATTTTTTTCAGAACTGCATCTTCAAATTAAAAGTTGTGACAGCACATTATGAGGTGCTGAAGACCAGCATGAATCATCAGAACAGATTTGTGCATGACATTCCCCATCCTGTTTCTATGAAAACTTTTGTCAATATTCATTTTGTTAAAGTGCCTCCCTCTCTACTTCTGCATTTGATGAAGGTAGCACTAGAAGTAGCCTAGGCAAATTGCAAAGTTCACCAAAAGGCTTCTGTTTATTTGCACTCTCATACTTTGATGCTTGAGATCAAAATCCAGCCATTGTGTCACATTCTCCCAGTTCTCAGAGTTGATGTTCTGTCACTGGAGTTTCACGTCACACACGATGGCCGATCTGACACCTATTTCCAAAGCTAACAATGTGATATTGTCCATTACTCTTCTTAAAACAGTTTCTGGTGCTATAGATGGCACATTGTGTAGTACTTCAACATTCTTCAGGAGTCGGGATTGGAGCTCACTGACAATAAAGTTAATGAAAATTTTCTGAATTCCCAATTCAGTATCCACAGGCATTCTACCACTGGTGCACAAAATTCCTACTTGCTTTTCAAAAGCAGAACGCAAATGTGGTTTGGGATGAAGAAAATTATTAACATTTACAAAAAGTGGGTCCTCTTAACACCATTTTAAGATTACCATTTGTACTACTGTTCTGATTAAAACAGTGAGATCTCGCAGTGGCTTGGTGGGGTCAGCAGATCTAGAATATAGCACCTTATTAACTTCATGCATTGTCTCAGAATTGGTCATAAAAATATGAAAAACAATTTTTTCTTATTGCCTCTATACATTTTATATAATGCCTGTGTGGTAGTAGTAAGGTAATGTATGTTCTGGTGCACTTGTTTTGCAAATTAACTAAATTGTTACATCTGGTTGATTTATGACCTTAACCTGTTGTCCTACTAAGTGGTTTTTCATGTAACCCCATCCCTCCTGCTGCCCTTAACCTACTGTTATGCTAATTTATTTATGATCCCCTGGGGATCATCCGTCCTGTCGGACCCCCTACCCCAGCCTCTATCCCTCCTTCTCCCCTACCTCTCTGGGAAATCACCAACCCCTCCCCCTTGCTGATACAAGCACACTTTTGATCTTAAATTAAGTGACTAATTTATTAAATTGATAAATTAATTAACCCCTCCCCTGTGGGATATTCCCCATCCCTCCCCTACCCTCCGCTTCCCCCATCCCCTCCTCCACCAACAAATTGGCAGAAAAAAACTCCGTCTGTGCTGGAGAGGAAAGAAATCAGTGTCGATAATATATCAATGCATATCCTTTATTTAATCAGGATATGGAAGACTGAGCTCCCCAAATGGGGTATAGCTCATGTCTGTACTCCCATTTCCAATTATGTAATAAATGCATGCACCGAGGAATTGAATGAAGTGTGCTGTTTCGAGTTGCCTGTGCATGTGTCTACCATCTGGTCCTGTCCACGGAGGTCCTAATTACAGGCCATGACACTAAATACCACAGACCACGGACCGGATGTCAGCCTCCTTTGATCTCGTGGCCCCAAACAAAGTATCGGATAGTGGCATCCCTTTGATATCTGATACCTGGGGAATTTCCACCAAGTCCCCATCGCCCACTCTCATGTGGCTACTTCCTGTTTGTATGTGAACCAATGTCTCCAGATATGCAGATGGAAGATTGCATCCCTCCTTAGAATACTGTGTTCCTATTGGCTAATGCTGTGGACAAACGTAGAGCTCACGCAATTGCAATATAAAAAATGGCAGGAAAAAGTCTACTTACAGATAAATTGTTTAGCTATTTACAGGAATAATATAGAACACTTGAAGCACTCACCACCACCTTATGATGACCCTTCTTTGTAATAAAACATATTTTCAACATTTGAGTATCACATGCAAACATGCAAATCAATTAATTAAATTTACACTGCAAATAGACCGTAGTACTAAATTATCTGAGGTCTTGTATGCACCGACGTTTGAGAACACAGGCATCTTCCTCCACTTCAATGTTTTCACTAAACATATTTGGCGAAAAAACACATTCAGGGGGTGGGAGTGAGGGGCATGGAGGGGGTGGAGGCTGTATCCCACAGACTATCAATCACAATACAGGGATCTTATGTTGTTTCATAAGCAATTTGATACATTGGTTATGATGTAATCGAAACAGTGAAATGGTGTGTGAATGTCTCTCACCTCTCCTCCCCTCTCTCATCCTCCTCTCTCTCTCCCCCATCTCTTTCCCCCATCTCTCGCCCTCACACCCCCCTCTCTCTCCCTCACCCTCTCTCCCACCTCTCCCTCTCCACCCTGTCTCTCTCCCTCACTCCCCCACTCTCTACCCCTCCTCCCGCTTCCTCCCTCTCTCACCCCGCCCCCCCCTCTCTCTCTCTCTCTCTCTCTCTCTCTCTCTCTCTCTCTCTCTCTCTCTCTCTCTCTCTCTCTCTCTCTCTCTCTCCTCCTCTCTTTCTCCTCCCTCTATGCCCCATCTCTCTCCCTCCCCCTATCCTTCCCCCCTCTCCTACCTCCTCTCCATCCCTCCCTCCCTCCTCTCTCTCTCTCTCTCTCTCTCTCTCCCCCTCCCTCCCTCCCTCCCTCCCTCCCTCCCTCCTCTCTCTCCCCCTCATTTGCTTCCTTCTATCTCCCCACCCACCCTCCCTTCGTCCCTCCCTCCTTCCCTCCCCCTCTTTCCATCTCCTCCCCCTCCCTCATTTCTCTCCCTCTCTGTCCCCTATCTGCTCCCCCCCCTCTCTCTCCCCTCCCCTCCCCTCCCCTCCCCTCCATTCTCTCCCCCCCTATGCTCTCTCCCCCCTCCACTCTCCCCCTCCATTCTCTCTCTCCCCCTCCATTCTCTCTCCTCTCTCCCCTCTCCTCTCTCTCTCTCCCCCCCCCCTCTGCTCTCTCTCTGCCCCCTCTGCTCTCTCTCTCCTAGCTAGCCAGGGAGCCGGGAGGAGAGCAGACTTTTACTGGGCCATATGTGTGATGGGTACTTGGTCAATGCTGCATGCAGTACATTACACATACTCTCTATGAATGTGAAGAAGTAATATTAAATATTAATCAATCCTTAGCATATCTAGTGTACCACATTCTATGAATAACGCAACCATACTGTTAAAATTTCAATTCAATAACTTCAGTATTTTCGGAGATATAAATTTTTTCTGAAACACATAATAACAGCACTGGTATTGTGAAACTAAATTAGGGACTGTAATCAATTCATGTACAGTGTCAACTGAAACTACAACAAAGGGAATGTCCTAGAATTTTCTTTAGCTTCATTACCACAGATTTAATTAAAAGTACTTTGGAAATTTATTGTTTCATTGTGTTTTGGTTATGTGAGTGTTTTGAAGAGACTGAGAGAGTGAATGGAGAACATATGTAAAGGGAGAATGTGGTGTTTTATTAAAACTGTGTAAATGTATGCTTCAGAAAGTTGTTGTTCAATAGGGGAATTTGTGACGTATGTCTGAGTGAGCCTGATTTTGCAAAAGGCAGCCAGATGGGGCATTGAGTATTAAGTTTATTAGTAATTAATCTGGAAAGGAATCAAATTTTGTTGTCATTAAATTTTATTTAGTTTCAGAATTACGAGATTTTGCGTCTAAATTACATTTTACTATTTGTTTCATTGCCCAGTCCATTCCTTTCATTATTTAATTTATTTATTACAGATCTCACTCCATTCAAAATGCAATAGCTAATACCACCCATCTGTTTCATAATGTTTTGAAATATGGTTGCACTTTTTATTTCCTTCACAAGGCCTGGTGCCAATTTAACATCAGCTTCCACTGTGTCTTGCTCACTAATTTACCCATAAGTATCATATACTGAATTTGGATCATCGCTGCCATTAATATGAGACATGTCAAAACTAAAATTTCCTCTCAAACTATCATCTGCAAATACTGAATCATCAAAACCTACATCCTCCTTCCTTTGACTTATTACGGGCTTATCACTTTTCTCCATGGTGACATGCTCCTTCCCACACTCACGTACCAAATGAAGCAAAACACTGTTTACCCTTTTTTTCCATGGCAAGATGCTACTGTGAGTCCATGCCCAAAGGCTACCAGCTCCAGTCCATTTTCTGGGACCCAACGGTACCATTCACAACAGCCAACTGCTTCTGCTGCCAATCTGCTACTGCTTGCTGCTCCCAGCTGCTTCCACTGGTGTTGCTGTAGTTCACTGTTGTCTCTACCTGCTGTGTCTTTACCCTTGCTAGTACTGTTCTACTGTTCACAGTGTGTGCACTGCATATAGGTCCTCCTCCTATTGCTTCAGTTAAAAAGCTTTATCTGCACACGCATGGGTCTTTCTATCATCGGTTGTACACTGCTGCTTTTAAATTTCATTTGACACTGAACATTACTTCTCCCGGGTGGTAAATGCACCAAATGTGGTGGAGCAAGTACTGGACATAATATCTTTTATTTTTGTGGCTTAAAATGCATAACTGCATGTGGCACAAGGGGATATTCAGCAGGACATAAAACCACAGAGCAGTACTGGAATGAGAATACCGGTCTATATCACTATCATTGGTCAGTTGTACAAGTCTGGAACACATGTGATACTCTGTCTGAAAGGAAAATAGCAGAATGTATTGATTACGTGGAACTCTACTTGTTCTGTTTCTCCGTGAGATGTCGAATATAGTGGGTATAGTGTCCTCCCACTTCCTGTCAGTTTCAAATTAAATCAGAGACAGTGTTGCAGGGAGGGTTTCTTAAAGACAGAGGAACACTTACAATATGCATAGAGATATCATCTACAGTTCTGCTCATGATCCTTAGCCAATATGTGTAACAAAGGAGCAGATTGCTTGCAATAGAGGACAGGCTGGTAATATAAACTGTGTCAATGAGATCTACCAATCTCCGACTTCGTCCTACAAATGCGTGAATACTTTGTCGCATCCACCCACATGGGGGGGGGAGATGGCAAATCATAATAAAATCTTTCTGAATTTATGTTTTGGTTAAGGAATGTTGCTTCTGCACCTATGGCTATTTCATACACTAAGAAAGAGTATTTGTGTCATATGATGTATGCAGTGTTGCACAGTTTCCAATTTTTCAACATGTATATGACACTTGCAAAGTAATCGAGGGGGTGGTTTACCAATATGCAGAAATTGAGAACTTTGCTGCAGTGTCCTCGGTTGATAGCACCATGAGATTGATGCGATGAGATGTTTTCTTGCCATGACAATTCGTTGAGCGTGTTGGTTTGGACTTCGAGTAATTCGTAAAACGCATTGAAATTACATAAAACCTGGTACAATTAAGGAAGTACATGCAAAATACATAAAATTGATTAAAATACAACAATGAGGGTACTTACATTTCATCTGAAATCATTCCATTCATTCACTGGTGGGACTGACAACTGATGGTGCATACTATCTGTGCTCTGTGGTTTTAAGTCCTACTGAATATCCCCTTGTGCCACATGCAGTTATGCATTGTAAGCCACAAAAATAAAAGATGTTATGTCCAAAGATTTAGAGGTTAGGAGGACCACCACCTTGGACACCGAAACAGTGATAATATATATGGGTGCGTATGCACCACCAATATGAGTAGTCAGTGCTCTTGGTCTCTTCAGAAATGGAACATGTAAACATCTGCTATCCTGCTACTGTGGAAGATGAGATTTCATATAGAGGACAGCTGTTTGGAAATGCTCCACAATAACAAAAACTCTTACAGTTTCCATATGTTGCAATGTCTTCGACATTTTTGTCATTGTGAAACACTGCCTGTCTCTTATTTCAACCATCCTGTGTGTTGGAGCAGCTTACCTTACATCATGGGATATCCAGCATTCTGTGAAAGACAGCGGATCGAAACATGTTAATGTCAGTTTATTACCTGACACAGACCTTAAAGTCATGGTAGAAAAACAAAATGTATGGCTGTGCACACAGTTGTAGTGATACACTGTTTTGATGTGTTACAGCAAAAACAGTGTATCAAACTGCATATGAAACAACAACACAAGAACCCTCTATTGAGACTTGGCATATGGCCTCCCTGCAGCACATGTTACAAAACTTTACACATTTTCATGGAAGTGACTGATCACTGGCCATCTGCTCCAATGGACTAATACAAAGATTTCATGGGATCACCACATTTTGCTGATGTCAACACACATACTGTATTTGTTTTTTGACATATCAGAAGACAGCAATATGGTAAAATGCTATTGAATTATGTACCATGTGACATTAGCACAGTTTTTACAATTTGTAGGTTTACTCCATTGGATGTTTGGGTGTTAGGGAAAAAAATCATGGGTGGGGGGGGGGGGGGGGGGGGGGGGGGGGGGGGGTGGAGAGAGAGAGAGAGAGAGAGAGAGAGAGAGAGAGAGAGAGAGAGAGAGAGAGAAATCATAGGAATATGAGAAAGAAAATTCATGGTCCTTGTGAGAAATGTATGTGGCAGCAGTAGAATCCTCCTGAAGGAAGCTTTAAATGTCAGTTCTCAACAGTGTTCTTCAAGAAGAACATCACCTTCCCTCCAAGGATTCACATTTGAATTACCTGGCGAGTGTAGTAATCCAACTGCAGGAAACGAAGTTGTCCACCATGCAAAGGGGTTCTTGTGAACAATTTATTTAATTAATTAATGAATCACCTGATTTCATTGACATGCCGCCAAGTGGGTGGAAGTGTGTGTGAGAGTATCCCAGATATAATTTGTGGGCCAGAGTAGTCAGGTGTTTTCTTGTGAGGCAAGATCTTTTAATGAAATGTTAATCTGCCACCTATATAGGGAGAGATGTCCATCATAATAAAATCAGCTATATTACTGAGTTTATAAAGTGATACATAGTATTAACCTGATAGCAGAGCAAGCTATAAGCACTCTGTCATGAGCAAAAATGAGTTTTATATTCTAGTGCTGTGACATAGGATGTAATAGATGCTAAGCTGATAAGAACAGATTTTTTTATCAGGTAATAAAACACTTACAGGAAATAGCCTTTGCCTTATTGTTGTACTGGATATTCACAACTTGTAATGATACTTGAGCGTTGGGAAAACATGTGTACAGTCAGATTTCTTCTGTCTTTGAAAATAATTCATATAAAAGGAAGGAATCTACATTTCATGTGAGACATTTGAGGTGTGTGGACTACAACATCCCTGTTTTGGATTGGGTAAAGTGGATTTTCTAAACTAGGGGTCTATGTCATAGTGGAATTGCAATTAGAACTACCGTATATTCCCAACACAGTCGTGTTTGTGTCATAATGTCTGCAGCCAGTGGCAGACCGGTAGTTTTGGCCTAGCTTTCTTTGACCAGCAAATACAAAGAAAAGATTCCAGCTACCAGTTAGTTGGCTCCTGCCTGCAGCTGCAGGGCTAAGTGCTGGCAGTGGCTCTCACCGCGCCATCTGGATAGCTGAATGCTGAACTAAGCGGTATGCTGATAGAGTGGCGGCAGAAGCGGATGTGGTTGTTATGTGAGAATATTTAATGTTATGAGTGTTTGCTGGAAGATTATTCCCTCTCATGTAAATCGACCAGTTGAAGGCTGGATGGTCACAGTGATTCTCTCTGTGGCCCCTGAGTGTCTGGTACGACAGGCGTGCAGACACTGGGAAATTTGTGCTTAACTGTCAATGCAGTCAATACACACAGCACAGATGTTTCTGCCCAGTGTGCTGCAGTTGCGAGCCCGCTGGAGGACAGTGCTTGGTGTGGCCCGGCAGACGGTGGACACAAGCTCTTCTGCTTGCAATCAATATCGGCAAGCTTTTCTTAGAAGACACGTTTAGTGGAAATGTTGTGGCGGAGGAGACTGCTTATGTTCTCAAATGTCGTTGTATACAATATTTCATATAAATTTAACACTACACTCTATACGTGCCGTAAATTTCATTACTTGACTTGCATAACATTTCCATGTGATACTCAAACACTGACAATATGTTTTATTACGAAGAAGGATCATCATAAGGTAGTGGTGAGTATTTATGTGGTCTGTTTCACTCCTGTAAATTGTTAAACAATTTTACAGGGCAGTGCAAATTGACTATTTCCCACCACTTTTTTATATCGCAATTGCACGAGCTCTCCCTTTGTCCCCAGCATTAGCCAATAGCATTACAAGATTCTGCGGAGGGATGAAAACCTCCATCTGCATGTCTGGAGATGCTAGTTCACGCATCAACGGGAAGTAGCCACTTGAGAGTGAGCAGTGGTGATTCACTCGGAATTCCCCAGGTATCAAATATCAAAGGGATTCCACTGTCTGATGCCTTGTTTGCTTGCACTAATGCCATGTTCGGGTGCACTGATGCCTTGTTCGGTGCAAAAGATCAAAGGAGGCCGACGTCTGATCTGTGGTCTGTGATATTTAGTGTCATAGTCTCTAATGAGGACATTGGGTGGTTTTTGACTTCCGTGGCAGGTGCACAGATGATAGACACATGCACTGGTGACTTAAAACGGCAGCTAATATACCACACTTCATTCCATTCCTCGGTGCATTCAGTTGTTATGTCGTAAGAAGTGGGGAAAAGAGGAAGTAAAAATGTGACCTGGACTAATGCAGGGGGAGCCCAGTCTCCTGCAAATTGATTAAATAAAGAATATGCATCAATATATTACTGACATTGATTTGAATTTCCTGTCATAAAATCCTTCCTCGCTAGCATGGATTGAGTCTTATTCCCACCAATTTTCTGGTAGCGGAGTGGTTAGGGGAATTGGGGGAGGGGTGGACTGGGGATTTTCGAGAGGGGAGGGTTATTTATCAATTTAAGTAATTAGTCAGTTAATTTGATACGAAAAGTGTGCTTGTATCGACAAGGGAGGAAGGGGAGAGGACTTGGCGATTTCCCACAGAGGTGGGTGATGAGGAAGGGAATGAGGATGGGTGGGGGCTTCAGATGTCATGCAGTATGCAATAATAATAAGAAAACTGATTGTTTAATGATTTTTTAAGCTATTTGTTCTGAAAGGCCATCTGAAACATTAATTCCGTTGTCATATCAATGGAATTTTTTGTTTCAATGTTAATATTTTAATAATAACATCATCATTCAAGTGAATTAAATTATTTAATTGTATTTAATTTATTAAAATACAGCAACAGGAGAAATCCTCCAGATATTTGGCTGTTGGCTGAGAAGAAAATTTTCCAGCTTCAAGGAATATGAATCTGCGAGAATGGGTCAAAAATCAGCTGAGTTGACAACAGTGCTCGGGGGCTTGTTGATTATGATGTCATGTTGTCAACTAAAGCACTGCATATACTGAACTGAACAATCCATCATTTTGAATCTCAATCAGAGGACAGTGTTGTATGCTTTGTGTGACATAGGGAAATTAATCAGTGAATTTTGCTGTTTTGTTGTTCCACAGCGTCAAATGGTTGGGTGTACAACTCCAAACTATTCAAACAATAGCAGACATTGTTGCTAAAAGTTTTATCTGTTTCCTTCAGATATAGATTGGCTTAAAAGGTGGCTTGTAAATTCAAGGGAGCAAAGACTGGACACCAAAATCGAGCAACTACTGGTGTCATGCAAGTGAAAAGGCTTTTTTTTGTTTGTTTTAGTATTAGATATGCACACAGAGATGTGGTAATGAAATTAAATATGTAAGATATATGTTTATTTTGGTCTTGTTGCAGATTATATTTACATAATCCGACACAACATTTTAAGTTTGAAGTAAGCTACTTTTCTTGATTTTATTTACAGCGGCTGTATGAAACCACATGTCATCGTAAGGATCTGGTCACTATGTAGAAGGAGTAAATTAACAATACTTTACCACAATTTGTTGGCAATATTTCCATTTCTTTTACTTTTTAAATAACTTCTGAAGATTTCTTTTAAAGCTTTTGAAACAGTCAATAAAATTGGGATTAGCTATATACTTTTGAGTACTTATGCAATTCCTTCTTGTGCTGACATGGAATTTTTATGCCTGTTGTGTTCCATTTTATCATGTCCCATAATTGTTTATGTATGTGACTCTTACTTATCATAAACTTAAGTGGATGTACCATATGTAGACCAGAAAATATGACACTGTTAACTCATTTCAACTGTATTTGGTAAATATTTAGAAAAGCTACATATGACTTACAAGGAACGTAAGTGAATGTATCATATCTCGAAATACTTGGCTAATCACCGACTTAAATTTGCCTACCTCTTAGAGTCAAATGTAAGCCAATACATTTACTGTGCTGTAATATGATCTGTGCAAGGAATGTACATTTGATGGCCTTAAGAGAATATTAAAAGATGTAAGTGTTCTGTAGAGTTTAAACAAGCACCTTCAGTGTGGGTTTCAAAATGGTGGATTGTTCAGCTTCTACTAAACAGCGTTATATTTTCAACTGTTGTCAGTTGCAACATTCAGACAGTTGCATTACAGGTGCTCTGTGAATGTGTGTCGAGTACCGTACATGGGCCTCCACAAAGGGGTTGATGTGGCAGCAAGTGGGGGTACTTGCTCCCTCCTTGAATCTGGCAACACACTTTTTAGTCAATACAAATTTTTTTAACTACCTCTACTGAACTGTAGGTTTAACACTGCTGCCTCAATGAGAAGTGTGGCATTAACGATCTCATATATATGTAATGTTGTTGTTGTTGTTGTTGTTGTTGTTATAGCCTTCAGTCCAGATACTGGTTTGATGCAGCTCTCCATGCTACTCTAGCCTGTGCAAGCCTCTTCATCTCCAAATAACTACTGCAACCTAAATCCTTCTGAATCTCCTTACCATATTCATCTCTTGGTCTCCCTCTATGATTTTTACCTTCCACGCTGCCCTTCAGTACTAAATTGCTGATCCCTTGATGCCTCAGAATGTGTCCTACAACCAAGCCCTACTTCTAATCAAGCTGTGCCACAAATTCTACTAAATTGCTGATCCCTGGATGCTTCAGAACGTGTCCTACAACCAAGCTCTTCTTCTAGTCAAGCTGTGCCACAAATTCCTCTTCTCCCAAATTCTGTTCAATACCTCCTCATTAGTTACATGATCTACCCATCTAATCTTCAGCATTCTTCTGTAGCACCGCATTCTGAAAGCTTATATGGGTGGCTTGATGAATCGCAACAGAAAATATGTTGTATCATGATAATGCTTGATTTGCGGACCCGTGTTTATTAGAGCTTTTTAGCCACTGCTCATCAGTACTTCCCATGTGTGAATTAGTGACCATCACTTCTGAAACACCCTCTATATTACAAAAGTACCCTCAGCCATACACTGTCAGATAGCTTGCGGAGTACTGATGTAGATGTTCACTAGAAATTGTGATGATCATACATGTCCACAAGGATGGCAGGCACAAGAGGGGGCACTTAATCTCCAGAATCTGGAGTATAGAGTTTTCATTCATTACAGAATTCTCATACAATATTATGAGAAGGAAAGTTGCTACTCACCTTATAGCACAGATGCTGAGTTGCAGATAGGCACAACAAAAAGACTCTCACAGTTATAGCTTTCAGCCATTAGAACCTTCGTCACCAATAGACAATAGCCAAAGACAATAATTCTAGCTTGTTACATCAGCATAAACAGCTGTTGGTTAAGAATTTTCAACAACCAGCAGAAATTTCAACTCTGCCCAGTTTTAACTCAGTCAGTGTGAAATGTCAGCAATTTTTATTGCATCAAAATATTTGAGAACTGAAAAATAAAATTAGTGAATTAATTATTTGCATAGATGAATTAGTGTCCTCAAACCCAGCTGACATAATCTGCCTCTCTGAACACCAAGCTACCACTGATATAGAACTTTTAAGTGTAGGTTAGCATCTCAGTTATGTAGAGCAGAAATGGAGAAAGGAGGAGTTGCCACTGTCATAAATTTAAGAACATAACACTTCATAAATTTTGCCTAGAACAGCATATGGAAGTGTGTGCAACATAAGTAGAATTTCATAAAAAAATCCTTCATAATATTAAGTGTATATCGAGCACCTGCAGATAACTTTAATCTGTTCATAAATCAACTTGAAACTGTACTGGCCCATTTAACAACCAAAAACAAAGAAATAGTGGTTGATGGTGACTTCAATGTAGATTTCCTTAGAGACTCTCCCAATAAGAACTTAATTGAGTTAGTAACACTATCATTCAACTTAATTCCCACTGTTAAGTTCCCCACAAGGGTAGCCAATTGCTCACAAACAGTCATTGATAATATCTTTATAGAAAAATCCAATGAACAAAATTATATTACATAGCCAATAGCCAATGGCCTCTCAGACCATGACATGCAGTTCCTTCTGTTAATTGTTAATACTGAACAGGATATCAAATCTGAGCTCAATAGGGTAATCAATAATTATAAAACACTCCTCAGAGACGTTCACTGGAGTGATGTTTACAGTCTTCATGGCATGATTGAAAAATATAACACTTTTGCTAAGAAAGTGCTTACCTTATTTGAACACTGTTTCCCCCAAAACTAACCAAGGTTACAGCAAAGTCTACAAAGAAGCCATGGATTACTCAACGAATAGAGATATCTTATAAAACAAAAAGGAAACTGTATCTGTCAATCTGAAACAGTTCTGACGTTGATGCTATAGCACATTACTAGAAATACTGCAAAATAATAAAGACTGTAATACGGACACCGTAGCAATTATATTACAAGGAAAAGATAGTCATATCAGATAACAAAATGAAGACAATATGGGATATACTGAAGGAGAAGACCAGTAGAACCAGACATGAAGAGGGACAAGTAGCATACATTGGTGACAGATGTGTATAGTGTTGCAGAACTTTTTAACAGACATTTTATAGCTGTTACTGAAAAGATGGGGTTCTCATGTTCTGTAGATGCAGGCTGGTACAAAATACCTCAGAGCAGACATTTCAAGTAACTTCCATAATATGAATTTGACCCCCACTATCCCAGCAGAAGTAATGTCCATCATAAAATCTTTAAAACCAAAAACATCTAGTGTGTATGATGAAATATCAACAAAGTTATTTAAAGAATGTGGTTCTGAGTTAAGTAACATATTAAGCTATCTGTGTAACCAGTCGTTTATCAGTGGAATATTTCCTGAATGGTAGAAACATGCTTAAGTTAAGCCACTGTTTAACAAGGGAGTTAAAGAAATAGCATCAAATTTGCATCCAATTTTACTTTTGCCAGCATTCTCAAAAATTTTGGAAAAGTTAATGTACAATAAGGCACTTCGGCTTTTTAAAGGGTTCTGATACTGATAAGGCTATCTACACTTACAATGAAAATGTAGTTAATTCATTAGACAAACAACTGGTATATTTTGTAATCTGTGAATCTCAATATCCTTTTAAGTAATTTAGAATATTATGGTGTAAGAGGAAATGCTGTAAAATGGTTCAAATCTTATATCCCTGGCAGGAAACAAAGGGTATTATTAGGTAAGAGATATGTATTAAACTATCAGGCATCATCAAACTGGGAACTATTACATGTGTGGTCCTCACAAGGTTCCATCTTAGGCCCCTTAATTTTTCTTGTGTATATCAATCACCTTTCATCAGTAACATCAGTAGTTTTTGTTTTGTTTACTGATGATACAACCATTGCAATAAATAGCAAATCAAGAGTAGTCTTAGAAAGAGCATCTAATAAAATATTTGTGGACATTAATCACACATTCCTAGCCAATTCTTTGTCACTAAACTTTGAAAAAACACACTACATGCACTTCAGAACTTGTAAGGGGTGTCCCACTAGTATATGCCTAACATAAAATGACAAGCAGATAGAAGAAATGGGCAGTGTTAAATTCTTGGGATTACAGATTGATAATAAATTCAACTGGAAGGAGCACGCCATAGAACTGCTGAAGTATCTTAACAAATCTCCATTTGCAATGCGAATTTGTCAGACATGAGGGGTATAAAAATAATGAAAAAGCTGACATAATATGCTTACTTTCATTCCATAATGTTATATGGGTTTATTTTTTGGGTAATTCATGAAACCAAGCTAAAGTTTTCTGGGCACAAAAACCTGAAATAAGAGTTATATGTGGTGTGAACTCAAGAACATCCTGCAGAAGCCTGTTTAGGGAACTAGGGATACTAGCTACTGCTTCCCAATATATTTATTCCTTAATTAAATTTGTCATTAAAAATATATCACTTTTTCAAACCAACAGCTCAATTCATGGAATCAATATTAGAAATAAGAATAATCTTCACAAGGATTTAAAGTCACTTACTCTTGTATAAAAAGGTGTGCATTATTCAGGAACACACATTTTCAATAACTTGCCAGCATTCAGAAAAAGCTTAACAACCAATGAAATTCAGTTTAAGAGAAGCCTAAAGGTTTAATTGGTGGCCAACTCCTACTCCATTGATGAATTTCTCAGTAGAACCAACTGATTTAACTTCTGCACCATTTCAGTGCAGTAATGTGTTCATTGTAAATAAGTATTGTAGTAGTTCTATTGTATGTTCATTACTTTATAAATAATAAAAAAAATATTTTAAATTCAGTGCATTAATGCGATCTTAGTAAATGAGTGTTTGTAAAATAATTCTTTCATATTATGTTCATTAAAAAGGTGACGATCATTCCACTTGGGACCTGTGGACGGTACATTGGCTTATTTGTTTCAGTTGTAAATATTTGTCATGTAATATTGTTTTTCTGACATGTTCCACATCCTGGAGGACCTCCTCACTATGGATCAATTGGAATGAAAGAAAATCTAATCAAATCGAAACATACGCTCACGCACACACATTCACGCAAACGCAACTCTCACACACGACTGCAGTCTCAGGCAATTCCATCCTGGATTTTCCACTGTTAATATTCTCATACCGGTACTTTCCTAGTAGTAATATCCATGATTCCACGAAACCTCTCATTTAGCCAATTGTAGCATTATTTAGCTGATCGCAGTGAGATAATGGCATGGCAATTACCATGTTATCTTTAGAAAATGTCATACCAGACACTCAATTATGGAGCACTGGCTTATTCGTATCACGTCTGCAAGTCGCTCTGCTTTCCCTTATTCCTTAACAATGACCACCCCGCTGCAGCGCGGATCAGAAGTAGGTGGAAAAAGCCGCCCTTGTGTGCCGTGGCGACTTCTTTTATTGCCTTCTCCAAACTATTGTTGTTAAGTCAACAACAGGTAAACGCAGCTCTTCGTGGAGCATTGTTTGGTTCCACAAAATGCCGTGTGCACTTGGATAGACAATGAAATTTGTTGTGTGCCCCAGTTGTTTCGCGGAAGATTGGACGGAAACGCTGTTATGGTTAGATTTTTGTTTTAGAACCAACGTATTCTCACTTCTGAGTATTTCCTGCTTCAGAATTTTGACATACAGTGTCAATTAAAATTATTGGTCTATGAACAAAAATTATCTTTTCTTAGGTTTGCCATAAATATTGGAACTAAAATCGGAACAATATCCACAGAAATCCAGTCATTACTTAGCTCAGTACTTGTATAAATATACAGAAATCCAGTCATTACTTAGCTCAGTACTTGTATAAATATATTTGCAAAGAATGAAGCGGAACGTAAGCTACTTATATACACAATTTTTACACGAATTTTTTTCATGGGCCAATCATATTTCTCAGATTATTTGACAGCTTTTGGAAAATAAATTTGCTTACTTGCTTAATTATAAAACTCATCCCGGCTCATCTGAAAGTTATAAGTACACGGTAAGATGCTCTCAGTTGTTGATACACCCAAACAATTCCGTTGCTCAGCCTATTAAGCTCACATCTATGAAAAATTATCTTAACATTAGAATCATGTGCTACATTCACCAAAATATGTGAAAATTAGATTGTAAAATTTACCACCGATGGAGCTGAAACTGTCGGAAAAGCTTTCAATAAAGAATTTTACAAGATCATGGAAATTAAAAGTAAATATATAAAAAAACTTGAATGTATCATAACAAAAAGGCAACCAACATTTGTGTCAGTATATGTCATATGGACAACTTCATACCAGTTAAGACGTATATGAAGTCATCACGAGTCGTGAGCCGAGTTGCGTCGTCGTCTTGTAGCAACGTTTCGATGGAATGTGTCTCCATCATCTTCAGGCGAAGTGTCGGGATATCGTCTCTCACTCTCATCTAATACTATCCTCTCTTTGAGGAAGTGTGTGTGGGAGTTATAAGCCTTATGGCTTATACTCCACTGCCTACTTGTGTGTGTGGTTATTTCTGTAGTTTTTGGGTGTCTGCCTGATGTGACGAAAGTTCTGTGTGTGTCTGGTACTTGCATGAGGTTGGCGAGGTGATTGGTATTTTGGAGGAGGGAGGAGGATTAGGAATTGGATATAGGCATGTTCTCTTCGACTTAGTCGTCGAAGATCTGAAAGCCCTTGCCAGATCTGGGAATCCTTCTTTGGAGAGTGGGATTTCTGCAGCGTCATGCAGATTGTCAGTGGAGACACTCATAGTAGGTGCAGTGCCCTTCTTAGGGCGCATCGGGATATCGTCTGTTGCGGGCTGATGTCTCTGCTGGACCGCTCTCCACTTCCCACCACTTGCCAATCACGCGCTGGCGGAATCGCCCGATGTGCCTGGCGTGGTCAGTGGCGAGGGGGTGGAGGATGCGTGAGCGGGGTTCGTGTCCCGGCGTTAGTCTCTGTCTGCTCCGTCCGTGACCCTTGGTGGAACGGAACGTTCTTACCTGATTTTCCTGTTTGCAGGCTGTGCTGAGATGGTAGCCACTGTCACAGTTGATTAGGTTGTCGTGTAACCGTATTTCTATGGACTCTTTGATTAATGAGTGCCAGAATCCGTTTCTACTGTATATTTTCTTTGTGTCCTCAAAATTGAAGGTGTGCTTCTCGTCAATACTATGTTCCACACAGCAGATTTGTTGGTCTGACCCAAGTGTACATGCCTGATGTGTTCATTGTGGCGCTGTGAAATGCAACGCTGCATCTGTACTATATATTGAATCCCACATTCGCATGCAATATTTTACACACCAGGCGCCGTCAGACCTAGTGGATCCATGGTTGAACCGAGAAGGTGTTTGATTTTTCCCGCTGCACGGAAAATGCAGAAATGAAGAATTCTCGCGATCTTGGCCATTGGAGGACACATGTATGGCAAGAACACACAGTCCATTGCTTTGTCTTCATCTGGTCTCTCTTCTTGTGGTCAGTGTTAAGAGCTCTCCTTATTTGTGTCTCATTGTATCCATTTTTCTTGGTGTCCTTTAGGTGTTGCAATTCTCCTGGCAAACTTGCCTTATCACAGATGGACGTGGCCCTGTGCACTAAGGTGTTGAGTACAGAATTGCGTTGCCCATGGTGGTAGCAGCTGTTGGCATTAAGATAGAGGTCCGTGTGTGTTTTCTTTCGTGTTCCACCGTGCCACCCATGTTTGTTGTGATAGCATGCCAGAAAAGGTAAGCTTCTGTTCTCTTCTATCTCCATGGTAAATCTGATATTTCCATGTATACCACTGAAGTGTTGATGGAACTATAGCAGTTTGTCCCTGCTATATGGACAAACTCCAAAAGTATCGTCAATGTACCTGTAAAATGCTTTTGGCTTGTGTTTAGCAGTGTCCAGTGCTAAATTTTCGAAATGCTCCATGTATAGGTCAGCTATGCCTGTGCTAAGGGGGGGGGGGGGGGGGGGGGGAGCCCATAGCTACACCATCTATCTGTTTGTAGAACTTCCCACCACATTTGAAATAGGTGGTGGTTAGTACATGGCAAAAGAGCTTTATGATATCCTCCTCAAAGTGTTCTTCGAGTTAAGCCAGGGAGTATTCTATGGTACTCGTGTGAATAAGAATGTCGCATCGAAGCTGACTAGTAGGTCTTCATTTTCCATCCGCATGCCCTGTAGTACCTTCACAAACTCAGGCGAGTTTTTCACATGATGTGGACCGTAACCCACAAAGGTTTTAGCATCTGTGATAAATGCTTAGCAATACCATATGTCCGCGAACTAATAGTGTTCAAAATAGGTCGTAACGAGACCCCTTCTTTGTGGACCTTTGGGAGTTCATAGAGACGTGGTGGTGCCAGTGCCTTAAGGTACAGCTTCCTGATGATATTCTTCTGTAGTCCCGAGTTGTTGAGCGTTCCAACGGTCTTGCGAGTCACTGTTGTGGTGGGGTCCTTCCCTAGTAGTTTGCAGGCAGGTTCCTGTGGAAGGGAGTCGATTTTTTGCCAATAATCTTCTGATTTAAGCAGTACTGTCGTGTTCCCTTTGTCCGCTGCCAAGACCACTGTGTCCTAGCCCTCCCTGAGTTCCCGTAGTGCCTTGTGTTCTGCCGCCGAAATGTTATTCTTTGGCATCTTTGCTTTGTCTAGTACTTTGCAGACTTCTTCTGCAACCTCTTCAGGTAGTCTCCTTATGGCTTGCTCTACCCTACTTATGATGTCCCGTTTCGGCAGGGTCCTTGGAACCGGTGCGAAGTTTAGACCCTTGGACAGCACCTCTTGTGTTGGCCCATCCAGTTCCTTGTTTGTTAGATTAATGACCACCTTATTGGGAGATGGTTTTTCTTTCTGTTGTCGCAGTTGCAGAAATCGAAGGAATTTCTTGCACTGCATTTCGGTGGGTTTCTTCTTGGACCATTCGCCATTGGCAAAGGTATTGCCTTCTATCCAGTCCCAGGTGTGTTCTGGGAGACAGGAAGCCAATCAGAGGTGTAGAGAGAGCAGTCTTCTAGCGTTCTTGTCGAGTTCCAGTCTTGTGACCCTGATGTGTTCTCGTACTAGGTCCGCGCTCGCCCGTCATAAGATGTGTATCGTCCTGTTGGTATTGACAGGGTGCCACAATATGGCGAACTTAGACCTCACTTCTTTATCCTGGCATCAGAGTAAGAAGGCCAACCTGCTGAGCAGCTTCCCCTTCTTGCTCCGCAGCTTCTGCAGCATCTTGTAACTGCGATGTATATCCTCCCCATAGAGGTATGTTATGTGTGAGTGCAGGCTTTCTCGGTGAATTTCATATGTGAAGTCTACAAGGGTTGTCAGCCAAGTAGTGTCATCGTCTCG
The DNA here is from genome assembly GCF_023897955.1 of Schistocerca gregaria. Classification (NCBI taxonomy): domain Eukaryota; kingdom Metazoa; phylum Arthropoda; class Insecta; order Orthoptera; family Acrididae; genus Schistocerca; species Schistocerca gregaria. The sequence continues at coordinate 261,514,629 of NC_064925.1, forward strand.
TAGAAAAGTTTCGATGGAATGCGTCTCCATCATCTCCAGCTGAAGGTTGTGATATCGTCGGTCGCTGGCTGATAATCTCTCCTGGACCGCTTTGCACTTCCCACCGCTGGCCAGTCACGCGCCCGCGGAATCGCCCGATGCGCCTTGAGCGGCCGGTGGTGGGGAGGACGCGTTTGCGGGGTTCGTGAACAGCCGTCCATCTCTGCCTGCTCCATCGGTGGCCCCTGGTGGAACGGAATATTCTTCTCTGATTTTCCAGTTGCAGGGCCCCAGGCTGTGCTGAGATAGTAGCCAGTGTCGTGGTTGATTAGTTTGTCATGTAACCGTATTTCTAAGGACTCTTTGGTTAGTGAGCCCCAAAATCCGTTTCTACTGCATATTTTCTTTGTGTCCTCAAAATCGAAAGTGTGCTTCTCATCAATACTATGTTCCACCACAGCAGATTTGTTGGACTGACCCAAGTGTACAAGCCTGATGTGTTTGTTGCGGCGCTGTGAGATGCTGCTAAACAGAAGCCAAAAGCCTTCTACAGGTACACTGAGGATAGTTTTGTAGTTTGATCACATGGCAGGGACAAACTGCTAGAGGTCCATCAACACCTCAATGGTCTACATGGAAATATCAAATTTACCATGGAGATAGATGAGAACAGCAGCTTATCCTTTCTGGATATCCTGGTAACAAGAAACATGGACGGCACACTGGGACACGCAGTGTACAGAAAGAAAACACACACTGACCTCTATCATGATGCCAACAGCTGCCACCACCCTGCACAATGCAATTCTGTACTCAACGCCTTAGTGCACAGGGCCACGTCCATCTGTGATAAGGCAAGTTTGCCAGGAGAATTGCAACACCTCAAGGACACCTTCAAGAAAAATGGATACAGTGAGACACAAATAAGGAGAGCTCTGAAGACCGACCACAGGAAGACAGAAGAGAGACCAGATGAAGAAGAAGTAATGGGCTGTGCGTTCTTGCCATATGCGAGTCCTCCAACGGCCAAGATTGCTAGAATTCTAAAGAAACATGAAGTGAAGACCATTTTCCGCGCAACAGGAAATATCACAGACCTTCTCGGTTCCACCAAGGACCCACTAGGTCTGACGACACCTGGTGTGTACAAGATCGGATGCGAATGTGGGAGGTAATATATAGGACACACGCAGCGTTGCATTTCACAGCACTGCAATGAACGCATCAGGTATGTACACTTGGGTCAGACCAACAAATCTGCTGTAGTGGAACATAGTAGTGACGAGAAGCACACCTTCAATTTTGAGGACACAAAGAAAATATGCAGTACAAACGGATTTTGGGGCTCAGTAATCAAAGAGTCCATAGAAATACGGTTACACAACAACCTAACCAACTGCGACAGTGGGTACCATCCCAGCGTAGCGTGGGAGTCTGCTGTCAGGGAGGAATGTTCCGTTCCACCAAGGGCCACAGACGGAGCAGACAGAACCGGACGCCGGGACATGAACCCCGTGCACAGGGCGTCCCCCTCCCCCCACCACCGGCCATTCCAGTCGCATCAGATGATTCCGCGGACGCGAGATTGGCCGGCGACGGTCCAGCAGTGATATCAGCCCGCGACCGAAGATATCCCGATACTTAGGCTGAAGATATGGAGACGCATTCCATCGAAACGTTGGACGATATGCGAATAAGGGCCTGGCCATCCGTAGCCTACAAAGAGTTTTAGATGACACAGAAATTTGGGCCCGTCACTGCCGCATTACCATCAATTCTGAAAAGACGCAGGCAATGCTGATCACCCGGAGGCTCGGAAGGCGTGGACCTCCTCAACCCCCCCCCCCCCTTCCCCCCCACCGCCACCTTCACCTAAACGGAACCCAACTTCACTGGCGCAGAACCGCCAAGTACCTTGGCGTAACCTCGGCCTCTCGTCTTACTTGCGTGGAAGCCCCACATAGATGAGGTTCACAGGAGATCTGTGCCAAAATGTCCATCCTATACACAATCCTCAACTCAACCTGTTCCCTTCCCTGCTCTGTGGGTATGAACGTGTATCAGTCCCTGGTATGGCCAGTAATGGAGTATGTATGCCCTGACTGGGGATATGCGGCGTAGCAGCACCTGGAAAACTCCAGACGTTGCAGAACCGTGCCACACAGGAGGGCACTGTGCCTACCCCCCAGTTTCCCTATTGACGATCTGCACGCCGCTGCTGAAATCTCACTTCTAAAAGAGCGCTTCCAAGATCTGGCAAGGACCTTCTATGAAAGCTCTTCCAGGTCAGGAAACGTAATCATCCACTCCTTAGGTCATGTCCTAAGGAGTCCTGTGACAAGCACAAACGCCCAATGACGATCTTTGACGACTAAGCCGAAGAGAAAATCCCTACACCCAATTCCTGATCCTCTTCCCTCCCACATAATATCTATCATCTCGCCAACCCCAGGCAAGTACCAAACACATACAGAACAATCATTACATCACGCAGACAACCAAAATCACAAAAATAAGCGCACACACAAGTACCAAGTGGAGTAAAACGCGCAAGGCTACAGACTCCCCAAAATACTTCCCCAAAGAGGGGAAAGTATCAAATGAGAGTGAGTGCGATATCCCGACACTTCAGCTGAAGATGATGGAGACGCATTCCATCGAAACGTTGCTACGAGATGACGACGCTACTCAGCTGATAACCCGTGAATACTTCAAATATGAAATTTGCCAAGAAAGCTTGCATTCACATACAGTTAAGACGTACTGACAACAGCAAATCGCCAAAACGAGCTTGTTGTCTAAATTGTATCATTAAGTGTAAATAAATAAATAGTGCAACGGAAAACTGGTTGTTGTTGTTGTGGTCTTCAGTCCTGAGACTGGTTTGATGCAGCTCTCCATGCTACTCTATCCTGTGCAAGCTTCTTCATCTCCCAGTTTCCACTGCAACCCACATCCTTCTGAATCTGCTTAGTGTAGTCATCTCTTGGTCTCCCTCTACGATTTTTACCATCTACGCTGCCCTCCAATACTAAATTGGTAATCCCTTGATGCCTCAGAACATGTCCTACCAACCGATCCCTTCTTCTGGTCAAGTTGTGCCACAAACTTCTCTTCTCCCCAATTCTATTCAATACTTCCTCATTAGTTATGTGATCTACCCATCTAATCTTCAGCATTCTTCTGTAGCACCACATTTCGAAAGCTTCTATTCTCTTCTTGTTCAAACTATTTATCGTCCATGTTACACTTCCATACGTGGCTACACTCCATACAAATACTTTCAGAAATGACTTCCTGACACTTAAATCCATACTCGATGTTAACAAATTTCTCTCCTTCAGAAACGCTTCCCTTGCCATCGCCAGTCTACATTTGATATTCTCTCTACTTTGACCATCATCAGTTATTTTGCTCCCCAAATAACAAAACTCCCTTACTACTTTAAGTGTCTCAATTCCTAATCTAATTCCCTCAGCATCACCCGACTTAATTCGACTACATTCCATTATCCTCGTTTTGCTTTTGTTGATGTTCATCTTATATCCTCCTCTCAAGACACTGTCCATTCCGTTCAACTGCTCTTCCAAGTCCTTTGCTGTCTCTGACAGAATTATGATGTCATCGGCGAACCTCAAAGTTTTTATTTCTTCTCCATGGATTTTAATACCTACTCCGAATTTTTCTTTTGTTTCCTTTACTGCTTTCTCAATATACAGATTGAATAACATCGGGGAGAGACTACAACCCTGTCTCATTCCCTTCCCAGCCACTGCTTCCCTTTCAAGTCCCTCGACTCTTGTAATTGCCATCTGTTTTCTGTACAAATTGTAAATAGCCTTTCACTCCCTGTATTTTACCCCAGCCACCTTCAGAATTTGAAAGAGAGTATTCCAGTCAACATTGTCAAAAGCTTTCTCTAAGTCTACAAATGGTAGAAACGTAGGTTTGCCCTTCCTTAATCTAGCTTCTAAGGTAAGTCGTAGGGTCAGTATTGCCTCACGTGTTCCAACATTTCTACGGAATCCAAACTGATCTTCCCCGAGGTCGGCTTCTACTAGTTTTTCCATTCGTCTGTAAAGAATTCTCGTTAGTATTTTGCAGCTGTGACTTATTAAACTGATAGTTTGGTAATTTTCACATCTGTCAACACCTGCTTTCTTTGGGATTGGAGTTATTATATTCTTCTTGAAGTCTGAGGGTATTTCGCCTGTCTCATACATCTTGCTACTTGAAGTAAAATAAAATAATGCTCGGCAAGAAATTACCGAAATGCTGGCTGTGTCAACAGAACAATTTACGTTGGTTATGTAATTTCTGTAAGTAAATGAATGTCATCAAAATGGATAATGTAGATTAATGAAAAAAAAAAGATGCACGAATTAATTGTGGGTTACATTCAAGGTGCCTGTCTTAAATGTCACAGTTTAGCTACTATTTTGAATAGTGTAAAATCATTTCCTTCCCTAAATACATGGGTGGTCTTTCGTATATCTGTGGCTTCGTTCTAAAAGGGCCAATGTCAAGAATCTTAGTTTAAGTTATAAGCTTCCAAATATTTTCTGACAACTGTTAACAGTGTGTTTGGAGCTTTTTGTTACTATCATTATAGTAAATCAGCTTAACTAAAGCTTATTTTCAATAATAAATTTCTATAATTTTCAACTTCAAAATTAAAGGCCTTAAGAGGACATTGGCCCTTTTTAACATCATGAACTCTCTTAAATTATTTGACATTGGCCCTTTGGACATTATGGACAGGTACACTGAATAACCAGAAACAGATAATTTTGAGATAAATATTTCTGCGTACTTATTGATCAAATCACTTCATTCTTTCCTCAGAATTTAATAACGGATACCAACTGTTACATGTTCCAAAAATCATTTTTTTTATCACCATAGATAATGACAACACTGTTTGCTCTCGTAATGAGGGGGGATGGCATCAGAAATAGGTGCAATTTTGGCATAGACAAGTGTCGAGTTTTCTTTCTGTTCAGATCTATCATCTTGAATGGTTCTTTTGAGGAGTAACTGTATTTTTAGGAGACAATTCCTGGCATACCTGAGTGACACTTTCTCCGTTTTATCTAGTTCCAAACAATAGAATTCCCTTCTGTGTTAATTTTCTTGTGCAGATAATGACTTTTCATCAAGTCTTTAAAGCTGTAGAAGTCTTTTTGTTCCAGCTCTATTGCAGTTATGGGTGGCTTTTGGAGAACCATGCATATTAATTTGGCCCAGTCTCTTGGCAGTCCTACTTCAACAGCTGTTGTTTTCTTTGTCTTCTCAGTGGCTTTTGAATTGAATCAGCTTCCAAGTGAGTATGTCCAACTTCAAGAAACTTATGGTTGACTTCCAAACATCTTCTCTGAATCGTGAATTCTTCCACTACTCACAAAAACATGATGGCAATAAAAATATGTGTTTTGTCCGGTACACGACTCCGTACAGGTGTACCTCAACAATTTCGTCGGTCAGTTCCATCAAATAATCATATAGACAAGAAGCTATTTCTTGGCCAACTCTTCCTGCCACTCTTTCATTGCAAACGTAACATGCTGGAGAACATTATTTATGTCTCTTTACATAGATGGTCAAGTTGAAGGGCCGAACATGTGTTTTGTAAAATGCCACATGACAGTGTAGAAATGGAGTGGGAAGACATTTCTGCAAATCAAAGGCCAGGGTTACTACATTGGAATTTTGGTCAGCTTTCTTTTTATCACTGTCTTTCTGATCCTAAGCAAATCCAAATGTTGCTGTCGTTCCACTTCTACCTTACAACGTTGAGCATCCTCAGTACAATTCTTAAGTAACAAGACATATTTGTCACATTTTGCACAAGTGTCAGCCTTCGGTTTGTGGAAGCTAAAATTGAAACAGGTCACAAAAATTCTTCGATAACACGCTTTACTTCTTGGCTTCATACCTTTGGTTTGGCAAAATTCTTGATAGAGCCAGTACATTGCTGAAACATGCAAGTCTGGCAGTACATATTTTTTTGGAAGGATGAGATCGAGAATAATGGCTTACGTAGGAAGGAATTATGTTAATGTGTTCCTTTATTAAATCAATGTCATCAGATGGAGCTTTCGAATGATTAGAATGTGTACCACGTCCATCTTCAGAACACACTCGTCCTTCAGAGCCCCGTCTTTTCTCCACAATTATTCTTACCTTTTTTAGTGTTAAATAAAATGTACTAAGGAACATATTCTGACATACTTCTATCTTAGTCTGTAAAGAAACTACTTCCTGGAATATTTTCGCCTCCTTGCATTTCCTTCAGTTTTGTTCCTTAAACGCTCCACATGTTTCTTTTCCTCAGACACTTAATTAGCTATAAAATAATTTTGAGCTTCTGGGGACAATTTTTAATATTCTATGAACATTTTCTCTCTCTCTCATCGTCATTTTATTTTCCTCCGCATTTTTCCTGGACTTGTACGATGATTTCAGAACTTGATCAGGTATAACTTTTCCGTTCGACGTCACATAGTCTTTTTCCTGCAGTTTTCAGTTCTTTTCTCCGATTTTTCTTTCACAATTTTTCGTTTCGCTTTCTTTTTTTTTGGAGGAATCTTGTGGATCACATTTCTTCCTTCCCCTTCCACTGAACTTTGTTGTTTCATTGCCAGACTGCTGTTGAATTAGATAGATTTCTTCAATCCAAGAAGAACTTTTAACTGTCCTTCGGGCAGCTATATTCTCTCTGTCATTGCTTTCATCACTACTTTCGCCACCACTTGGGACATATTCATCAGAATCTTCAAATACATCTTCATCAGAACTTGAAATCACGTCTGCCAATAGTGACCAACATGCATTTCCTTCTGTACTGGTACTGGAATGATCTTAAAGAAAATAAAAATGAAATGAATTGAATAGGCTGTTGGTAATATTTTAGACTGGCATTAAGTAGAGATACCAGTCAATTTATGGTCTTGTTTTGGAAATATTAAGGATAAATGCTCCTGATACCAGTTTATTTTAATAAACTTACCTTCAAGGCAAAGTGACGACGTCAGTGGGGATATTTCAGGTGCAGTTTGTTCCTAAAGCTCTTCCTTATCGCCTCTGTGAAACATTATGTTTATGCCCACCAAGACTGTCAATACTCCTCACTAACAATGCGCCAAACGATTAGAGTAATTGTTAAAGCAACAACTCTTATTATTGTGTATTCCCGCCAGATTTAAGTCCAATGTCACAGCTCTGTTTCAATTGTTGAAACCATCTGTCAGTAAAGAAGGCCAATGTCGACGTTGACCCTTCTTTCAACAAACGTAAAATAAGAGGGAGGGCCACTGTCGAGATTGGCCCATTGATGCTGATTGGAAACTTGATAAAACACTTTGGGGCTTACATCTTAACACTCCACTATCTCTCATTCTATGTGGCTTAGACGTTGGCCATTTTGACACTATGAACAGCACGCGAAACAATATGGAGTACACCAATAAAACCAGTTTTGACAAGTATTGACATTGGCCCTTTTAGAACCAAGCCACAGATATTTTTACATTACGTTACGCATTTTTAATGACTGTATCTCCCTCGCATTTACGTTTAAAATTCACGAGCGTTTCGAATATCGCAACACATACTTCTGGACTTATTTGGGAAACATGTGGTTGATAAGCAAAATAGATTTTTGAGGCTAGCGAAACGGACGGCCTCTGGTGCCTTTGCCGGTGGCCACTGTAAAAGCAGCCTGTCATCTGTTGTTAACAAGCGCAGCGTTAGTGCTATCCTCTCTTGCTGATATGGATCATCGATAATTTGCGTCTTACTTTGAAATCTTCTGTCAGTGGCAGCTAGAAGAAGGCGGAAAACGCCCATCGACATGCAGGTGAAAGTTTGGAATAAAACAAGCTATGGCTGCAGCCGCAAATCATCAATCAGAGCGTTTGCGCAAAAATTCAGAAGCCGTTTTACTTTCATGACCAACAGCGGGCACGCTATACAAAATAAATAAAGTTGTGTTCCTTTTCTCCACCAAGTTGTACTGAATGCAGGTTAATTGACGGTACAGCGCCAAAATACATTGTATGGTTTCTCTTCCGTTCGCTCTAGTGTACTAAATATTTATTGGCAGGTACAAGCCAATGATGCGCGCAAGTGAACTTCCTGCGCATTGCTTGCGATGTGCATTCGCTTGTGTTTTCATCGGTGTAAAGGGAGCTCTAGAATAAGCGTTTGCAATCCGCTGTTGTTTAAGCACTGTAGCGAATATTGCAAACATGATCCATGGAATATGAAAATCAGTAACTTGTTGCGCTTTTCAATCGTTCAAACTTCGTCCCGCGATCGTTGCTATGGCAACATTCTCGCGCGTGTACGTATCGCACTATGTTGCAGATGTTCGTAGGAATGAGGAAGTTTATTATTACTCTTGAGCACTACTAACATCCGTCCTTACAAAAATAAGAAATGGGAAGGGAAATGGTGAAATTAACAGGGTCGTCATTTATCAAATCGGAAAAAGATGATTCCAAAAGTTACGGAATTTCCAAGTCGGAGCAGCAAAAGAAAAATACCCATCTTTACCTGCATGACAAATTTCTGAAGTTCATTGTAAGTACAGCATTTTGTAAGAAAATTGTTAAACAGTCCTTAGCGATTTCTAGACAAAGAAGCGCTGTAAAACACTGTTTTTTTGTGCAGGGTAATATATCCAAATACAGAAAACTGACCGTTCTCTATTTGCATAACAATGACATTACTAAAATTGAAAACCTGGAAACGGCTACAAATTTAACTCATCTCTACCTCCAGAGGAACAAAATATCCAAGATAGAAAACCTTGGCAACCTTAATAAATTAAGAAAACTGTGAGTACTGAAAACAACGGTTTCGTGAAATACAGTTTGAAGCTTGGATTATTAGTAGTGACTTTATGCTTCTCTGTATTTTAAAACTGCCTAAATATCATGTTAAGAAAGTATTCAGAAAATAGTGCAGCACTGTAATGTTCCTTTAGAATCGAAGAGAGATCAAAGAGATCCTGAGTTTGATAATTGACTTGAACCATCGATTGCGAGGTGTTATGTCCGCTTATTCAAATACAAAGTTTTACAAAACCACGTTTATGAAGATACAGATTCATGAAAATTGCAGTTCATAAGTGGTAATTTAAGGGCAGCTTCACATTCTGTAAATGGTACAGTATAATCTTTGTATTTGACCTTAGTGTATACGGTTTTTTAATTTCAGCCAATTCTTTACCTGTTTGTTCTAGGTATCTTTTTATTAGACACTGTCTTTTTGCATTGGTTAAGTCCACTATCTGTCGAGATAACATTTAAATTCTGACTGTAAGGAATTCATCTGCTTGTCTCAGCACAAATAATTAGTGAGTTTATCCCTCCTGTCTCTCCTCCACCTTTCCTTATGGTTCATGGCCAGTTGCAAGATTGCATAACAGATGTCATCAGTGCAACAGATAGAGTGTATGTAGATTGTTAAGTGTCAGTTTGGATTACTGATAATGACAAGAGATGTCGAAGCGATTGACACACAGCCTATTATTGAAAGGCAGCAATACAAACGGCGCCTATAACGCCCCAATCCCGTAAAGGATTACCCACAGAACATGAAAAAAAGAGAAATGCAACTCCCGTGTTAAAAGTGGGAAACACGGACCGACAGCAGCGCCTCAAGTGGTATGGACATTAACCCCCCCCCCCCCCCACCCTAGTTTACTTACGTTGTAGGTTTTTCTTTTAATTCTGTTACCTTATTTTTCTGGGCGTGCTATGTAATTATTTGGGCTGGCATCATAATAAAATAATTGAAACACAGCTATAGCACACTCTACTACAGCAGAGAGAAATCTACGCTGACAGTCGCGGCTCGTATCATGTTTTCTTGTCTGTCAGACGCAAACGTCAAAAATAGACTTTTAAATTGACATGCTTATATTGTTTTCTATCAACATGTAAAAGCTTCAGAATGTTTTATGGCTCATAAGAACTAAATGCAACACTTGAAACTGAGACTAAGTCGAAACAAGCTTGTAGTGTAAGAAATTGAAACAAAAGAAAAATAACATTGTAGCAGCTAAACTTGACTACAAATATTCCTGAATAATGCCATAATTTTTACGTAATACAAGCTGCTGGATCAATGGAAAAGAAAAGCCTATTATTAAGAGAATAAGCAGCAGTTAAAGAGGTTCAATTAAGAAATATCACAGTATTAATTAATGAAGAATTCTAAAATTGGTTACATTCATGTTTCAGGACTATAAGTTCAGAGTAACTGCCCAGCAAACTTGCACTGCTGACCATTAATTTCTTAAAAAGGTTCCTACATCTTACTACTGTAAACGCTTTAACACAAAAAAGAAAACATCAATACCAAGTACCAAAAGTGGGAAAGGTGGATAAAAACAGTGAAATGAAAACAAAACTTACTTTTTATATCTCAAGCACACAAGACAAATTTTCTTTTAACTGTTATAAAGCTTTAAACTGTTTACTGAATTTGTGCCAATATCAAGTCTTTTATTACTGATGGTGTGTTTCCAATCTTTCACATACTTGTAAATCAATAGAAGTACACATTGTCTTAAAATATACTGTTCAGAAAAATGGGCCTTGCAAAACGTTATTTCCTCTGGAAACTTAAACAGTGAATAGAATGTATTCTCCAATTGTTCCTGGTGTCCACATTTATCTAGGAATGTATACAACTGACTATGAACATTTGCTACAAAGGACATTAAGCTGTCACTATCATACAATAATTTTGGGTTTAAAGCATCATATTCTTTGAAACTTTTAAATAAATTATGCTCTGTGGGTGTTGGTGAGAACAGAGTTGTTTTACAGATACAACAGTTGGTTTCAGGTTTTACACCCGTCTTTCGTAGAATGTAACCAGCTACATATGCCAGTGCTTGTCTGTAATTTCTTACATCAGCTCCACCACTACCAGTAGCAGCTTCATTATCAGCAAGGGCAGAATATAAAGCACTTTGAGCCTTTATGGAATGGTCTGTTGTGGAGTCAATAAAGTTGTGATCACTAACTCCCAAAAATTGCCTTAAATTGCTTAATGGCATGCATCTATCATCCTCACAATTACCTTGTAACTTTGTAGGTAAGGACATGTTATTGACTATAACTGTTTTCAATGCTGCTTTGAACTGAAAGCAAGTTGGGTTGGTGTTTGCAACACCATGCTGCCTCACACAACAAAATACATTCTCCACTGGGTCTTGATTGAAAGCCCTCATGCTTAAAAAATTAAAGCCATTTTTTAAAATCTGTTCCAAATGAACATCTCTCTGGTTGGTTGCACACTGGTTACAAACTGTACAAACTACCTTTAGTCCTATTTCTTGCAATTGCCTTATGACATAGGTAATGGGGTCGACAGAAGTGTCCAATCCCACAGGTAGGCTCTGACCCGTGACGTAAGGGTGTTGTCGTGTGTGACGTCATAATGGCATGGAGTTTGGTTTGTGAGTGTGGCGTGTTTGTAGATGTCCTCATGTTGTGGTTTGTTGTGCTCTCTGGTGGTATGTTCAGGGTTTTTGTTCGTGTGGTGTAATGGGTTCAGTTTGCTTTTGCAATTATCCAGAATTGTTCGAGTGTCGGCTGTGTTTGTAGTGGAATTCGTTTTAGTAAGTTAACGATTTTGTGTGAAGGTTAATTTAAGTGTTGTTCGCTGTACGTCATGTGGTAATTTTAGTAAAATTAATCGGTTGTTGTTTTTGTTCAGGAATGGATATGATAGATAAAATTAGCAGTGCGCAGGTCAAGGGAAGTGTTCGATCCCAATGTATGGCTGTGTATGTTGGTATTGGTATTGGGAGATGTTTTTGAGCTGTATAGGCCAAGGGAAGTGTTTGATACTAATTTATGGGATCGGGAGCTGCTGTTGAGCTATATAGGTCAAGGGAAGTGTCCGATTCCAGATGATATTGTGTTTAGTGGTATTTGGGGGAGATTTGTGATGTCGGTTTTTTGTTGTTGTTTTGTGTGGTTTTGTATGGGGTGGGTGTTTAAATTTGTTTAGATTTAGTTTGCCCCCACCCAAAAACACCCCACGTCCCGCGCTTGTCCCGTTAGTGTCATTAGGGTTTTTCGTGGAAAGTGTGTGTGTGTTTGTTTTTCGATGTATTTTCGTCCTCATAATGTGTATGTAACGACTTTATATGTGCCATATTGGAATCATGGTTTATGGTCGTTTGTGCCATATTTGTGACGTCATGTGTCAAAGCAGACAGGCGGTATCGGACGCTTCCCTATTTCCTACGTAATAAGACTTTTTAATGTGATACTTGAAACCAAGTTGTGAGTGAAATTCCAGCTTCCAGCTTTTATGTATGCCTCTAACCATGAAAACTAATGGATGATTTGCATGAACATTTGACCTCCCTAAATCTTGAAACCCTGAAATTTCTTGTCTGCTTGCATTATAATACAACCCTCTTTCTAAAGACATTTCATCAAACAACAAAGCACACTATTTGTCACTGTTGTTCATTACTTCAACTTCTGCTTTCATTACATTCATGACCGAAGTATTCAGCCCTGGTCATTGTTTGCAATCACTGCTTCCCATTTTTCTGCCATTAACATCCTTTTTAGTTGGATTAAGTTTTGTATGTTTATCTTCCACTTTTGCCCCTGTATCTTCTGCTCACTTCCAGTACTCCTTATGTTAGTATCTATCATGATGGTATGCTAATGTGGAGTTTATTACCTGGATCTCACACTAGCATGAAGAAATATACTGTATGTTATTACGAGAACAATAGTAGTGTTACTATGTGTAGTTACTCTGGCGGGTTTGTTTTTAGGTTGAAAGTATGCAGTAAGTCCATTAGTGTCATAGGTTTTTCTGTGGTATCTGTGTTCTACTCCCAATAATTATTTATTTTAAAGTTCTTGAATTGTACCACAGACTCTTTCAAGAATGTTTTGTTTCATCATTTGGTGATCAGTACAGGCCTAACATGCAGCATGACTTCCCTGCAGTTTTTATTTCCAATACAGTAGTTCCAAAGCTCATTTCTCTAGCATATTTTGTGCTGTTTTGGATAACGTTAGTTGATGTGTAGCTAAAGCAAATGCCAGCTCCACCACCTTTATGCAATGTTCTGCAAAAACTGGCTACATTTGAGTAATTTTTCAGGTTGTAGACCTCCATTAGATTTTCTTTTAGTCCATGTTCAGTGGCTACTAGAATGTTTGACTTATATTCTTGCAATATTACCTCTGTTTCATTGTTTACAAACTGTACGTTCAGATGAAGTATTTACAATATAATTGTAGTGGATCTTCATTTCGTCATATGTTTTGTGTTTGCAAACAGTAGTGGTATTGTCTGCATATCAGACTATTTTATACTTAAAATATCATTACCATATATAAGAGAGTGTGGTGGCCTCATTACAACCTTGTGGTGTGTCCTTTTTAATGATAGTTGTTTCAGATGTATGATATGGGCAGCGTAATTTTGCAGATTATGTCATGGGTGCTAGGAGTGAGTCTAAGGTATTCCATCTATTCCACCACTCCCAGAAGCTCCTGCAGAAAGTGACAAGTTACATGGTGCATCCAATATATACATAATTTATGATTATAAGAACTATGAACTATTTTCTTTTAAATAGATAATATTTTATAAAATCCAAGCCAATAACTTATATCAGTTTTCCATAATTTATGTAATAATTTTGTAAAATTGATAAACACACTCTTTATCAAGATCTAGGTGTCTGCTTCTTACGTATTCTGTTTTTTATAAGCTACTTATTACCCCCACAACTACTGTAATAGTGGATTTGTTTCTTAAGAAGCCATTTTGGTTTTCAAAAATTAAATTTTTTTTGTAGAAAATTATGATAATTTATTTTGTTACCCTGAAGGAGATTTGCCTGAAATGTTTCATTCTTATAGCTGAGGTTACCAAATCCATTTTTAGTCTTGCTTGAAAAACCCCTGTTTCAGTTACACTGTTAAATGCTGCAGAAATACTTTTTGCATTCGCCTTATAAAATGTTAATGTTTGTTTAAGTCTGTCATATCTTACAGAGATGGAACTTATTAATGGACCAATGTTTATTTCCCTATGGTCACTGGGAAGAATATATTTATTGTGCTCAGATGTATTCTCCATGAAACTTTAATAAATATGTTGAAAACATTGGAAGCATGTTTCTTAATGTGTAACTGTGCTTACTTTGGACATCCAGAGATATATAAAAAAGCAGAACACAGCACTGTGGTCACCAATATCTACATAAGACAACAAGTGTCTGGTGCAGTTGTTAAATTGGTTACTGCTATTACAATGGTAGTTTATCAAGATTTAAGTGAGTTTGAACATTGTGTTATAGTTGGAACACGAGTGACAGGAAACACCATCTCTGAGGTAGCGATGAAGTGGGGATTTTCCCATACAACCATTTCATGAGTGTTGTATGAATATCAGGAATCCGGTAAAAAATCAAATCTACAACATTGCTGCGGCTGGTAAAGGATCCTGCAAGAACAGTACCAATGACAATTCAAGAGAATTGTTTGGTGTGACAGAAGTGCAACCCTTTGCAGATTGCTGGAGATTTCAATGCTGGGCCATCAACAAGTTTCAGCATGTGAGCCATTCAACAAAACATCATCAATATGGGCTTGTGAACCCTTGATAACTGCACGACACAAAGCTTTATGTCTTGCCTGGGCCGGTCAACACCGACATTGGACTGTTGATGACTGGAAACATGTCTGGTCGGACGAGTCTCATTTGAAATTGTATCGAGTAGATGGACATGTATGGGTATGGAGACAACCTCATGAATCCAAGTACCCTGGAGCAGGGGACTAATCAAGCTGGTGGAGGCTCTGTAATGGTGTGGGGTCTGTGCTGTTGGAGTGATATGGGACCACCCAGTGCTGAGTGCCTCACAAACTGTTCCATCTAGACCATTATCCCCAAAACCAAATTCTATGAATTATGTAGATTGGAGTAGTATTTACAATACTTCCTTCTATTTTGTAATCCTCCTTGCCACAGTCTGCAATAGACCAAGCCGCACAGCCTTCTTGATCTCTGCTCCAAGATGCTGACTTCTCATCCTGCATTCACACTATCAATGTGCAGTCTCCATCAGCATTTGTTCTATTTATCCCTACCAAACAATTCCTTCCATGTGCATGGCTCCCATTGCTTACACTCAGAATGAGTTCACTGATGCAACATCTGCTGTTTCTCCCTGCCAGGTGTCAGCCAGTTTGCCATATCCATTCTTCTCACTCCCTGTGGCTTTTCTTCCATCATCCAGTCCATCTGACACAACTCATACCTCAAGTGAGCTGCAGTGCCAGCACAGTGTAATTAACCAGGACAGTGTTTCTTTACAGATGTATGTGTGTGTGTGTGTGTGTGTGTGTGTGTGTGTGTGTGCATGGGTGTGTGAGACAGAGAGAGAGAGAGAGAGAGAGAGAGAGAGAGAGAGAGAGAGAGAGAGAGAGAGAGAGAGAGTGTTCGGTGAGTTGTTGCTTCTACTCCTTAAGTTATTTACTATTTCTCTTTTGATAAGTTAGGATTTGAAGATGTAAAGCCAAAGAGTTAATATTTTTTCCTGAGCTGAATGCAGTGGCAAACTATGCTTTTTTGATCTCTTTGATGAGTATAGATTTTTTTTTGTCTGTCTAAATGTTAAATGAAACACAAATTTTTTAAGGCTGTACAACAAATCTCCACCAAGGAAATATTTTTTTTTTTACTGAAGGTACCTGGGGAATAATTGTATATCAGTAGTTGAAGGCCTCGAGTCTCTCTCAAGTCTTGAGGAGCTGCATGTCGAAAGACAGCATTTGCCAGAAGGAGAAACGCTCTACTTCCATCCTCAGTCAGTTGAAACACTCTCAGTAAGTGATTGTATCCTTAATGTGAGCTGTATTATGTATTAATAAAAAAATAAATTCGAGATGGAATGTAACAGTATTATGAAAAGGAAAGTTGCTACTCACCATATAGCGGAGATGCTGAGTCGCAGATAGGCACAACAAAAAGACCATCACAAATCAGTTTTGGCCAGCAAAGCCTTTGTCAAAAAATAGATGACAGACACACACTCATGCAAATGCAACTCACACACATGTGACTGCAGTCTCTTGTGGCTTCAGCTGCCAGAGACTGTAGTTGTGTGTGTGAGTTGCATTTGCGTGTGTGTGTAGTCTATTTTTTGACAAAAGTTTTGTTGGCCAAAAGCTTATTTGTGACAGTCTTTTGTTGTGCCTATCTGCGACGCAGCATCTCCGTTATATGAGGAGCAGTAACATTGATTTTCATAACTGTGTTATGTATTGTTTTGCATCTATCTTTGGAGACTTATTTATTGTGTTATCATCCTCAACAATAATAATTTTTTTGTCTTTATGTTTAAAAGAGTAGCTTAATATGATGTTAGGCCACTGTCATTAATTACAAGGAGAATGTTAAGTCCAGGTATGAATACAGACAGCATAAGGAATTCAGTTTGGGTATGAAAAAAAATCAGAAATGACAGTATCAAAGTACAAAAATAATTGATTAAGATTGAGGTACTAGCCTACCTTGGTGCAACACCTGGATGAGAAATCTATGTATAAAATTATAACATTTGGTCTGTTAATATATTTTACACAAATTCTTCCTTTTGGCATCAATTCAACTGTTCACATGAGTACATGATTTCCTAAACTATTGAACTAAATATCCAAAGTCATTAACAATGTGAAATAGTGAAGTAATGCACCACTAGTTCATAAAATTGGGCAACTACAGCAGATTGGTGGTTGCCAAACATATATTTGTGACTGAAAGACATAGAAGAGGATTAGAGGTGATACAGGTAAATAAGAAAGAAAAGAAACTGGACCTGCTTGAAGAACTTGAAATAGCAATCCATGGGGTTAAGTATGATAATGCCGTTAATTTATTAACTAATAAGAATGGTAATGCCTTAGTGGGATGAATGATTTTGCGTGGATAACCATTGATAGGGTGTCTCTCCATGTTCTTTGTAACATATTTGGAATGCTGTGGAATGGCTGATGGCTTAGTGCAGTCTGTCATAGCCGTACAAATGGGACAACGTACTATGAGAAATAGTCAAGCCGTAAATCGTGCTCAGAATGCAATGCTCAAAAATCTTGTGTTGTCTAGCGCCACGTGTGATCGTAGCCCTGTAAAATCTGAATGTAAACAAACTGCAACGAAAACAAAGCTAATGTGGGGGTATGCCTATGTGAAGTTGATCCAGAAAGTGATTTTAAAAGTGTAACTACTGATAACCGCAAGATGCTAGCAAGGTCAATTTACAGTCTACCTTTGCTCAATATCTTATGCAAAAATTAACCCAAAGTGAACAATCTGCCACAAAGTGTATGAATAATCCGCCGACGAACATAATCTCTCAAACACCAATATATGTGCAGGACAAAAAACAAAGAAATTTCAGAACGTTACATAGCAAGAAAATCTTGGAAAAACTGAAAGTACTAATATTAAATGACAGTCATGGAAGAGACTGTGCCCAAATACTGCAAGACAAACTAGGGCCCTCATACCAGGTAAAAAGCATAGTAAAACCTGGTGCCCCACTAAAAGAAGTGATAAAAAACGCAGAATATTTGACAAGAAGCTTCGGTACATGTGATACTTTGATTGTAATAGGGGGTTCTAACGACATAGACAAACCTCTCGATCTTATGTTGAAGCATGTGGTAGAACCATTGGAACCAATACTCGCTCTAAATCCCAAAATGAATATCATTATCCATCCTATACCCAGGAGATATGATGTTCAAAATTTAAATAGTAAAATCAATACTGCAAACGTCCACCTGGTACAGGCTCTGAATTTAGCTAAACATGCGTACAAAAAAAGAATTGCTGTGAACTTTGAAATAGAGAGACTAGCCAGAAACCACTTCACAACACATGGCTTACACCTAAACAAATGTGGCAAGGAGGTTATCTGCAATGCCTTCCTGACAACTATGAGTGACAATAAGAAATCAAATGTCAGAAACCATAAACAGACGCTAATAAGCAATTGGATAAAGACAAACAAGATGGGAAATAAAAGAGTCATAGTGGTCATATTGTGCAAATTACACTAGACAAATGGGTTATGAAGTCACAGAGACGAAACACAAACCCCCTGACCCCTCAAAAAGGTCAGGCACCTGAAAGGATCAATAATGTGATGGTGAACATTATAGAGACATCCCTCCAAAATGCCAATGTGATGTCTCAACAGCATGAAGTGCATGTGGATACTTTTCAGCTCACCTGGAAGATGAGATGGCTGCCAAGGACGACCAACAGAACCAGTACAACTGCTCAGAAGTCAACATACCTGGAATACAGCACAATTTAAACTAAAGGTCAGTGACACAGTAAATATGACTTTGAGCCCCCAGAGTAAATCCCACTCAGACCTGAAAATCTATTATCACAATGTCCTTGAGCAACAAAACTGATGACTTAATCATGTTGCTGACCAGTGAACTCAGTGATATCTCAGTAGTATGCCTAGCAGAGCATTGGCTCTGCACTGATGTGGTTAAGCTAATCTCACTACCCAATTTCAAATTGTGTTAACACTACTCCAGATCAAATGATGGACATGGTGGGGTTGCCATCTTCATCAAACAACACATTGAATATAGCCAACTTCCTACCCTAAAGAAAATAGGAACAGATAAAATCTTTGAATGTGCAGCCATAAAGCTTACAGATCTAAATCTAATTGTAGCTACAATTTACCGTCCCCACTCCAGTAGTATTGATGATTTTCTGTTACAAATGGACTTGTTTCTATCCAAAATAAGTCAGAGGAAACAGGATGTGATTATATGTGGTGACTTTAATATAGACTTTCTCACCCACAACAGAAACAGGGAAACATTGATTAACATTGCAAAAACTTATAATCTGCATGGCCTTATAAACGAGCCCACTAAAATAACACCCACATCCAAGACAGCTCTAGATCAAATTTTTGCAAATAGAAATAAACTTAACCCAACTCTAGAAGTATACAATGCAGGATTCATGCGAACACCAAGCTGTCATTCTAAAGGTTGATGTTAGCAAAGATACCTGAAACCCAGTCCCACCTAAAACTTAACGAAGGTTTTTCACCCAAGAGAACTTGAACAAGCTAAATGCCCTCCTTAGTAAAGAAAAGTGGACAGAGATGTACATAGCCAATTATGTCAACATGAAATTCAACATATTTCTTGACAAAATGATCCACCACTTCGAAGAGGCCTTTCCGCAAAAAACAGTAAGAATAAATAATAATAATAATAATAATAATAATAATAATAATAGAAACAAAGGTTGGATTACACCAGCTATAAAAATCTCTTGCAAACATAAAAGAATACTCCACATGTTATGTAAACAAAGCAGTGACTCCCCCCAAATAACAGAATACTATAAAAACTACACATGTATCCCAAGAAGAGTGATAAGACAAGCAAAAAGGATGCAAAATGATGAGTACATTGACAAATCCAGCAATAAAGTAAAAGCAATGTGGAATATCATAAAAAGCAAAAGAGGGGAAATGAAAGCTTCACACAAGAACATGGAAATCAAACCCAACAATGAATATATATCTAATCCTGAAGTTGTGGTGAACTCATTCAACAATTTCTTTACAAGCATAGCTGAAAAACTGTTCCAAAATAATCCTAACACTAATTACCAACCAGCAAACCAAAAATATCACACATGTGTAGAGTCAATTTTCATTACCAAAGTCACTGAAATTGATGTTGCAAAAGCCCTCAGAGAGTTAAAAAATTCATATTAAGCTGGAATTGATGGTATCCCAATAGCTGTAATCAAAAATTGTGAACACACAATTGCTGAACCATTAACTCACCTCTGTGACTTTTCTTTCCAGGCAGGTATCTTCCCTGAAGCTCTGAAACTTTCCAAAGTAATTCCTGTCTTCAAAAAAGGTGATAATAAAGATATGAATAACTACAGGCGTATCTCAATCTCATCCTGCTTTTCTAAAGCTTTTGAAAAAATAATGTCCAAAAAAATGATGGACTTCATTGGAAAAAAAAGAACGAAAAAGATTTACTAAGTTTAGCTCAACAGGGGTTCAGAAGCAACAAATCTACTGAAACTGCAGTATATGATTGCATAAATACGCATTTAGAACTGTTAGATAGAAAACAACCCATAACAGGCATATTTCTGGACCTGTCAAAGGCTTTTGACACTGTTGACCACAAAATATTACTGGAAAAATTAGAACACTACAGTCGGTATCAGAGGAATTGCAAACAACTGGATTGCTACATTCCTAACCAATCGGATGCAGAGAGTCAGCATGAAATATACTAATAGACAAAGCAACTCAATAACCGAAATACTATCAAGTAATAAAACTGTAAAGCAAGATGCTCCACAGGGCTCAGTATTGGGACCCCTACTTTTCCTCCTGTATATTAATGACATGAGCCTGAATGTTGATGTGCACAAAACAATAATATTTGCTGATGACACAACTATACTCCTCAAAGGGGTGAATACAGAGGCTGTGCAAAAAGCTGTGAACTTGGCTACTGATCAACTCAGCAACTGGGCAAAAACCAACAGATTAACTATCAACACCAAAAAGACAGCTTCCATGAACTTCCACACAACACAAAATGCAATTTCCTCTCAGTCATCTGTCACTATAAATAACCAGTCAATAGATACCGACACTGTTTTCAAATTCCTAGGTCTGTGGGTTCAAGATAACCTGAAATGGAATACACATACAGGAAAGGTAAATGCCAGGATTTGTACTGGCTGTTATGCATTGAGTGTACTGAAAACATGTGCTAGCCTGAAAACATTAACCAGTGCATACTACGCTTACATACAAGCCCACCTAAAATATGGTGTAATATTCTGGGGAAATGCTCCAACTGCTCTGAGCACATTCAGAATCCAGAAGAGAGCAATGAGGATTATTACTGGGAGCAAACCCAGAGACTCCTGCAAACCCATCTTCAGAAAGTTGGAAATCCTTACACTGCCTTGCCTCTATATTCTTGAGACTCTAAAATTCTTCAGAAAACACATAGTGCCAACTGACCCCAGAGTCGTAAAAAATAATGAAATACATGTACACAACACCAGGAAAAACGCAAACCTGCATGTTAAGACTTACCAAGCGGGAAAGCGCCGGCAGACAGGCACAATGAACAAAACACACAAACACACACACAGAATTACTAGCTTTCGCAACCGATGGTTGCTTCTTCAGGAAGGAGAGGGAAAGACGAAAGGATGTGGGTTTTAAGGGAGAGGGTAAGGAGTCATTCCAATCCCGGGAGTGGAAAGACTTCCCTTAGGGGGAAAAAAAGGACAGGTGTACACTCGCGCACACACACACACACGCACACATATCCATCCGCACATACACAGCTTTTCGTCTTTCCCTCTCCTTCCTGAGAAGCAACCATTGGTTGCGAAAGCTAGTAATTCTGTGTGTGTGTTTTGTTCATTGTGCCTGTCTGCCGGCGCTTTCCCACTTGGTAAGTCTTAGAATCTTTGTTTTTAATATATTTTTCCCATGTGGAAGTTTCTTTCTATTTTATTTAAACCTGCATGTTATACATACAAACACTCAACTGTGTAAAAAGGGAGTTTTCCACATGGACCTCCAACTGTTCAACAATCTTCCCACTAGTATTAAGGCCATCGAAGACAACATAAAATTTAGCAAAGCCGTGAAGTCATATTTGTTGTGTCACTGTTTTTACTCTGTAAAAGAATACTTAGAACGGTAATCTTGCTGTTTGTGTTAAATTGAAAATATTGAGCAATGTAATACATTAGGATACTATAGGCCTTCGTTAATATATGTTAACTATGTTAAATGATATTTTCCGACATCTGGAAACACACTGTGTACCGTCAGATCACATGGAATAAATAAATAAATAAATATGAACTAGTGGTGCATGGAGAGGGAGCTGATATGACCAGATCTTACCACTTTATGGAAGGAATGCTTTGGTAGGTGAGTGGTAGTGTGGATAAGTGGAGGAGAGAATCTGATGTTACCATTTTTATAGAAAGATGAGGACTTCATGCCCAAATAACTTTATTTGTTTTTGTATTTTGACCACCTGTGCTTTCGAAATACGTGTTTCTGTGTGACTACCTTAGACAGCCATATGGGGAATGCACAGCTGAGGATTACACTCCTAATATTAATGGTTGTATTTTAAAATATTTATGTTTCTCTAAATTGCTTAAGACAAATGCTGGGATGGTTTCCTGGGAAAGCACACCAATTATTTCCTTCCTTACCATCCTTCGGCCTGAGCTTGTGTTTTGTCTCTTAATGACGCTTTTGTCAGTCAATTAAAAAACTAATCTTCCTTCCTTCCATTGAAAACAATTATGGTTTATGAGGACTCACAAACTCATGATATGGACATAATATACACATATCTCAAAATATGAAAAAAATTCCACTGCCACTTATGAAGACATTTTTAGTTTCATATGGCAAGTTAAGCATGGTGCAAACTGACATTTTTTTGTCCAGAAGAACTTCTGCCATTTCCAGCAAATAGCTTTGCTATGTAACCCTGTATATAAAGTGTAGAATAGTTCTAAGTATGTTGTTCTTTAAACATTATAATTTTATATTGCACCAAGTAAACACTTGAAAATCATTAAGCATAGCCTATAGTAAATCACATGTGTATTGTGGCTTATGGTTTTGTTAGTTTATATAACCTGCTTGAAGAGGTTTATTGAAGACTTTGTGGCCCCAGACGAGGTGCAATTACTTCCATCATGCAGTTTAATGTTGCTCCATCAAATAGCTTGAAATGACATCTAAAAATCAATGTATTTTGCTCATACTGTGTTTTTTTGCTTATCTTGTAAAATATTTCTGGGAGAGCTAAGGTATGATTTCCTGGAGATGATGGAATGTATAAGCTGTCTCACTATGAAACAACAGCTATGATAGTAAATATTTGGGAATTTGTGTCATATTTATGTTTACAATACAAGGAGACCTTAGAATCTGCTTATGTTTCTAAATACAAGGAGATATTAGAGCATATTGTGACTCATCAACTAACACTGTTTCTTGAAGCAAAGAAGTCTGTTAGTTGCATCCATTGTGGCTTAGGAGATATCATACTACTATTGATAAACCATGAGAGAGCAAACAATATAACCAGCAGGTAATGTCCTTGGATATCTTCATGAATAGAGCTTTTGAGGATGATTAATATCTGTTTACACTTCTTCCTTCATAAAAATTTCCATAGCTATTAGATTGCTCACATCATATCTGACTAATTGAGCAAGGCACAAAGTCTCTTGAATGTCTGTTTCAGATGAAACAATGTTTTCAATAGCAATTAATAATGTTTCACCAATAGTGCAAAGTCCTGTCGAGTAAAATGTTTAATATTTACACTTTTCAGATAGTTTTGTCATCTTATAATAGATCTCCATCCTAATAACCACAGCTCATGAACTGATGATTGACACATTGGAGGAATGGGCCAAGCAGTGTGCTTTCAAGTTCTCATCAGAGAAAAATGCAAACCATTCTATGGAATTTTCAGTACATCTGAACTGTGGATGAAGATTGCTACTCTCATTGTCTAAAATACAGTGAGGTATCTGATCATATTTTTTGATGAAAACTCAACATCATTACAACACACGAGGCATCTCGGAGCTAAAGACCACAGTGCACTCAACTTCTTGATTAGTCTCAGCTACAAACCATGGATAGCAACTGAGTGTATGTGATAATATTCTTCAAAAGTTAAGCTTATTCATTATGGATATTTTAGAACCTGTGACTATTAATTGAATGTAGATACATAAAACTGTAACCAGTCCCTTTTTTTAATAGTTATTTGTTATTCCACTAACCGGTTTCTGAGCCTTTTCAGATTCATCTTCAGATGGTTTTCTGGAAGTTACATAAACATTACTAGCAGACTGCTAGGTTCTGGCTCTGTGACAAAAAGATGGAACATGCTTTAATGTATCGCCATGAGGATTGTTTATTTGTCAATATGGATGCAAAATTTTGGTTTTATTCTTACTGCGACAGTATGGGTGGCTTTTTCCTGTTAGTGTATATCTGTCTGCTTTCATTTTGATGGCTAGTTGGTACATCACTTCACAAACTTTTTCACAATCTGTACACATTTACTCTTCAATAGCAAAACTTTACCAGCATCCAGCATGTGCTATACAACTGTTGTTTGTTACAAAGATTTTGACATATGGATATGACATAGGCCTACTTTACTCAGAGATGGGTTTGTTTTTGTTTGTGTGTATTTAAGTCAATATATGGGCAAGTAATTTAATTAGATTTGCATTAACAAAATAAAATAAATAAATGAATGAATGAATACAAGAACAAACTTCAAGTAATCTGATGTCGTATTTCCTTTTGTATGTTAATGTATAATGCATTCAATTTACGAGCAAATACTTTAATGAAGATTGGCGTTAACATGAATGCCCAGGAATAAAACAACAAAGAGTTATAGTATTTCAAATGAGATCCAGCTGTTTGTATGACCATGAACTTTATATTTAAATTTAAAACAATAACATAACTTCAAATGAACTGCTGACTTAATTCTGTTCTTACATTAACATTATCTGAAATATTAGTAAGGGTAGATTCTATTTATTTGAGCTAAAGATAATATGTATAGAAGTTATACTATTTTAATGAACTGCGGCTGTTTATATGACCATGATCTTTAAATTTAAAACAAGAACAAAATTTCAAATGAGCTGCTGACTTATTTCTGTTCCTGCATTAATATAATCTGGAATACTAGTAAAGGTAGATTCTGTTTATTTCAGCTACAGGTAATATGTATACAAGTGATGATGTATGTAAACAGTGGAGGGCTTCACCATTTAGAAATATAGTACAGGTTTTATTCTGTGGTAGGATATTTACATTGACACCAGTGTAGTTAGGATGTAAAGAGAGTGGGTAGGGTGGTTGGGGGGGGGGGGGGGGGGGGGGGAGGGGGAGGAAGGAGGGCTTAGGGGATGGGGTTTTGAGGTGGTATAGGGATGGTTGGTTGATTACTTGTTTTGAAATAGTAAGTCTTTGGAGTTCTGAAGGAAAAATTTTTTTCTTAGTTCAGTTTGGTCATTGAGTAAGTTACCAGCTGCTATATGTGTATTGATAAAGATTTCAATTTCTTCAAGAAGCTCAAGTATCATGTCTTTGTTGGAAAATGGAGTATTTGGAGGCTTTGTTCTATGTTGTTTGCAAAATGATTGTGTTGGGCAAGATATTGAGGCAAAGCTGGAGGTGTTCAGGTTGTAAAGACAGAGTGCTTCAATGGGTACTTTAAATGTTGTTGTGAAGCTTCTACCAGTTTGTCCATGGACATGAGCTGCCAATGAGTTTGTATACATATGACTTTTGATACTGTTGCATAGTGGTTTTGAT
The DNA here is from genome assembly GCF_023897955.1 of Schistocerca gregaria. Taxonomy (NCBI): domain Eukaryota; kingdom Metazoa; phylum Arthropoda; class Insecta; order Orthoptera; family Acrididae; genus Schistocerca; species Schistocerca gregaria. The sequence goes on from NC_064925.1 coordinate 261,540,115, forward strand.
GCTGTGCATGATTTTATTTTGTATTTTGTTGTTGGTGAAGAAGCTTATTTTTATGTTGTATGTCTTGAAGAGGTTGGCATTTTGGTGAGAAATCTTCCCTCGGAGAGGCAGGCTTATAAATGTGTCTTCTTGTTTGTGGGTGGTTGTTGAGCAGTTGGTTGATTTAATTTTGTTGTATGGATTAGTTTATCTATTACAGCAAGATTGTACTCATTGCTGAAGGCAATTGATTTTATAATTTCGATTTCTTTTTGTCTTCCACTTGTGTCCATTGGGATTTTAAGTCTGTGATTAACCATTGTTCTGAAGAATGCTTCTTTATGTTGATGTGGATGGCAAGATGAGTTATTTATGGTAATATTGGTGGTTGTTGGCTTCCTTTAAATTTGAAATTTATGCTATTGATTTTTGTTTGAGATAGTTAAATTATGGTCGTTAATGCCTTATGGTGGTTCATGTTCTACAGTGAATTGAATTTTGTGGTGTAATTTATTAAGTTCTTGGGCTAGATTTTCTATTTCTTTTGTTGTTCCTTTGAACAGAATGAAAGTGTCATCGACATAGTGTAATAAAGGAGTTTATCTTTCATTTGGGTTTGGGATCTAAAAAAGTTGTTTTTAAGATTGTTAATATATATGTCAGCTAACAAGCCTACTAGACTGCTACTCATTGCCAATCTATCTTCCTGAATGTAAAACTTATTGAACAGGAAGCAGTTGTGTGATATTGTAAGCTCCAGGATTTCTATAAGTTCTTAAATTTCGGCTGTACCCATTGTTCCATGTTTGAGTAAGTGATTTCCTACTATGCAGATTGTTTCCTGACAGGTATGTTTCTATATAAGTTGACTATGTCAATAAATGCAAATCTAGCTGTAGCTGGGATGGGGATTTCTATTATGCTACTGATGGGCTAATAACTGTTTCTCATGGATGAGTTATTGTGAAATACATATGACTTGCTGGTAATGTCATTAAGTTTCCTGGTGATTTTATAGCTAACTATTGATGGAGCTCACAATGGAATGTATCAGACATTCTGGTTTATGGATCTTAGGTTGTGATGTTAATTTGGTGCTGAAGGGTTTGTCACTGTACAATGCTTTGCATCTGTTGGTGTCAAGAAGGGCAGTTTTTAAGTAACTTTCTAATTTTATCTTGGGATTTGGGAGTAGGGTCATATAATATTTCGTTTATGTTATTATTTCTGAAGAATTCATAAGTTTCATTAATATAATCTGGTTCATATAAGACAACAGCTGTCCCACATTTGTGTGCTCTGACAATGGGGGCATTCTCAGTTTAAAGGTAAGTCATCAGATCACTTGAAGTTTGTTCTTGAATTAATTAATTAATTTTATTTTAAGCTCTCATGTTACACCAATCTGATTAAAGTATTTGTCCATATATCGATTGTAATACATGCAAACAAAAACAAACACATATCTGAGCTAAGTAGGCTATGCAAAATCTATATGTCAAGATCTTTCTAACACGCAACAGCTGTATAGCATATGCTGGATGCTGGCAAAATTTCGCTATCACACTGTAACTGCATACAGATTGTGAAAAAGAATGTGAAGTGATGTACCAACTGGTCATCAAGATCAAAGCAGACAGATGGATACTAATAGGAAAAAGCTGCCCATACTGTCGTAGTAACTACAAAACTAAAATTTTGCATCCATATCGACAGATAAACAATACTCATGGCAATACATTAAAGCATGTTCCATCTTTTTGTCACAGAGTCAGCACCCAGCATTATGCTAGTAGTAGTGATGTAACTTCCTAAAAACCATCTGAAGATGAACCTGAAAATGTTCGAAAACTGGTCATGGAATAATAAATAACTATTAAAAAAAGTGACTGGTTGCAGTTTTATGTATCTACATTGTTCAAGGCTTTGTGCAACCCCAGGTGGATTATGGTTTTTCTGTAAATGATTCAGATCGGCAATTGTATCTATAGATTATTAACACTATTTACCATGAGGGAATCAGGCCAGGAGGCAGAGTTTTAGAACTAATCCTCTTAACTTTTGTGCTGCCATCAAGCTGATCTTATTATGCTATGTCAAGCATAAAGCATCCTTTCATTTCTCCTGTCACCAATCTTCTATACAGTGCTTACCCTTCCATGAAATGGCCTTTTGTGAGTCACATTCTATCTGATTAAAAGTATCCAGACACCTGTTGTAATGTGGAATTGACCACTAGATGCTGTGAGAGGGAGACCCACATATATAAAAAGGAGGCAGGGAGTATTGTATTTTAAGTAGAGAAAAGTAAAGGCAAAGTGGATTGGTCAGGAGAACTCAGTGATTTTGAATGTGGATTAGTCATAACACATCACCCAAATAACAAGTCAAACAGGGACATTTCAGCCTTTCTAAAAGTGTCTAAGTCAACAGTCAGTGATGTGATGGTGAACAACCAAAGCTAAATCAATACCAACCAGATGTTCCTAATGATGGACAAGAAGAGTGGTTGTAAAACATTGCATGAAATCAACAGAAATACTCATTTATGAATTCCGAAGTACTACCATTAGTTGCTAGCGCATTGACTGTACATAAGGAGTTAGAAAAAGTGGGTGCAATGATCAAGAAGCTCCTCATAAGCGACACATTTCTGTTGCCGAGTTGGTAATGACACATGAAGTGGTGTAAAAAGTGATGACACTAGTCAGTGGATGACCGGCAATGAGTAATTTGGAATTACAAGTGATGCTGCAATCTGTGACAATCCGATGGAGGGGTTGGGTCTTGGCGAATGCCTGGAGAAAGCTACGTGGTGTTAAGTGTAGTGCCAACAGTGAAGTATGGAGGAGATGGTGTTATGGTATGGGGGTGTTTTTCATGGATAGGGTATGATCCTTTTATTATACTTGAAAAAGGAGGAAGGACAATTAGTGTTTAATGTCCCGTCAACTGCCCAAATTCTGACCCGAGCCCAATTGAGAAGCTTTGGGATGAGTTAAAACATTGACTTTCCCCAGATACCAGTGTCCAACGTCACTGCCTTTCTTGGTTTCAGCTCTTGAGAAAGAGTAGACTGCCATTCCTCCACAGAAATTCAGACTCCCCATTCAAAGTGTCCCTAGACCCAAACCATTGTAAAGGTGAAGGATGGACACACCCCATTTAGTGTACATTAAAAGGGATCCAGATACTTTTCATCAGATAGTGTATAGGAGCAATGAGGCCATCAGTGCTCTGTGTGACCAGTCACCTAGTGGCATCAGTTGCAGATGAAATTCATACTCATAAGTGAAAATGGGACTTAAGACCACCTCAGTTGTTGAGGAGCCAAGAATTGTATCATATATACTAGAGTGCAGGAATAAAAATTTTCCGAAATAAATTTTTAGGTCTTTTTTCATCCAGATTTTAAGTTTTGACTGCAGTTATGTCAGTGTATACATATCAAGTGAAGTGACACATTGATTAAGATAGTGGACTGAAATTCAAGAATATTATTGTTCAAACTTCATGCAGCTATTCAGATTCAGGTTTTACATAAATTTCTGTAAATTGCTTATGATAAATGTTGGGACGGTTCCTATGAAAATGTAACATGGATTATTTTCGTCTCCATTCTTTCCTAATCGGAGTATGTGCTCCATCTCTAATGACTGTGGCACCAGTGGAATGTTAAACCTTAAACATCTGTTTCTTTTTTCATATACACTTAAGTTTAAATAGGGGCTAGCCAGCTGTATTGAGTGACTCTACCCCCAAGAATTAGCAAGTAAATGAATTTGTGGAATTTGATGTCGAGCTGTCTTTGATCTTGAGGGCACTGAAACAGGTGGTGCAGAAGCACTCCAAGAAATACTTCACGTGTTCCTATTCCCTGACTGCTCTTCAGGCTAGTCAACACTTTTACCCCATACAACAGGAAATCCATAACAGTCAGGAGTGCTGTATTTGTTTACAAAAACAGGGGAAGGCTGTATCATTCTGCATATTGCAAAGAGACATGGGAATTCAGGGAAATGAAATAAAGCAAGGCAAAACATTTTGCATTCGTTGTGGAAACTGTTAGTGCACAGTGTGAGGAACAAAGACTAGAGATGAGGGATAATATGTTCTGGGCATTGTAATCAACCATATTGCCATGACATAACTTTTTCCAGCCATTGAGATGATACGAAGTGCATCAAGGTTGAGTGCTGTCTCTTGATGCATGCGTTCTTTCTCCAGCAGGAAGACAACCTGTGAATGGTGCTTATAGAGTATGGATATCATTACACAGTTTGTATAAGAATTACCTTCTACATTGGGTTAGACCACTTGAAACATGCCAGAAATATTATAGTAACTCTCTAATCTGTGACTGTGAGGTGGCGCAGTGGTTAGCACACTGGACTCGCATTCAGGAGGACAATGGTTCAAACCCATCTCCGGCCATCCTGTTTTAGGTCTTCCGTGATTTCCCTAAATTGTTTCAGGCAAATTCCAGGATGGCTCCTTTGAAAGGGCACAGCCAATTTCCTTCCCCATCCTTCCCTAGTCTGAGCTCCTGCTCCATCTCTAATGACCTTGTTGTTGACGGGACGTTAAACACTAGTCTCCTCCTCCTCTAGTCAGTGGGTAATCTGGCCAGTGCTACCATGGCTTCTGCATAAGTACAAAAGCAGATTTCAGGAGCCACGTCAAACCCAGTCTTATCCTACTGGGAGATGTAATGAGATGTTTACATTGAAATGTTGTGCTGTGGGCCGATAACGGATGTCATACCCCTAGAGCTACTACAAACAGCATAGTGAACGCATTATTGTGGCCAAGATAGACACAAAGCCCATGCCTACTACAGTAGTACAAGTTTATATGTCAACTAGCTCTGCAGATGATGAAGAAATTGAAGAAATGTATGATGAGATAAAAGAAATTATTCAGGTAGTGAAGGGAGACGAAAATTTAATAGTCATGGGTGACTGGAATTCGTCAGTAGGAAAAGGGAGAGAAGGAAACATAGTAGGTGATTATGGATTGGGGCTAAGAAATGAAAGAGGAAGCCATCTGGTAGAATTCTGCACAGAGCGTAACTTAATCATAGCTAACACTTGGTTCAAGAACCGTAAAAGAAGGCTGTATACATGGAAGAAGCCTGGAGATACTAAAAGGTATCAGATAGATTATATAATGGTAAGACAGAGATTTAGGAACCAGGTTTTAAATTGTAAGACATTTCCAGGGGCAGATGTGGACTCTGGCCACAATCTATTGGTTATGACCTGTAGATTAAAACTGAAGAAACTGCAAAAAGGTGGGAATTTAAGGGCATGGGATCTGGATAAGCTGAAAGAACCAGAGGTTGTACAGAGTTTCAAGGAGAGCATAAGGGAACAATTGACAGGAATGGGGGAAAGAAACACAGTAGAAGAAGAATGGGTAGCTCTGAGGGATGAAGTAGTGAAGGCAGCAGAGGATAAAGTAGGTAAAAAGATGATGGCTGCTAGAAATCCTTGGGTAACAGAAGAAATATTGAATTTAATTGATGAAAGGAGAAAATATAAAAAATGCAGTAAATGAAGCAGGAAAAAAGGAATACAAACGTCTCAAAAATGAGATCGACAGGAAGTGCAAAATGGCTAAGCAGGGATGGCTAGAGGACAAATGTAAGGATGTAGAAGCTTATCTCACTAGGGGTAAGATAGATACTGCCTACAGGAAAATTAAAGAGACCTTTGGAGAGAAGAGAACCGCGTGTATGAATATCAAGAGCTCAGATGGAAACCCAGTTCTAAGCAAATAAGGGAAGGCAGAAAGATGGAAGGAGTATATAGAAGGTTTATACAAGGGCAATGTACTTGAGGACAATATTATGGAAATGGAAGAGGATGTAGATGAAGATGAAATGAGAGACACGATACTGCGTGAAGAGTTTGACAGAGCACTGAAAGACCTGAGTCGAAACAAGGCCCCCGGAGTAGACAACATTCCATTGGAACTACTGACGGCCTTGGGAGAGCCAGTCCTGACAAAACTCTACCAGCTGGTGAGCAAGATGTACGAGACAGGCAAAATACCCTCAGACTTCAAGAAGAATATAATAATTCCAAACCCAAGGAAAGCAGGTGCTGACAGATGTGAAAATTACCGAACTATCAGTTTAATAAGTCACAGCTGCAAAATATTAACGCGAATTCTTTACAGACGAATAGAAAAACTGGTAGATGCGGACCTTGGGGAGGATCAGTTTGGATTCCGTAGAAATGTTGGAACGTGTGAGGCAATACTGACCTTACGACTTATTTTAGAAGAAAGATTAAGAAAAGGCAAACCTACGTTTCTAGCATTTGTAGACTTAGAGAAAGCTTTTGACAATGTTGACTGGAATACTCTCTTTCAAATTCTGAAGGTGGCAGGAGTAAAATACTGGGAGCGAAAGGCTGTTTACATTTTGTACAGAAACCAGATGGCAGTCATAAGAGTCGAAGGACATGAAAGGGAAGCAGTGGTTGGGAAGGGAGTGAGACAGGGGTGTAGCCTCTCCCCTATGTTATACAATCTGTATATTGAGCAAGCAGTAAAGGAAACAAAAGAAAAATTCGGAGTAGGTATTAAATTTCATGGGGAAGAAGTAAAAACTTTGAGGTTCGCCGATGACATCGTAATTCTGTCAGAGACAGCAAAGGACTTGGAAGAGCAGTTGAACGGAATGGACAGTGTCTTGAAAGGAGGATATAAGATGAACATCAACAAAAGCAAAACGAGGATAATGGAATGTATTCAAATTAAATCGGGTGATGCTGAGGGAATTAAATTAGGAAATGAGACACTTAAAGTAGTAAAGGAGTTTTGCTATTTATGAAGTAAAATAACTGATGATGGTCGAAGTAAAGAGGATATAAAATGTAGACTGGCAATGGCGAGGAAAGCGTTTCTGAAGAAGAGAAATTTGTTAACATCGAATGTAGATTTATGTATCAGGAAGTCGTTTCTGAAAGTATTTGTTTGGAGTGTAGCCATGTATGGAAGTGAAACATGGACGATAACTAGTTCGGACAAGAAGAGAATAGAAGCTTTCGAAATGTGGTGCTACAGAAGAATGCTGAAGATAAGGTGGATAGATCACGTAACTAATGAGGAGGTATTCAATAGGATTGGGGAGAAGAGAAGTTTGTGGCACAACTTGACTAGAAAAAGGGATCGGTTGGTAGGACATGTTTTGAGGCATCAAGGGATCACAAATTTAGCATTGGAGGGCAGCGTGGAGGGTAAAAATCGTAGAGGGAGACCAAGAGATGAATACACCAAGCAGATTCAGAAGGATGTAGGTTGCAGTAGGTACTGGGAGATGAAGAGGCTTGCACAAGATAGAGTAGCATGGAGAACTGCATCAAACCAGTCTCAGGACTGAAGACAACAACAACAACAACAACAACAACCCCTGGAGGAACAGTGCTTATCTCTGCAGGCAAAGGCAGACATAGTTGGAATATTAGCATGTGTGCTGAACAGCGCTAAAAGAGGCTTATGCTCTGTTAACAGGATAAATTGCTGTCCATGTAATGGTGAAGTTTGTTCAAAGTATTAATTATAACTCATGGTCTTATTTGTTTTTCTGCAGGGTACAGTAACCATTGTCTGCTTCCTTACACAGGCTGTTTTCCCCATGCTACAGCCATTTCTTTGACAGGAAGATTATGTTCTTTTTTAGCAGGACAGTGCACATCCATGTATGGCTCAGTGACACAGCAGAATGACTGTCCTGACCTGTAAAATCACCAGATCTCTTACCAATTAGAAACATACCAGACATAGCGAAGAAGGAACTTCATTGTGTTCACTAGATGACAAAAGATTAAGTAGGAACTTAACTCCTTTTGTAGAAATGGTAAGAGCCATTGCTTAATTGCAGCAAAAGACACAAGATGCTTGGGACAGTCTGGATGCCATTTGACACCTTTTTGAGTGATTGCATGTGAGAATACAAGTATCCGTTGCCACAAGAAGGAGTGCACTGTGTATCAGTGTGATTGTTTGGACAACCTTTACTGGGACATGTGCTTCATTTGGCCTGAATTTGTCATCATATAATTCTACAGTGATCAATTCAATAAAGTGCCCTTGAAGGTGCTTTTTTTCCATTGGTATAGTAAACTGTGGACCATAAATATTGGCAGTTGGCAGTGCTATGTCACTGGAGTATGCTTGTAACCACTTTTGTGCTTGTTAATGAGGAAGTGCTGCTGGTTGTGTGGACTGTATGATGTGGTTGATGTCCATATCAATCAATATCTTGTATTCCTGGTATGGTATGGGTACTTGAGGTATAATCTGGACAGTGAAAGACAAGTCCTGACAGTTAAAATGGGTTAGGTACAGCTACCTAGCATGTCAGTCACATCCAATCACATAACATTGTTTTGTGTACACTTCTGTGGGCATCTCTCAATGGAGCTGCAGCTCTATAAATGACTTTGGTACCACCAGCAGTCTTTTTTTGGTACACACTTGAAAACTGGCCGCGCCATTCTCAGTTGTCATGACTCTTCTTTCACCATAAGAAATGTAGTGGTTTCTCAATCTATTAGTGTTAATGATACTCTCTTTTTCCCTTAAACTCCATTGACAAAATTCTGTCCATCTCCTATAAATCACTACTGGGAATTCATTTGGTGATGGTGATTAAAGATGTTTCCTCAGTAACAGTGCTACTTCTTCTAGTCACAAAGTGATACCAACATGGTTATTTGGCTATTTCAGTGCAGTTGAAATCTTGGGCTTCTTAATATTGACCAATCTAAAACATAGTAAAATACATTTCTCATCCAGCACTCATATGCTGTACAGTTTACTATGTCAAATTGCTGTGGCTAATTTCTGTTATGACACAGGTCTCATAATTCAGAACTGTCTCCTCATTGCTTCTGACATTCCATGTCATCACACCTATCAGTATGTTACCTGGAATGTGGCACATGAATGAAATATTAATCTTCAAAAACTTTTTCCCTTTCTGACTGTCAGTACAGACAACATTCATTTGAGGTTGCCCTGCAAATTTCTGTTGTTTACAGAAAATGGTTTACACATCTTTGCTCTTCACCCACAATAGCACTAGAGATATTTCCTAATTGTCCGTAAATCTTCTGAAAAAATAATGGCTGCTCAAACATGTGACATGCCTTATCTACATGTGGGGATGATTAGCTGTCAGTTTTTAAAGTTCCTGTCACCATAGCTAGTTATTTTCCTGCCCTCTGTCAAGATATAAATTATTTCAAAATATTCCTCAACAGCTGGTTGAGGAGTTTTGCTAATAATAAAAATTTTAGAGCATGAAATGAAACTTTTATTGTGTATATTTATCTTGAAGAAAGAGCTGTTTGTTTGCAGCAGATGGCCTAGTTTTTTTTTTTACTTTCTGAATTGCACTGCATTCTTTAGCAAATATGCTATGTTTACTTTTGAAGTGAAAATCAAACATACATAGTCCAAACATTTTCTTCATTTATTCATACCAGACAAGCCACAACTTCTTACAACTCAACAACATTTCCCAAACAACTAATCATTATTTTCTACTAACAACAACCAACTGCGTTCGCTTGACACAGGACCAGCATAATAAAGCAACTATCCATGATGATAAAATTCTTTATTAGTTTTAACACTTTTGTACAGTTATGATGAAAAATTACTTCTTCACACAAAAACTGAAGTGTGCTGTAAGTTTTACAGTATTGAAGATAATATCTGACACTGTTTGTCTTCTGGTACAGTTTATTTTTTATACAAAATTTAATAAAGTATTGATATTGAATAGTTGTTTTTGATGTATGCAAATTGCTACTGACATACTGAATTATTTTGATTACTACCTTTTACACAGGCTTTCAATGCTAAAGTTACATTATTTGGTTTAACTAACTACCTTATAAACCACCTTAAAGATTATGATCCTGTGAACTATTTACAATCTCAGTAACTGGTCATGACATTATGAATTATTTTTCCAGAACTTTCTGTTTGATAATTTTGCTTATTTTGTATAGTGGTTGTATTACATGGGTGAATTATCTTCCTGGGTTTGAAATTATGGCTTTAACAGAATGTAATTACATTTAACTGGAAGTCCAAATCATCATAATTTTGCAAATGGAACTGTATAATTGACATCTTATTTACAGGTCATTCAGTAATTCCAAATATTATTAGATAATGAACAATAAATAAGTAAGAATAAACACAAAGGTAAATATATGCTAACACAATGTATTGGGTAATTCAGTAAAGTTTGAGTTTTTTCTACTCGTGTCTGAAATCTTAGACCATTACATCATGACAAGCTCCTTGTCAGGGCACTATTTTAGTGTAGCTGTCACACCTGTTTACAAGAAGGGTAGCAGAAGTGATCCACAAAACTTCTGTCCAATATTACTTTACATCCATGTCTTGATAAAATTTTAGAAAATATATTCTTAGCACAAATGTGATGTGTTGCATAGCCTCATGCTAACTTACATCTATCCCAAAAACTGAGAGATGTGAAACCCAACTTACGCTTTTTTTACTTGGCATCCTGAAAGCCATGGATCAAGGCAGTCAGATAGATACATTATTTCTAGACTTCCAAAAATGCATTTTACCCACAAGCAGAGATTCCCAGTGGTGAGATCGCCTTTTGGAACCCTTTTATACGGTGATGATGTAGGTTAAGATCCCAAGTATAACACCATGCAGCCATTCAAACTGATGGGCTCTCATTTGTAAGTAATTGGCAAAAAAATTTCAGAATTCCATATGATGCCCTACAGCTTTAACAAAGGACTTTTTCTCAAACTAGTTGTGCAGTGTAATGGTTAAGGTAGAGTCTTCACGTAGAAAGAGTTGTAGGTTCCAGTCGTATCAGGTGCTGTGAAATTTTTTATTCTTAAATTTTTGTCAAAATGACTTTGATCTTTATTTTTATTTGATTAATTGCTCTAAATGTAATTGATTTTATTTATTAACTTCAATTTAATTTCTGTCATTTTATCATCCTACAAATTTGTCCATATTAATGCATTCTTTACTTCTATTCCTTATTTTGCTCGAATTTCATTTTACTTACACTCCCTTCATTCATTTAAATCTTCATCTGCATTGTATTGTCCATAGCGCAATAAGAATTTATGTTTTAAATGTTTGTGTGATTATTACCATCCAAAAAATGTCCATCTTGTAACAAAAAATACATTTTTGATGCCATTACACAGTCAATATAAATATAATATACCATCTTTTGTTCTTTAACTAGTACATTGGCATTTTGAGATACTTAAATATTACGACAGATAAATAAAAAAAAAAAATTCACACATACAAAGGTTCTAAGAGGTAAAAGAAGGATGTTGTTGTTGTGGTCTTCAGTCCTGAGACTGGTTTGATGCAGCTCTCCATGCTACTCTATCCTGTGCAACCCTCTTCATCTCCCAGTACCTACTGCAACCTACATCCCTCTGAATCTGCTTAGTGTAGTCATCTCTTGGTCTCCCTCTACAATTTTTACCCTCCATGCTGCCCTCTAATACTAAATTGGTGATCCCTTGATGCCTCAACACATGTCCTACCAACCGATCCCTTCTTCTGGTCAAGTTGTGCCACAAACTTCTCTTCTCTCCAATCCTATTCAACATTTCCTCATTAGTTATGTGATCTACCCATCTAATCTTCAGCATTCTTCTGTAGCACCACATTTCGAAAGCTTGTATTCTCTTCTTGTCCAAATGATTTATCGTCCATGTTTCACTTCCATACATGGCTACACTCCATACAAATACTTTCAGAAATGACTTCCTGACACTTAAATCTATACTCGATGTTAACAAATTTCTCTTCTTCAGAAACACTTTCCTTGCCATTGCCAGTCTACATTTTATGTCCTCTCTACTTCGACCATCATCAGTTATTTTGCTCCCCAAATAGCAAAACTCCTTTACTACTTTAATTGTCTCATTTCCTAATCTAATTACCTCAGCATCAACCTACTTTATTCGACTACATTCCATTATCCTCATTTTGCTTTTGTTGATGTTCATCTTATATCCTCCTTTCAAGACACTATCCATTCTGTTCAACTGCTCTTCCAAGTCCTTTGCTGTCTCTGACAGAATTACGATGTCATCGGCAAACCTCAACATTTTTATTTCTTCTCCATGGATTTTAGTACCTACTCCGAATTTTTCTTTTGTTTCCTTCACTGCTTGCTCAATATACAGATTGAATAATATCGGGGAGAGACTGCAACCCTGTCTCACTCCCTTCCCAACCACTGCTTCCCTTTCATGTCCCTCGACTCTTATAACTGCCATCTGGTTTCTGTACAAATTGTAAATAGCCTTTCACTCCCTGTATTTTACCCTTGCTACCTTCAGAATTTGAAAGAGAGTATTCTAATCAACATTGTCAAAAGCTTTCTCTAAGTCTACAAATGCTAGAAACGTAGGTTTGCCCTTCCTTAATCTAGCTTCTAAGATAAGTCGTAGGGACAGTATTGCCTCACGTGTTCCAACATTTGTACGGAATCCAAACTGAACTTCCCCAAGGTCGGCTTCTACTAGTTTTTCCATTCGTCTGAAAAGAATTCGCGTTAGTATTTTGCAGCTGTGACTTATTAAACTGATAGTTTGGTAATTTTCACATCTGTCAACACCTGATTTCTTTGGGATTGGAATTATTATATTCGTCTTGAAGTCTGAGGGTATTTCGCCTCTCTCATACATCTTGCTCACCAGATGGTAGAGTTTTGTCAGGACTGGCTCTCCCAAGGCCGTCAGTAGTTCCAATGGAATGTTGTCTACTCCGGGGGCCTTGTTTCGACTCAGGTCTTTCAGTGCTCTGTCAAACTCTTCACGCAGTATCGTGTCTCCCATTTCATCTTTGTCTACAATCTCTTCCATTTCCATAATATTGTCCTCAAGTACATCGCCCTTGTATAGACCCTTTATATACTCCTTCCACCTTTCTGCTTTCCCTTCTTTGCTTAGAACTGGGTTTCCATCTGAGCTCTTGATGTTCATACAAGTGGTTCTCTTATCTCCAAAGGTTTCTTTAATTTTCCTGTAGGCAATATCTATCTTACCCCGAGTGAGATAAGCCTCTACATCCTTACATTTGTCCTCTAGCCATCCCTGCTTAGCCATTTTGCACTTCCTGTCGATCTCATTTTTGAGACGCCTGTATTTCTTTTTGCCTGCTTCATTTACTGCATTTTTATATTTTCTCCTTTCATCAATTAAATTCAATATTTCTTCTGTTACCCAAGGATTTCTACTAGCCTTCATCTTTTTACCTTCTTGATCCTCTGCTGCCTTCACTACTTCATCCCTCAAAACTACCCATTCTTCTTCTACCGTTTTTCTTTCCCCCATTCCTGTCAATTGCTCCCTTATGCTCTCCCTGAAACTCTGTACAACCTCTGGTTCTTTTAGTTTATCCAGGTCCCATCTCCTTAAATTGCCACCTTTTTGCAGTTTCTTCAGTTTTAATCTACAGGTCATAACCAATAGATTGTGGTCAGAGTCCACATCTGCCCCTGGAAATGTCTTACAATTTAAAACCTGGTTCCTAAATCTCTGTCTTACCATTATATGATCTATCTGAAACCTGTCAGTATCTCCAGGCTTCTTCCATGTATACAGCCTTCTTTTACGGTTCTTAAACCAAGTGTTAGCTATGATTAAGTTGTGCTCTGTGCAAAATTCTACCAGGCGGCTTCCTCTTTCATTTCTTTGCCCCAGTCCAAGAAGGATACGAAGAAAATATGAGACTAGTTGAAAAAGTTAATGCAGTAGTTAAAATGATGTGACAGAGTAATAGAAATAAAAGAAGAGTATATAAAAAACAATGAACTGATAAAAATAAACACCAAGTTGTTTAATTAAAAAGATATAAGAAAAAAATTCAAACCACCTGCCAAGACTCAAATCCATAACCTTTCAAATTGAGGACTGTACCTTAACCATAAACCTATGCAACCACTTTGTAAAACAGTCCTTTGTTAATGCTGTAGAACATCACACAAAATTTTGGTGTGATACCTGGGACGTAAACCAACATCAGTGAGTAGATGGTTTCAAAAAGTTGATCCCATCAGTGGGAATAGAATAGAACAGAATAGAATATTTTTATTAGCCTTTCAGTATTTTTCATACAATTGGCTTCGTCAAAGTTTACAGAGGGTTTTACTTTCAGTACGATATTCAAATAGTTACAGAAAGGGGAGAAAAGGAACTAAAGACCTTTTCTTCAGCATTATGTAAAACAATGTTTTATACAGTAATTAAATACACACATAAGAAAAGAATCACAGTAAATAACTAGCTTATATAATATCAAAACATTTTCTTCACAACTTTGGTAAAACATATATTTTGATGATTAGTTTCTAAGAATTCTTCAGTTGTATAGAATTCGTTGTTTTTTTAGCCAGGTTTTGCAATGTATTCTTATATTTATTTAGTCATACTGTACGAGCTGAGCATGGTAACTTATTGAAAAATTTTATGCTTAAATACTTATAGTTACTATGGACTACAGCAAGTCTTGTGGAAGGCAAGTGCAGCAGGTGACTGTTTCTTGTACTGTGTGCATGCACATCACACCTCATGTTCAATATTTTCAGAATTTCTCTGGCATATATTAGACAGTTATATATGTACATGCTTGGCACTGTCATTACGCCAAGAGATTTAAAATAATTTCTGCATGACTCTCTGGGTGCTAACCCCTCCATGCACCTGATTGCTTTCTTTTGCCATCTGAAAACACATTGAGCCTCTGCCGAGTTACCCCAAAGCAATATTCCATATTGCAGTTGGGAATGAAAAAAGGTATAGTACGAGTGGAGTAGCAATTGCTTGCTCACACTGTTTCTTAATTTATACAATAAGAAAAGTACTCATGCTAGTTTACTACATAGATAATTGGTGTGTCCTTCCCATGAGAGCTTTTGGTCTATGATTAGCCCAAGTAATTTTGCTGTTTTGTTTTCATTTTTAGTCACTTTGAGATTAAATATTATTTCTTCTGTTTTTGTTTGATTTATGCACAGCTGGTTAGCCTGACACCAGCAATTAGCCATTTGCATCATTTCTCTATTTTTGTCCAGTACATTCTGTAAATTCTCTCCTGTACTTATTAATGTCATATCGTCAGCATATAGTATGTTCTTACACGGTATGTATTTCGAGAAGTCATTGACATAGACAATGAACAGAAAAGGTCCAAGAACAGAGCCTTGGGGTATTCCTCTTTCTATATGGAGTATTTTTGACCTCTGCCTATTTGCATATACAAGTTGTAACCTATTGCTTGGATAAGATCTGAATAGTCGGAGTGTGTCATCTTCAATGCCATAGTATTTTAATTTTTTGATGAATATGTCATAGTGACACCGAGTCAAAAGCTTTACGTAGGTCAATAAGTGTTCCAGACATTGATACCCTTTTTTCATACCCTTCATAAACATTGCTTACCAAAGCTTCTACTGCTTTTACAGTTGATAGGTGTGCCCTGAAGCCAAACTGTTGTTAATTTAAAATATTGTTGGTTTCAAAATACCTGTATATCTGTTTATGCACACAATTTTCTACTAACTTCGATATGATTGGTACTATTTAAATGGGTCTGTAGTTATTTGTGAGGTTTCTTTCACCTTTTTTATACACAGGCAATGTAACTGTGAGCTTAAGACAGTCGGGGAATATTCCTTCATCAAGTACTCTGTTTGATAGTGAGAGAAGTGGAATTTCAATTTCTTTTGCTAGACACTTAATGATGAGATTACTGAGTCCATAATAATCTTCTGTTTTGGAATTACTTAATTTGTTTATTGACTTGTGAATATCATTTAAAGTGAATATCATTTAATGTGATTCAGGTCCAAGTGAACTTCTCACTTCTTGTCTGTTTTGCACAAGTGAGCAATGCTTCTGCATCAGAGGCAGAATTGATGGGTGGGGTGGTGATGCTATTTACAAAATATTCATTGAGAATATTGCAGTCAATAGGGATACTCTTTTCTTTACTGGTATTATTTATTTCCCTTTTAATGACAGTCCAGGCAGCTTTACATTTATTTTTAGAGTTTAAAATATATTTGTCATTTGCACAGCACTTAACATATTTTATTTCTAATCTGTAAAGGTTTCTCATTTTAGTGTAATTTTCCTTGTCCCTATCACTGTTATGAGATTTGCCTTTCATAGTCATCAGTAGTATTTTGAGTTTGTTAAGTTGTGGGGTGTACCATTTGTTGGTATTTTGTTGCTTATGAGTAATATTACTCTGGTACCTTTTGGTTACCAAGGGGCATGCCATTTCTACTATATGCTTGATCTCTGTCAGGAAAATGGAAAAACATTTATTAGTCGTTTTCTTGTTATCCATTACATGAGTCCAATCCATTTCTTTTAACTGGTTTATCATTTTGTTTACATTGGATTCACCTAGAATTCTATATGTCACTTCTCTCTCTGTAGAACTGAAGGCTATCTTTTCTATTTGAAGCCATAGCCCTGCATGATCTGATATTCCTAATTCTATTACATCACATTGTGTGGAGTCTCTTTGTACATTGCTAATTATGTTATTAAGGCATGCTTTCAGTCTAGTGGGTTTTTCATTGAGACAGTAATAGTTTAATGACTTCAGAGTGTGAATTACATTTTTTCTCTTTGCCCTTATATCTATGTTAATATCACCTACAAATACAATTCTATGCTGTTTATATTTTGACAACAACAATATTAAAGTATTAATTTTTTCTATAAATACTATCTCATCAGAGCCTGGGATTCGATAGATTGAGACAATTACAGTTTTCTCTTCGTGCATTATCACACCAGCTACTTCTATTGTAGCTTCAAGGCATATTCTACTAAGATCTATAACTGAGTAATGCAATTCAAGGTCACTTTTGACATATATTGAGACCCTACCATGCGTAATACTTTTTCTGCAGTAGCTTGTAACTAACAAATATCCAAGAGGAACACACAAGTCTATTTCAGTGTCTTTCATCCAGTGTTCATTGATGCATAGAACACTGCAGTTGATTTTATCGAGCCAGTATTGTAATTCATTGATTTTACACATAAGAGATTGTACATTTATATGAAGGACTTTTCCTTGACAGTATCACACATTTGGGCTGGTGTTACACTATCGTATTTCTTTGACAAAGATTTGATCAAAGAAATGATGAATTATTGGTCAAATATGTTTGACAAAGATATTTGATGTGGCACTAAAAAGGGGTATTACACTGTCATCATATTTTTTGTCAAAGTTCAATATTGCTGACAACAACTTGTTATTATGCACAGCAGTTGCATGTACCACAATTGCACTTTGAGTGCATTTGGAGGGAAAGTGGGAGAGAAAAAAAGAAATTTACCTGGATGAAACCATGGGTTTTATGACAATATGATAAAAGCATTCAACAAAATTTGTTACATGAGCTTCTAGTGAAGGACACCAAGTTGTACATAAATTACTTAAGAATGGATGAGCATACATTTCAGTATTTGGTCAGTGAAGTGTCTTGCCATATCACAAAGCACAATACTCACTTAAGAACTGCTATATCTGCAGAAGACAGGCTCACAGTAACACTCTGATTTCTTGCTACTGGAGAGAGTTACTCTAGCTTACAGTACAGCACTTGAATACCACAGTGCACATTAACTAAAATAATACCTGCAATGTGTGTGTGAAAGCAATTTATAAAGCACTAAAGGACCAATATCTGAAAGTAAATAAATGTTCCATACACTTTATGTGCATTAAGAACTATTTTCATTGTAGATCAGAGTAATAATTACATTTTCTGTCCCACAACTTTAAAATTAATAGAAACGTAGGAAGCTGATGAGGTGCTTCACAATGTGAGACATCCTGAGTACAAAAAATAATGACCTCCGCAATTGTTTTTTGTGGCTTTCCAGTCTTCTTAATCCATTTTGTACTCAGGGTGCCTCACATTTTAAAGCAACTCATCAGCTTCATACCTTTCTATTAATATTGTAGTTGACGGCACACGTGAATTAAACATTGCAGCCATGTTTACAAACACACTACTGGTTTATAGCATGTCTTTTAAAGTAAGGTACAAAAAAAATATAGAAGGTGCCACAGGAGACAAATATGGATCAGGGTGAGTTTCACATGCTGTAATATAGAATTCATACTGTAAAAATCACCAGATAGGAAGAGTTGCCTTTGACAGTTATTAACATTCTTTGGGTAGATGGAACGACAGAAAGAGGAACTTTTGTGAGTAGAAACATGGTTTTTTTTATTGTAGTTATTTAGTTTCCATCAGTTACTGTTCATTTAGAAATAGGATGATTTCAATTTAATGTTCTTTTTGTTTTCTAGTCAACTCTGAAAGTGCTGAATGTCTCTGGCAATGGTTTACATTCCTTACTGGATTTGGCTCCTCTTCGTAAGTTGACATTTCTTTCAGCAAAGGATAACAGGTTGTTGGACGTGGGTGACATCACAAATGTTGTAAGTGGGTGGTATATTCTTTCTTCACTTGAGCTACAGGGTAACCCTGTTTGCAAATGCCACCACTATCGTGAGAATATAATTGCAGCTGCCAATAGGATTGGTAAGTGTTGCATTGACGTAACTTTTTCTTGTGTGTGTGTGTGTGTGTGTGTGTGTGTGTGTGTGTGTGTTTGTGTGTGTGTGTGTGTGTGTGTGTGTGTGTGTGTGTGTGTGTTCATACTGCTAAATGATGTTTCTGTTTTACCTGGGAATATTGCATGATAATAATTGTCTGTGATATGTAAATAACGAAATCTTACATACTGATGAAATTATTTTCTGCAATTCATGCTGTCATATGACCAAATAGACATGATTAACTGCAAAGGACTGACACTTTTGTTTCATCAGTACCAAAATAAAAACTTTTCCTTGTTACAGGAAAGTTACAGTGTCATTTGGAGAACTGATTTATTTGAATATATTTTTATTAAGATTGTCTTGAATAAGTTAAACACAATGACAAAGCTGACTGCTTTTGTTTGCTAAAAAACCAGCAGAACTCTAAAAAATGCAGTAGATAAAAAAGATTAAATATTAAATTGAAAAGTCCTTAAATATGAAAAAAAAAACATACACTGTAAAATATCAGAGCCATGATGTGTACATCTCAGTTGTATAATGTGAATGGCTATTTCTAATTCCATACCGTTTATTGAACAATGGTGTGTGGCTAGTTTGCGTGTTGTGTACAGTATGGCTTCCCTGCTATTGCCTGTTTTTTGGTGGGTAGAGCATCTGGGGTTGCCAGTAGTAGCTGTGTTGTAGGGGCTCACCAGTACTGTTGTGTTAGCATGCTATGGACCATAGATGTTTAGTTCCTTGCTAATAGTGTCTGTGGTCTATTATGTTTCCATCTATGGTTGTGGTCGTAGTTCCCCAGAGAAAGAATAAATGTGTTACGCGAGTGTGTCGTGTTTCTGAACAGTCGTGTGGAGAGTTTTTGGAATACTTACAAGAGGGTATCTAGCCAATATTCCCGGTGAAGATCCACAGTTTGTGTGTAATGCGGTGCATTGCTTATGACTCTGAGTACTTTGTTCTGTGTGAGCTGCAGACAGCGCAGGCATGTGGGCGCAGCATATCCCCAGATGGGAGCAGTGTACATCATCAGAATTCTAGTAAGTGTGGTGTACATGGTCCTCGATACCCTGTTTGAGCCTCATGTTTGCTTTGTTGGTCATGTGTTGAATGTGGTCCCCCTGGAGTAGTTTCCAGTCCAGCCAGACACCAAGGTATTTGACCTTCTCATGGAAACATATTGGGCGTGCATGTAGTGTTGTTTGGTTGCAGTGTTGATGTTTACACAGTAGTTTCAGTCTTCTAGTGAACAGAACAGCTTCACACTTGTCGACGTTTACTCTAACATTCCATTTCACCAACCAAGACGCTGCCGCTCTGAATGCAGTCTGCAGTCAAGAGTTAATGTTTGACGGTTTCCAACCTTGCGCGAGGATGGCAATGTCATCCTTGTAGATTGCCACCACCATGTTACGTGTAGCTGGAAGGTCATTAATGTAAAGGTTAAACAATATGGGCCCTAGGATGCTTCCCTGGGGTACTCCAGCCTGGATACCATGTTGTGTTGATTGTTTGCCCTGCACATCAATGTTGAAACTCCTGTTCGTGAGATATGAGTGT
Organism: Schistocerca gregaria; assembly: GCF_023897955.1. Lineage (NCBI taxonomy): Eukaryota > Metazoa > Arthropoda > Insecta > Orthoptera > Acrididae > Schistocerca > Schistocerca gregaria. The sequence continues at coordinate 261,560,308 of NC_064925.1, forward strand.
ATGAGACGTATGAACCCGTCGGGGGAACCCTGCATCGCTGAGTTTGCGTAGAGGTCGTTGTGCCACAGATGGTTGAAGGCCTTTTTGATGTCCAGGAACACTGAACCCAGTTGCTTTGTTTGTGTTGTATCCGTGTATTATGTATTCAACGATGCGGAGTATTTGTTGTGTTGTCGAGTGGTGATTCCTGAAGCCGAACTGCTCCGGCCTCAGGGTGGCATTTGTAATGCAGTGCCTTGTGAGTCATTTTAGTATGTATTACCTTCTCAATGATCTTGCTGAGCATGCTCAGCAGACTGATGTGTTGGTAATTTTGTGGGAGGGAGTGGCCTTTCCCCGGCTTCCTGAACATCAGGACCTCGGCTGTCTTCCAAAAGGCGGGGAAGTGTTGGTGTTTAAGTATGGCATTCCTGATGTGTGTGATGTATTCTACTGCTTTATCTGTGAACTCCTGGAGGACACGGTTTTGAATGCCATCATGGCCAGGGGCCTTCCTAACTATGATATGCATGATGGCCCATTTGACTTCAGCTGTACTAGCCTGTCAGATGTCGATGCGCTATGGCTGGGCCAAGATGTGTGTAACTATCTGTTCAGTCAAAAGTGTGAATGCTGGATCTGAGGAATTCAGGTTTGGTGTGAACGATGCTGCAAGTGTGAAGGCCATCAGTTTTGATTTTTCTACCACACAGAATATGCTGGTCCATCTGGCCCTTGTAGCATGGGTGTGTACAGTTTCTCCCTGGTGAAGTGTTGGGCCAACTGTCACTCACCAGGTTGCATGGTGTCCAGCCCTTCAAGTTTCTGGTTCCACTGTTGTATTTTAAATGTTTAGATTTTGTCCCAGATTATTCTCTGGAGCCTGTTCATGTGCTGTTTGAAGTGCTGACACCTGTACGCTGACAATGTCTCCTGAGGCGGTTCCTCATTGAGATTAGGCCCAGGATTTGTGTGTTCATATAGTTTCTTTCTATTGGAGTTTCGTGTGTCTGATTTCCAGTAAGGGTGTTTTGTGTTAAGATCTCCAGCGACAATTACTCACGGTGATATGTTGAGTATAGTGCTTATGTCACGTGTGTTGGTACTTAAGGCTGTTGTATACTGACACCAGTGTAGTGTAGGCTCCGTTGAACATGACCCTAACAGCAGTTGCCTCTAGTTTTTCAAGTTCAGGAAGCACTTTGTTTGTGTGTTCAATGTCTTTGTGTATGATGATAGCTGTTCCACCGAAACTGGAGCCATCTGGTCGGTCGGTATTATAGATGCAGTAGCCAGTGAAGTTTAGGTGGTTGTGGGGTTTGAGCTTAGTTTTGCTCAGTAGTGCAATAAGGATACCCTTATGCTCCATGAGCATGGCAAGTTCCACCCTTTTCTTGTTGATCCTGTCTGCGTTCCAGAACAGGATCTGTAACAACTGCACTAGACACTTATTGTCTTATATAGGTGTTGCTGGCCACAATGCCATATTCTGCCTGTTTATATATCCCTGTATTTTAAAATGCATGCCTATACCAGTTTCTTTGGCACTTTGTATCTCAGTCTCATAATATGAACTGCTTCTGTGATTTCCATTGATTCATAGTGTGTATGTCTAGTAATGTAATACAAACTGCAGATCGTGCTTCTACACCTTCTGTTAACAGAGTTATACTCATTCCTACAAGCATGCCATAAAAGGAGAATTGGCTGTTTGTATTACATGACAGTGGCACAGTAAGCTGTAACAGGTCACATGGATGCATTATTTTTCATGTTTGTGCACTTTTCAGTGTTTTATTTAGTAGTAGTTATTATATTTTTGTATATTTTTTTAGGAGTTATGATTATAACTGTGAAGGAGTGGAAACTGATCAACTCTGTCTTTGCATTTAGTATGATCAAGAAAAACTTAATAAAAACATGTTTCTCAGTTAATCATATTAATAATGCTCTTTAATTATTTAAAAGAAGAAAAAACATAAACTAGCTGTTTCAGTGCATAGTTAACTGATGGTAAATGGCTTGTAGACATATCTGCAGACTCTCTTCAGCCGTAATGGCGACAAAACAAAGGAAGACACAGATATGGCCAACATATTAAACTTCTTTTTCCAAAACTGTTTCACAGAGGAAGTTGGCACTGTGGTTACTTCTTTAAATCACTGCACAAATATCAGAATGACAAATATAAAAATAAGTGACCATTGGATAGAAAGACAACTAAAATCGCTCCACTGGGACTGAGATGATATCAATATGATTCTAGATAGACTATGCAGAAGATCTTCCTCCTCTTCTAGCACTAGCATGTTGTAGGCTACTGGAGGAGAGAAGTGTTCCTAATGATTGGAAAAAAGTGCAGGTCATTCCCATTTCCAAGAAGTAAGTACCTCATCTTCTACCTTCCAAACTTCAGAGAAATTCTCCTCCATACGTTGGAATAAAGGACATTGTGGAGGACTGAATCAACCACTGCGTAGGGGATTATTTCCAACATGAATTTTCACTCTGCCATGGAATTTGCGCCAATGAAACTTCTTGGCTTATTAAAACTGTATTTTGGAATGTGAGTTGAACCTGGGATCTTAAGCTCTTTAAGCAAGTGCACAACTGATTGAGCTATCCAAGCATGACTCATGACCAGCCCCTATTTCCTCAAATAACTCTATGTTACCTTCCAAAATTTATGGAAGTTCTCCTGCATATTTTGCAGAAGTAGCATTCCTGGAAGAAACAATGTTGCAGAGAATTTACTTAGTCACAGCCTAGGGGATTGTTTTCGGAATGAACTTTTACTCTGCAGTAGCATTTACATTGAGCTGAAATGTTCTCACAGATTAAAACTGTGAGCTTGACTGCAGCTTGCACATGAGACTTGAGTCAGGAAGTATCAAGTGAGAATTCTCAGTGAAAGAAATTTCTAATCCTCAGTTTAGTAAGGATTAGACATATTTTGTATTTTGGAATGCACCACTTTCTGGAAACAAGTAGTTTCTTTTGCACCACTAGAAAGAACTGTCTACTATATAAAGTACTTTGTCTTATTGGTTTTAAGCCCCCATCTTTTACTTTAATCAAACTTGCAGTAGTTTGAAATACACTTTCTTGTGATAACACTTTCTTTTGTTGACCCCTTCAATTATTATCTGGTCAGTGTGCCATACATAGCTGTAGTTAATTAAATTTGATAGATTATAGTATTTGCAATTTTAAAAACATTAGTGCAAGCCTCACATTAATGTGAGTGATATCAGATGTAAGGAAAATGAATGTTGCAGAATACAAAGGAGCAAAAGAAAAATGCAAGTAGAAGTTGTGTAAGAATCTTCAGAGCCCAATTGTTATTGTAGAGCTCCCATCTGGGGAATGTACAGTTCTATAGAAGAGAGAATAAACCATTTGCTGGTTACAATGAACATATGCTATATGCTAGGAGAACAGGAAAGAAAATTAATAATATTTGTGTGGTGTATGCTTTACCATGTCCTGTACAATGGCTTGCAGAGTATATGTGTTGATGTAAATGTAGAATGTTGTTTGTGCTTCAGAAAGTTATAGTTGTTCTACTTAAGAACATTTTAATTTGATTGGCAGTATCAAAAGATCTCTGGTTATACAGTATGGGAGCTAACTGAAAAGTAATGCCTCATTAAGCATTATGTAGTTAAAAAAGTGAAATGCAGAGATTGCTGCCATCAACAAAGTGCTGTCACTTTAGAAGATACAATCATGAAATAACTGAATGTACTTCTGTGATAGGCATGTAAAACTGTGCTGCATGAAGTGAGTGATCTAACCTTGAAACAACACATTCAGTTTGTCTCTTCAAATTCTTCTAAATGAGTTTCCAAAGATTCGAATATTTCAGCGTTAACTACTTTACTGTCTGTATCCTGTTCCAGAAAATTTAAAAGTATAATATCATTTGCATTTCAGAACAATTATGCCATAATTTTCTGTGATGATGGCAGTGTGTTTATTTTTTTCCATCCCCTGTGGGTAATAGTTTGACAATTATTCCATGGATTGACATTTTGTTCTGTGTTTATGTTGTGCTCTCCAAGTTCCTTCTGGAGTGACAATACTCTTTCCTCCTACATTTTTGAGCTTACTTTACAAGTTTTGGGGGTGCAACATAATTGTTTTGTTGGACAAACTGAAAGAGTTCAAAGTAAAACTGCTAAATTTGAGTTCCTTGCCCTTGAGAAGTAGTATTCACCTACTCATCATGTTCCTTACATCCCATCAAAAAAGATTACCTTTAGTGATGTGTGATGAGCTAAGGTATACATTAACAGAAGACAAGCACATTATAAACTTAACTTGTACACTGTATTAACAGTAAACTGTCACTCTAATGTTTAATACTGTATGTGCCTATTCCAACCAAATGAAATTAGATAGGAATATAGCAACTTTGAACAAAACTTCTGCTGTCTCACTGATATCAAATAGCGATAATGAATTATAATCATTGTTGTGTTGGCAATGTAAGTGAGAACAGAGGCTGAAATAATTATTAATTGTTTTTCCAATTTGAGACTTTCAAACTAGTTTTCTTCTTCTCAAGCACCTGACAGGTGCATACCTTGAAGTGATTGATTGTGCCACAAGGAAGCTAGAGCCAGAGCAACTCAGATTTATGGGGCAGCAATTTAAAAGTGAGCCGTTATGGCTAGTGGCATGTCTGGGGAAGGGATGCTTTTATGCCCACATCATTACATCTTTCATTGAGAATATCAGGAGAAAAGCTCTATTTCTGAAACAGTTTCCTGGACTATAATTTTCATTAATGAATCATATCAACGCTCAACACTACTATGAAAAACAGATCGTCGATCATGGAAGGGTTTGAGAACTGTGGAAATTCTTAACGTATGCTTGTGAAACCACCGACTTACAACAAAATGGGGGAAGTTTTATTAACTTGGTTTCAGCAAGCACACGCTCCAAACATTCCTATAAACTGAACTATTCTGAAAGAGAAGGTGCTTCAAATATTACTTCAGGTAGGAATGGAAAATTTTAAGGCATCCAATGGATGGATTGATAAATTTTGACAGCATCATGGCGTTGTATACAAAGCAGAATGTGGAGAAAGTAAAAGTGTGGACGAACCAACTGTAACTCAGTGGATGCAGACTCTCCTTAATCTGATACATGGCAGCAAACTGCGTGACATTTATCACACTGACGAAATGGCATGTTTTTCAATTTAATGCTGGATAAGACATTTACTTTTCATGGGGAAAATTGACACGGTGGTAAGAAGAGCAAGGTATGTCTTAACATTTTGTTGTGTACAAATGCTGATGGCAGCAAAAAATATACAAACAATGCCAAGGCATGGATGACAAATGATATATTTTTACGTTTTCTCAGAGAATTTGACACCAAAATGGGGAGTGCTGCAAGGAAAGTGCTGCTGTTTGAGGATAGATGTGCGGCACATCCACCAGACGTATCCTTTCTGAGAAATGTGAAAGTAATTTTCCTGCCACCCAGCTGCTACCTTTGGACTTGGGAATAATACACGCCCTTAAGGTTAAATATAGGACAGCCCTTGTAATAAAAGGACTTGAATTTGATGGACCAAAGGAAACCAGGAAGCCAGCAGAGCTCACAACTGAAGCTGAATATTTTACAGGCAATGAATTTAAATATGTACTCGTGGAGGGAAGTCAGTGTTGAAACTATTAAAAACTGTTTCACAAAAGCGGATTCTGTGAGAATGAGATGGCAGCTCCTGTGGAAGATGTTGCAAGTGATTTGCAAGAGTTTCAGGAATTAATAGGCAGTGATTCTGTCACTTTTGAGGACTTTGTGGCTGTGGATGACAACGTGGCAACCACAGGAGTACAAAGTATTGAGGAGCTGACTGCTAAGAGAAGCTTGGAGAATAATAGTGGTAGTGAAAGTGACAGTGACAAGGAAGGTGACCTGTGCCCTCATAAACTAAGGCGGCTGAAGCCTTTGGAACATTCAGGAGATATATGGTGGCCCATAGACTTGAGGACAGAGCAAGCAAGAAATGATTACCATAGAGTCAAGGAGAAATAGAAAACAAACATGCTTGCTTGAATATTTTTAAAAATTATAGGTATGTGATTTTCAGATTGCATAGGTTCCTAGAGTTTTGGCAAATTTAAGTTCCATTTCATAATTTAATTATTAAAGAAATTTTTTGTAACTAATTCTTTTTTAATCTGTACCATTTACTGTGTTTTTATGTAATATGTGCAGTATATCATAAAATTTGGCTCATATTCTATAATTGGGTCAACTGAAGAATGGGATACCACCTGTCAGCTTTGGACAGTGATGTCATATCTTAAGAATCTGTTATAACATTTTACAGTACAAATTGATCGATTTACTTTCACCCATCCACCTACCGGGCCCCATGTTTTAATTACAAAAAACTTATCATTTGATACATTGATCATTTGCAATGAATATCATATTATGGTATTGTGAAAATTTAAAATGTCATCTATGGCACCATTTGTCAAAGCTGATTAGTGGTATCCCTATCTTCAGTAATGCCCTATAAATATTATTTGGAAGCCTTCCTCTTTATACTGTTTTCCTCTATACAGTGTTCAGAATTTGTGGTCCCTTGAAAAACATTATATAGAGGTTTCACTGTATCTGTTTGCGTCAGTTCAAAATTGTGGATACAGCCAGGTGAGTGAATGTATCACATTTCCAGGATATAGAATGATAAGAAAAGGTCAGAGTTATGACTATAGTGGCAGTGCAGTTCTTATAAAAAAGGTATAGAATTTTTACCTATACAACGAAATCCTCAATGAAGTTTGATGATGCGTGATAGTATGAGAGAGTTTCTTTTCTTTTCCATAAATATGAATAAACAGACCATGAGATTACTAACTGTGCCATAATTTCATTGTACCACTTCATAACTTGTTATATTTACCGTGTATCTTCACTAGGATATCTCAGGAAGCAGGGACAAACAAGAAGAAAGAAGAGGCACCCGCAACCATTACCCTGTGGTAGCCCAAAGCACACAAATAAGAAAATCAGAAATTTTAAACAAGAAAATATAAAAATGTTCGTCAATAAAATCAGCCTCATTTGATGTCCATTTACTGCTAAGTCCTCAGTAAATGAAAATTTCAGTAATTTTCTGGAGGCCTTCTTGATGGTGTTTGATGAATGCTTTCCTTTTATAACTATAAAAACTGACACACCTAAGAAGGGTTGATGGATAACAAGGGGTATTCAGGTTTCAAGCATGAGGGAAAGAGAACATCATATGGAGGTGAAAGTCAATTGAGACCCAGAATTCTTAAATTATGTAAGGCAATATAAGAAAATCTTTGATAAAGTTGTCAGACAAGCTAAAAAAATTGGCAAATAATAATTACATTTCAAATGCTAAAAAAACTCTAAAGCAATATGGACCAATGTAAAGAATGAAATAGGTGACTGTTCAGGACCCTACACAAATCTGTGAAGCATTTAACAGCCACTTCATAAATCCATGTAAAACTGATGAACTTTCACAGCCAAACATGGACCCTGTTTCCAGTTTATGCAACCCCACTAAATTTAAATTCACCCATATACCCTATTCTGAAGTAGCTTATATCATTAAGTTCTTGAGTAATTTAAATTCTATAGGCTGGGATGAAATTCCTACAAAAATAATAAAAGCAGTCACCCATAGTATTGCACATTCTCTGTCCCTATAATGAATCAATCTTTCGAGGAAGATTGCTTTCCCGCTAGACTGAAGTACGCTGAAATGCTACCCATTTACAAAAAAGGCACATGATGAAGTGAGTAATTATCGACCATACTCGTTGTTATCAATATTTTCCAAAATATGTGAAAGAACTGCATGTGACCAGACAGTTAACTGTAATAATGTGCATAATATTATCCAGAACAATCAGCATGGTTTCCAAATAGGACACTGCACTATGCAAGCAATTAATGAACTTGTTACAAAAATTAGTAGTAGTCTAGATAAAAATATGAATGTATCAGGCATCCTTTGTGACCTAAGTAAAGAATTGGACACAATAGATCACAAGCTACTGCTGCACAAGTTACAAGCATATGGTTTTAGTGAAAATTTGCTGTGATGGATGTCATCTTACCTTTTAAAGAGGAAACAAAGAATAGTACTAGAAGAAACTGGTAATAGATACTTCTCAAGTTGGGAAAGGACAAAACAAAAGATCTATCCTTGGGCCAATACTGTTCTTGTATTATATAAATGACCTGCTGACTAACATAAATTCAGACACTATTCTTTATGTGGATGACTCTGCAGCAATAGTCTGTTGCAAGAAAAGTGAACCATTAAATAGTCATCTTCAGCAGTCACTGGCAGAAATTGAGGCCTGGGTGAGAAATAATGGTCTGAAATTAAATCTAACAAAGACAAATCATTCACTTTACCACAAAACAAGTTGTACAGGATATACTAGAAATACCATATGAGGACAATCACCTTGCCACCACAAACCATACCAAATTTCTAGGTGTAATGCTGAATAAGAATTTCTCATGGACAGACCATGTAGATGCCATGTGTCACCGTCTAAATAGTCTGATATTTGCAATGAAAGTTATAAGCAGTATAATAAAAACACCAGTCAAAAAAAGTTTCATATTTTGTATCTGTGATTAGATATGGTATAATTTTGGGGGGATCAGAGAAAACAAACTTACAGAGAGTCTTTAGGCTACAGAAAAAAATTATTAGAGCCATGGCAGGTGCGGAAAAAAGACAATCATGTAGACCTCTGTTCAAGGCCCTTGATCTTATGACTGTTCCTGGCCTCTATATCTATGAGACAATTAAGTCTGCCAAACAAAACCCACCACTTTTTGAGGATAAACTGTTTAAGCACGATTATAAAACAAGAAACAAATATCAGTATAAGTTATCAACTCATAGGCTAAAACTGCTGGAGAAGACACCTTGCTATATCGGTATGAGACTGGGAAATAAAGTCTGTGAAAAATTTAAAAGTTATGAACCAGAAGAATTTGGTCATCATTTTAAAAAAAATACCTTGCAGTAAATATTATTGCAGTGTAGAAGAATTTATGGCTGACTGTCACAAACAACTGTTCCTGATGTTACGTTTTATTCTGACATACTAAAATAGTATTTTAAGTAAAGATTTATTTTTAATTTTACTTTATTTTCAACATAATTATTTTAAATCAATTTGTGATACTTAAAATTACAAAATACCTGTAATTATTCTGTATACTTACAATTAGAAGTAGCTTTAAACTGACAAGCCGCCTATGTCCAATCATCTGATTGTATATGACATGTTATGTGACAATAAAGTTTCTATTCTATTTTGGTTTTCAGTACCTAAGTAGAAACAAAGCAACTCATCCTGATTGAATGCTGTATCTGGCCCGATTGGAAGGTGAGACAGGGTATCAGCTTTGATGTATTGCGCCTTCGGCCAGTAATGGATCTGATAATGATAATGGGAGAGGAAGGGCGCCCACTGTTGCAAACAATGTGCTGCTTTGTCCAGCCACAGAAGCTAAAGAGTTAAAAAGAGCAATCAACAGCTTGTGATCCATGATTAAATGCAACTTAGAACCATATAAGAAGATATGAAATTTCTTGAGGGTGAACACAATCAGTAAAGCCTCCTTTTCAATCTGAAAATACCACTGCTAAGCAGTAGTTAAAAGTCTTAGATGCATAAGCAGTAGGTTGTTCAGACCCGTCCACGTATTTGTGCACCAACACCACACTAAGACCATGCTGAGAGGCATTGGTAGCCAACACGAGATGCTGACCCAGCTGAAAAGTGGTCAGACACAGGGCAGATTTAAGCTTAGATTTAAGCAAAGCAAACACTCGGTAATAAGCTGGGGACTAGGAAAAAGACACATTTTGGTGCAAAAGCAAGTGCAGTGGCTGAGTAATAATGGATGTGCCTGGTAAAAGTTATGATAGTATGCAACTTTCCCTAGAAATATCAGCAGTTTGTTAACAGAGGTCAGCTGTGGCAAAGCTGCACTAGCATCAATGTGGTAATGCAGTGGCTTAATCCCTGTGTGATAAACCTTAAAACCTAGATACTCAATTGATGGTTGAAAAAATTCAGATTTGGCAAGATTGCACTTGAGACCCAAAGACTGCAAAACAGAAAACAATGATTAGAGATTGCTAAGATGGTCTTTGGTGGAAGAAAGTGAAACAGCAATATCGTCGGGTAGTTGATGCAGCCGGATACATGGGCTGTCAGCTGTTCTAGAAAATGCTGCAAAACTGTGGCACACTAGTGACGAAAAAAGACAAACATTGATATTGGTGTAGGCCAGAAGGTGTATGAACTTTGTCCTTAAAATTTTTCTAGGCTTACCTTTTACTTATCGTGCATGGTCTCCTTTGAAATATTCTCCTCCACAATTGATACACCACTTCCAGAAGCAGTCTTAGTATGCCTCTTGCTGCATTGCTTGAAGTCGCTTCTGTGAATTTTCTTTTATCTTGTCTATTGTTGCAAATCTTCAATGTTTTAATGGGATTTTCAACTTCGGAAATAGAAAGAAGTCCACAGAGGCCATGTATGGAGAGTATGGAAGATGAGAAAGCACAGTGATTTTGTTTTTTGTACAACAGCTACGCACCAACAGGGATGGATGTGCAGGCGTGTTATCGTGCTGCAAGAACCAATAATTGTCTTGCCATATTTCAGGCTGTTTCCTTCCCACATTTTCTCACAGGCATTGCAACATGTCCCGATAGTACCATTCATTAACAGTTTGTCTCTGTTGTACAATTTCAAGATTAACCAATACTTCAAAGCATCGCTTTGATATTTGAGCAGACCTGAAAAGCTTTTCTTGGTCTTGGAGAAGCTTTTCTGATGTGAAGATTGAACCTTGGCCTCAACATCATAACCATAGACCAACATCTTGTCACCAGTTATGAGTCTATTAAGGAACAGCTTGTTCTCATTTGCACAATCCAATAGTTCTTCACAGATTGTGAGACGAAAGTCTTTCTGGTCTTCACTCATGAGCCATCAGACGAACTTGGGGCCAACATGATGCATTACAAGACACTGTGTCATGATTTCATGACATAATCCAACAGAAATGTTACATTCTTCAGCAATCTCTTGGACAGTTAGTCTTCGATTGGTACGTTCAATTTCATTGACATTCCTGAACGAGGGTCATCTTTAACTTCTGTTTGGCCATTTTTAAACCATGTGAACTATTCCTAATACCAAGTACTGCTTAAACACTCCACTATAGGCTTACAGTGTTGTTTAGTGTGTCTCTGTAAATGTTTTGTTGAGTTTCATTCAAAATTTAATGCAGACACATTTCTCCTCTAATTCTGCCATCTCTCGAAATTCACAAACTGTGCAACATAACATTTTTCTCAGTGCAGCACAGATATACAGCAATGAAATTTCCAGCAGTTACATGTTAAACACAGGTGTGTAAAGGAATGCCAACTGTATTTCGCTCCAACACACCATTGGTGTGAAATTATGAATGTTCAGGAATTTTTTTAACAGACCTCATATTGACAATGAGAAGGTGCCTGGTGACTTCATCCGAGGGGAGCTGAATGTACACTTCTGACAAATCAATCTTGGAAAAGTAGTGGTTTCCTGACAATTTTGTGAACAACTTGTTACTGTAGTGCAAAGGGTATGTATCTATTATGGACTATATGTTAGTCGTGACATTGATGTCACCACAGAGACGAAGTTTACCATTGGCTTCCTAACAATGACCAGAGGTGTATCCCATTAATTAGAAGAAATAGGCCGAATGACATCAAGTGAAGTTAAATGCTCTGATTTGGCCTTGACAGAGTCACACAATGCACCATGCACCTGTGGCACCCAGCAAAAATGAAGGCGGGTGGACTCTTCCATTGTAATGTGGGTTGAAAAAGCAGTTGCACAACCTAGCCCAGGAGAAGACAGAGACAAAAACTCAGAGCAGAGGACCTTAGGCAGGCTCTTTCATGGGAATGTGGGCCTAAAAACCAGTAGCACAACCTAGCCCAGAGGAAAACAGGGATGAAAATTCATAGCAGATGGACTCGAATTGCTGATACAGAACTTGATCTGACACTAAATTTACTTCATCGGTAATGGAGAAACCAAAAGCATTAAACACGTCTAACCCAAACAGGTCTGCAGTATATAAATGATCTACAACATGGAAGGCAGGAGGGCAAACAACAGACTTGTAAGATACAGGAGAAGAGAACTGACTTAGGATCGGAATTTGCTATTTATTATAGCTAACCAACTTCTGTGCATTTACTAAAGCCACTGCAGCTCCTCTGTCCACTTGCATTTTTAGTGGTTTATGAAACACACACAAGTCAATGAACAATTTGTTTGGGGAATCACTCATTGTGGAGATACAGGTTATGTCCATTGGTACTAATGTGTCTACTATATTTGAAGAGGAGTTACACACTGATGAAATGTGGCCTTTCTTTCAGAACTTATCTGACGCTAAATATACTTCATCAGCAATGGAGAAACCAAAATCATTAAACACGTCTAACCCAAACAGGTCTGCAGACCATCCAATGCTTAAGTCACACAGCCACAGCATGTGTGTGTTCAATGAAGCAGTATGAGAAAGATATAAGAGGAGTGTGTGGCCACTGCTGTGACATGGCCTGTTGCTGCTGCAGCCATGACTGACACTGCCCCACATTATGCTGATTTGAAGATTGTGCTTCTGCAATAGCTTCCCGGTCACCCTGAATACTTGCAGCATGCCTTATAGGGGTTGACTGAGCAACGTCTGATAGATCTCCCCCATGCAGCAATCTGATCACCTGCAGCCCATTACACTTCAAACCTTCAAAGAACTGTACTGTATTGATCACATCTGTAAATGTCAGATTCCCACATTGAAGTGCTTCTTTGTGGACTTCCGTTCCAGGGCCAGACAATAATATCATCACACACCATGTCATCCATGTATTATTTGCGATGGGTACTAGTGACAAATTTATGGCAATGGCTCAATCAGCGCAATTGTGCACCACAGGCTTTGTAGGATTGGTGTGAGCATCTCTAACAATGGTAAAATTCTACATGTGTTGCAATGAAATGCATTTTGTCACAGTAATAGATGGATAGAAGATTGCATATTTCATCAAATGGTAAATTGGCCAGATCTTGCAAAGGCACCAGTTGGCACAACAACTGATACATGTGTGGCAAATGCCAGGAAAGAAAGAAATCCTTCGTTTGCATTGCCCACCCGAAAATCCTGGAAATGTTGGCGTAAATGTGTCTCGTAGGAGTCCCAATCTTCAGCTGATCCATCATATGCCCAAAAGGGCAACCATGGCACTGATGGGAAAGTAACCTGCTGTGAACACACAGGTGCTATTTGATTGAGAGTGATGGCAAGAGTCTGCTGCTGTTCCACAAAAGCTTGCTGCTGGGCAATGAGGTGTTGGAGTATTTCTTCCATCAAAATGTTTGTCAGGTGATTGAGCACTGACATTAACACATGGAGAAAATGTAACCCTCACTTGTCACCAAGTTTGTTAGAGCAAAAACAAACATAATTTATGGAACACAGTACTTTATAGAGCAACACATAAGATACAGGTTGTGTGCAACACTGAAGACATTGATTGGACAACAGTAGCACAGTGTAAAGTATAGACCAAACACTCATTTGTAATCACTTAAATAATGCTGTTTCTTTGGCAGCTCTCCAGAGTGTGCCGGTGAGCTGACCAAGGTGGCCCCTATAAGTGGGCGTGTGAACTGTATGGACGTGTGTTCTCTGAAATCGAGCATATCATGAGTGAAGGTACATCGATCACGAAGAAATTATCTACATTTGATGGAAACTGGTAATGTGATGTAAATGCAAACACAAAAAATGATTACAATTGCAGAAAAAATGGATGTGGGTGATTTATTCAAAAGAAAGAACTTTACAAACTGAGCTAGTTAATAATGTGTTGATCCACCTATGGCCCTTATCAGAGCAGTTATTTAGCTTGGCATTGATTGATAGTGTTGTTGGCTGTCCTCCTGGGGGATATCTTGCTAAATTATACCCAACTGGTGCATCAAATTGTCAAAATCCTGAGCTGGTTGGAGGACCCTGCCCATAGTGCTCCAAACATTCTCAGTTGGGAGAGGTCTGCCAACCTTGCTGGAAGGTAGAGTTTGACAAGCATGAAGACAAGCAGTAGGAACTCTTGCTGTGTGCTGGCAGGAATTATGTTCCTTAAATGTAAGCCCAGGATGGCTTGTCATGAAGGGCAACAAAATTGGGCATAGAATATCATCGACATATCACTGTGCTGTAAGAGTGCTATTGGTGACAAACAAAAGGCTTCTGCATGTCCATGCTGCAGTCATTGCAGGGCTGCAGCTATCCATGCCACTGCCTACCATTGCTACAATTTCTTTGTTGGGGGGCTGCATCCATACCAACCCACCTGTCCTCATCAACACCTGTCCATGTCACTGCCTATTCTGCCTATTGTGCCACAGCCATTGCAGGGCCATTACATCCATGTCAGTGCCTGTCCGTGCAGCAGTTGTTTCACATGTCCACATCATTGCTTGTTCACATATTTTCGTATTTCTAAGTGAGAAGTCAAATACCAGTCTTCAGATGTAGCTTTAAAACTGCTTTAATAGTTCTTTAATAATGATTTATTGGCAAAAAAGTTCACTCACTATTTCACCCTCTTGAAGGTTTAATTTTCAAAAATGTTGAATCATATATTTTTTTTAAATTTCTGACTGGGAAACCAAATACCAGTTTTCATAGTTGTAGCTTCAAAATTGGCTTAATTTCACCCCATTAGGAGTGAAATTACGAGCAATCCATTCTTAAAACATGCATCCAGTATTAGGTCCACACCATCTCCAAAATTTATGTTTCTGTACTTAGTGGGCTGGGCGATGATGAATCAGTCAGTCAGTCTGACCCTCTTGCACCCCCTTAGGGGTTGAATTCCTAAAAACAGTGACACACTTATTTTTTTCATTTCTAATCAAGAAGTGAAATACCAAGTTCTAATAAACTTAGTTTTAAATTTTGTAAATGTTACAAAATATTTTTGTAAAAGTCTTCATTCTGTATTTCATGCCCTTAGGGGTTGAGTGCCAAAAAACAGTGAAAGACATATTTTTTTATTTCTAACAGAGAAGCCAAATTCAAAATTTCATAGACTTAGCTTTGAAAATGCTTTCATAATGAAATAATTTCATAAAACCTTTCATCCTGTATTTAATTCCCTTAGGGAGTTGAACTTCCACAAATGCTTTCATAATGAAATAATTTCATAAAACCTTTCATCCACAAACACTGAAACACCCAAGTTTTTATTTCGAACCAAGAAGCTGAATACCAGTTTTCATAGCTGTAGCTTTAAAAATACTTTAGTAGTTCTTTAATAATGATTTATTTTCAAAATAACATTTGTCCACTATTTTACGCCCATAGTGGTTATATTTCCAAAAATGCTGAAACACACATTTCTTTATTTCTGCTTGATAAACCAAATACCAATTTTCATGGGTCTAGCTTCAAGAAAGTGACATATTTTCAAAAAAACCTGTCATCCTCTATTTCACCCTCTTAAGGGCTGAATTTTGAAAAAACCCATCTTAAACAATGCCTACAGTATATGATCAAGTTTCTATCCTTAGAGGTTTGGGCTGGAGATTATGAGTCAATGAGTGACTCAATCGGTTGGGACACTGCCTTTAATATACTGTGCATTTCAGATTTTAATTTACACATACTTAAGTGCACATTCTTTAACTTCCACATTCCGTACTCTGAAAAGAACCCATCAAAATGGGAGCACGGCAGAGCAAGCTACATTCTGTTCAGCCGACTGGTTGCTTTTGAACACCAGGGCAGCATCCATGACTGGGTAGATAATTTTACGAGATGAAACACACATCCCAAAGTTATGAAAGCATCTTACATGGTAGCCTGTCCTGTGTGGAATGATGAATGATAATTAACAGTTGGATAATCAGTAGTTAGAAGATGCAGGCACATGGCTTTGCACTGGTTCAAATAGTGACTGTCTCCATAGGATCCCGTTGACTTTTGGCTCCAGAGGACAAAAACATGAAGAACAAACTGAGAAAACAACAAGGGTTAATGAGAAGTTTTTCTGGATTTGCTAAATTGTTCCACTAGCTCCAAGAAACTATCAAATACCAACAAAATAATTTCTGTCAGATGCACACAGACAGTGATATCTACAAACAATGCCCAAAAGATTGCCCAGACTATGACAGAATATTTGATTTCAGTTTATTCCATAAAAGCACAGGTTCAGCTTTCTGCTCACATTAACATAGAGGAATACAGTTTTACAGTTTTTTTTTGTCATTGTGGGAAGTTGACTAAACAATGTCTGATATTTGTATATTGTCCCCCTCGTGCTGCATCATTTAAGGACTCAACTGAAAGAAATCCTTAAAGTTTTATAACTTGTGACTGATTGAAGACACTACTGATTTGCAATGTTCATTGCTTGTAGATCACTTTGCTAACTTCTGTTCTTCCTCCAGCCTTATAATGACTAATTATCACCTGCATCTGATAATAGTGTTTTGAGGAATGGGCAGAGAGCACTGGCCTTAGATTCTACTTAGAGAAGTCAGTGTGTTTGCCTTTTAATTGTTTAAACATTTTAAAATCCAACTAGTGTGGTTGCCCAGTGGGTAAATGCCAGACCACAAATACAAAGATTCAGTGTTTTATTCCCAGTTGATTTCTTCTGACAATTATCAGTTATTTTACCTCTGGCAGCAATCTGTTAATGTCAGAAATGCCAGGTTGTACCATGGTTCAACAGAGTTCACTTAAATGGCAGCATAAATTGTATAGATATCAGATGAAGGCAAGGGCATGGCACCTACATTAGGCTCATTCGTAATGAAGCATTCTGGTGTTCAGTTGAACCTTTGGGTCAAGGATTACATTATGTATTTTTTAATGAGGGACACAGTTCTAAGTTCCTAGGAAGCTAGGCCTCAATTATGATGGAAAACTGACATAGTTGCCTCTTCAGAAGGCTATACACGTCCAAACTCAGATGACAGTAAATAGCCAGAAGAGCCATAGTCACCATCTTGGTGAGTGAGTAGAATATGTCTGCACAAATTTTATGAATCTCTCAAGCGATTACAACTGAATTATGGATTGGCAAGTCCAACAGACAAAAGATAGTTGATACCTTACAGCATGAGGTGATTAGGCTGCTCAGAGACACATACTCAAGTCTCTGCACTTGAGATTGTTGAGCTGCCTCTATTCATTTCGCAATAACTCATGACGTGTGAGGTATACAGGTTCTTCTCAGACCCACAATCAAATGTATTCCATCTGGTTAAATACCTATCCATGGATAGCCATTCCAATGATTGTTCAAAGTACAGTGATGACACTTAGTGGCAACCTAAAGCCATTTCATACTCTTTAAGTTGAAGCCAACAGCCACTAAAATAGTTAATTATGAGGTTCAGAATTATTTTCAAAAATAAAAAAAAACAAAAAAAAACACAATTTTTGTGCCTGGGGGGTGGGGGTGGGGGGTGAATAAGAGACTGATGACCTTAGATGTGTAGGCTCTTTAAACCCATAATCCTCATCAATCATATGCTCTTGTTTCTTGTGTGGACTCCAAAGCTATCCACAGCATATATCCAACAGAGAAACTATTCCAGTTTTTCATGGATATGCTTCCTTATTTACAGAAAGGGGATGATATTCTGTTGGATACAAAGATGTGTAGGAATCTGGAGAAATGATTTAGCAGGTACTGGATCCCATAAGGTGTTTACGATACCTACAGTAACACATTGTGCTCATTGTGTAGACATGTAGACACAGTTACAAGTATCACTGGGAGAATGAGTGGCTGGAAGTGAGAGATAAAAATTTCAGTTAATGAAATCTGGCAATAAGCCATAACACTGGATCCTTCCAGCCACAAAGGTGACATGAAGTGATCTTAAACTTGCCTCCATATTGCGCACTGACTTCTGACATACAGTTTGCTCATCCTACATGAGAACTCACCTGCAGATGCTGTCTGTTGTGTATGTAATGGTCTAGAGCAGGCTGTTCCAGCTCGTCAGCTCTGTTGTGAGCCGTGGAGTGCTCCCTGCTCCAGGGAGCCATGTTGCTTTCTGTGGCCATTCAAGTGGGCTGGCATGCCGGCACGTGGCACGGCTGGCTGAGGTGGGCAGCAAGGCAAGCGTTTTGATGTGCCAGCTGCGTCTTACAAGATCGACAACCTCATACTCTTAGCTGCTAAGACGTGGTGACATGCTACACTAGGAAATACGATGTTCAGGAAATAAATAAGAAACAACAGTTTTACAAGAAATTGCATACTAACTGCATGGGGTCTCTGTAGTTTGACATTCTCTTTTCATTACAAGATCGGAAATATCAGGCGTCAAAGTGTTTGCAGTGTTAATGCGGAGGTTGGCCTTCATTGTTGCATCCTGAAGAAACGATCATTCCTTACATTTTACTCTTTTCATTACTGAGAAAAGCTGCTCACAACAATACGTAGATCCAAACATACACGCGATCTGAGCGGCATTGTTGTGAAGCTTGGGAAATGTTTTTTGCTGTAATGAATGATACCATTGTGATAAATCCTCTCTTTCAACAAAGTTGAATTTTGCAAATCAATTATCTCCAATTGAAGTGACGGTGACAAGTCATCGGGGGAAACTGAAAAAGGAGTGCTGAACACCTTAAGTTCCATTTACAAACTAGTGAGATCTCAGAATCATGTTTCAAACGACATGATGAGCTGCTGTAACTTTGCTTGGTAATCGCAGAAAGTAGTACCTTCAGGTAGTTTTAAAGAAGCAAGACGATTGAAGAACATTAAATGTCCATTACTCATCTGCCTCTCAAATAAATGTAACTTTTCCATGAACGCTTCGATGTGGTTGTGCATGTCAACGATTAGCTGCCCTTTACCCTGCAGTGACAGATTTAAATTATTCAGATGCATAGTTATATCAGCTAAGAACGCCAGGTCTGATATCCATTTTATATCTTTCAGACAACTCATTTCTTCCCTTTTCATTTCGAGAAAAAGGGATATTTCCTCACGAATGTCAAAGAAAACATCAAGAACTTTTCCCTGACTCAGCCAACGAACTGTACTGTGGTAAGGTATATCACCATACTCCGCTTCCATATCTTTAAGGAATCCTTTGAATTGGCGATGATTCATACCGTGCTGCCACACAAAATTCACACACTTCACGACATCTTTCATTACGCCACGTAGCTCTACTGTTTCAGCACACAGTGCCTCTTGGTGAATAAAACAATGAAGAGTCATAATGTCTTTCCTGAATTCGTCCCTGAGTTTATTTTTCAAACGAAAAGCAAAATCTTGGTGATGCCCGATCATTTGTGGTGCACCGTCTGTCGCTACGGAATGGAGCTTATCCCACGGCAAATTCATATTGCCCACTGCTTCACAAACAGCTTCAAAAACGTCATGTCCTGTTGCGGTGTAATCGAGTGGTACCACATCCAAGAGTTCTTCAGTTACTTGCAGCTCCATGTCGACACCATGCACAAAGACTGCAAGTTGAGCACATTCCGATATGTTGGTGCTTTCGTCAAGCGCTAGCGAAAATGCAACAAAGCTCTCCGCCTTTTTCCTGAGCTGTGTCTATAAATCCGCTGCCATGTCCAGGATTCGACGAGACATGGTTTGCTTCGACAGGCAAACCCCTTCAATTGCCTGCACCTCCATTGGAAACAAACATTCTGCAACTGCTACCATGCACGATTTTACGAGTGGTCCCACCAAAAATGGCTTGCCACTTGTCGCAGCTGTCATTGAACATGGATTATTGCATCAGTTGCGGCTGCATGTGGCCAGGGGGCAGTGAGTTCGCTTCCCCCTCCATGCGGGCTCCGAGCTGCCGCAGTGAGCACTCCGGAGCGCTCCGGCTCCCTGGAGCATGGTTGGAACAGCCTGGTCTAGAGTGAGTAGCTGGTGGTCAGTTCACCACCATAGGCAGGGTTCCAGTGTTGTGGTGGGAAGTACCAGGTGATTGCTTGACATGGTCCTTGATGCACTTGTCTATGGCAGGAACTCCTCTGTCACCTCTTGTAGAGGACGGGATGATGTGTCCTGCATGGGATTCATTGTGGAAGAACTTACACCCAGGTAGACAACAAGAAATATTGGTTATTAATAACAACATAAATTTACTGTTGTCCATTCTGGAGCATTAATTAACAAGAACACAAATAGTTTGAACTGTAAGGTGAGATGATAGTCTCTGAACACAGTCACAGTAGAAGGTCAAGACTCCATAGTCCGCGATGACTGAGCATCAAGATGCCAAGACTCAGCATAACGAGTATGAAGACTGCTTGTGGCTCCAAGTAGCTCCAGTAGTTTGACCATAGCTCAGAGAGACTTGTGACGGGTGATGCACTGAGTGTGGCCAGTGGCATCTGTAGTGCTCAAGTGCCAGTGTGAGAGCAATGGATATGTCATTTATGCACTATCTGAGGGCCACTCTTTGGCGTGGGGAGTGGTGCAAGGCTCACTCGACAGTTTTGTGCACCATGATCCGTGAATCATTAGTGGCACTAAGTTGGAGCATTGCCTAGTGCTGAATGTGGAAGTAGTTCCCTTTGGTATTGTGCTGATGTCTGGAACTGTTTCCACCAGTAAGTAGTTGTGCGTGTTGTGATCATAGATTTACAGAACTTACAGTCTGTCCCCATGGAGATGGGGGTGGCGAGATGCGTATTTACACACATGCAATGGCTGTTGGTGACTTGTTGATTCAGTGCTGGACAGTGAACCTGTGCACCCATGTGTGGCCTTTGAGAACTCAGAAAGCTGCCTGCAGTTCCTCGTGGCATCATTAAACTGACAAAGATACCAGCAGTGCAATGACCCTTGATGTGGTGGCATGCTGGACACCTCATTTCCAGCTGGCAGTGCAGTGGTGTGAATGTTTGGCTGGGCTGGCTTCTGAGCAGGCACAGTGACATTGTCCTCGTGTGTTATCATAGCTGATTGTAAGTCGGTAATCGTGGTGTTCGACTGTTGCTGTGCATTGTATGGCATGGAGTTCCCATGACATTTATTTATTGATAAATCTCAATACCTAGAATGCCTGTGGTATTGGAAACACATTCCACAGTTGCAAACCAGAGGGCAGATTGTTCTTAATGAAATGGAAATTGTTTAGGGTGAGAGGGCAGTCAGTGTGTGTCGTGGTGGCCATGAGGTAATAGAATTAACAGCAGTTGAGTGGAATGGCATCAGAGATGAGGTGACCTGCAGTACTTGCAGTGTGGTTGTAACTCAGCATGGTTGTGACTCTGCTAATCATATCTTGGGTGGCAAGTTGTGGAGACACATGTGAAGCAATCGTATGCAAGGTGATCATACGTGCAGCGATTGTTTGCAACACAGTTGCTGCTCATATTGTGAAACGTGTCACAGTTTGAAAATAGTTCTCTTTGTCATACTGGTTCACACAGTGATGTATATTGAGGTAGTTAATGCCCAAAGCCTAATAGAAGATTGCTTGGTTGTTGCATTGTTGAGGGTGCTTTGGACTGAGCTCATTATGTAACACAGAACTTTTAACCACTCTGTACTCATATTTTACAACTGATAGGTGATTGTCACATTGACTGCACTGCTGAAACTCTTTACTTACATCCATCCATATTGTGGAGTCACAAAGGGTTTGTTGAACAGTATGTCCAACAAAAGAGGCACGTTAACTGAAATGAAACGAACACTTACTAGTTGTGTTAAGTAGTGCACAGTTGACATGAGGCCACCATTAAGGGAAATTTACAATAATGAAGACAAGATGATTCTGAGTAGAAAATACTTTATTCCAATCAAATAATACAAAAGTCTGACTGCACAGTCACGTTTCACAGTACACTGAAGTCTTTGTATATAGCTCATTTTGTCTGACTGCACAGTCACGTTTCACAGTACACAGAAGTCTTTGTATATTGCTCAGATATTTCTGTTTGGCAGCCATACTCTGTCAACCCAGAAATGCTTATGTCTCTGAGAAGCATTTTTGATGTCAATATTCCCACAACTGGCTGGGTAAGTCAGTTCAAAGATTGGAGGAAAATCAGCATCAAATTTGATAGGACTGTACCTGGTGAAGTACTTTGTGTTCAAAACAGTCTGCAGATTGATGATTGCTTTACTGTTCACTTTTTTTTGGAAAGCAAACTTTAACCTATCTTCAAGTTGATCTCACCAACGAACTCTTCTCTTTTGATTGTCCCACTTCTGTTTTTATGACATTTTTACTAATCTGTTATTTTTATTGTTATGTTTGATTAATTTTACACATGTTAAACTTGAACCATAACTATTTGATGAGTGAAACAGAAATTTAAACAACAATTTTTGTGTGCTTCAGCTCTGCTGGATGGTAAATTTGTTCCTGAAACAACACGGGTCTTCGTAAAACATCTTATGAAAAACACTGCATATTACCAGAGACTGGAACGTGAAGGTGCTGTACAAAAATCTGGAGATGTCGAAGCCTTGACTGCAGCTGCCAATATAGCTCGTAAGTGTAAACTTTACTTAAAGTTATAATGCAAGTTTGCTTACTTTGATATGAGATAATTGCACAGTATTGTGAAAATCCTGGGCTGATAGTTCGAGCACAGTGCCATAAGTATATGATTTTCCTACTTTCTCCCATGTTATAATGATATTTTATCTATCATAGTGATCTAGTTAGTGCTATGATTTGGATTTAGTATGTTGTTGTTGTTGTCTTCAGTCCTGAGACTGGTTTGATGCAGCTCTCCATGCTACTCTATCCTGTGCAAGCTGCTTCATCTCCCAGTACCTACTGCAACCTACATCCTTCTGAATCTGCTTAGTGTACTGATCTCTCGGTCTCCCTCTACGATTTTTACCCTCCACGCTGCCCTCCAATGCTAAATTTGTGATCCCTTGATGCCTCAAAACATGTCCTACCAACTGATCCCTTCTTCTAGTCAAGTTGTGCCACAAACTTCTCTTCTCCCCAATCCTATTCAATACCTCCTCATTAGTTACGTGATCTATCCACCTTATCTTCAGTATTCTTCTGTAGCACCACATTTCGAAAGCTTCTATTCTCTTCTTGTCCAAACTAGTTATCGTCCATGTTTCACTTCCATACATGGCTACACTCCAAACAAATACTTTCAGAAACGACTTCCTGATACATAAATCTATATTTGATGTTAACAAATTTCTCTTCTTCAGAAACGCTTTCCTTGCCATTGCCAGTCTACATTTTATATCCTCTCTACTTCGACCATCATCAGTTATTTTACTTCCTAAATAGCAAAACTCCTTTACTACTTTAAGTGTCTCATTTCCTAATCTAATTCCCTCAGCATCACCCGATTTAATTTGACTACATTCCATTATCCTCGTTTTGCTTTTGTTAATGTTCATCTTATATCCTCCTTTCAAGACACTGTCCATTCCGTTCAACTGCTCTTCCAAGTCCTTTGCCGTCTCTGACAGAATTACAATGTCATCGGCGAACCTCAAAGTTTTTACTTCGTCTCCATGAATTTTAATACCTACTCCAAATTTTTCTTTTGTTTCCTTTACTGCTTGCTCAATATACAGATTGAATAACATTGGGGAGAGGCTACAACCCTGTCTAACTCCTTTCCCAACCACTGCTTCCCTTTCATGCCCCTCGACTCTTATTACTGCCATCTGGTTTCTGTACAAATTATAAATAGCCTTTTGCTCCCTGTATTTTACCCCTGCCACCTTTAGAATTTGAAAAAGAGTATTCCAGTCAACATTGTCAAAAGCTTTCTCTAAGTCTACAAATGCTAGAAACGTAGGTTTGCCTTTTCTTAATCTTTCTTCTAAGATAAGTCGTAAGGTCAGTATTGCCTCACGTGTTCCAACATTTCGACGGAATCCAAACTGATCCTCCCCGAAGTCTGCATCTACCAGTTTTTCCATTCGTCTGTAAAGAATTCGCGTTAGTATTTTGCAGCCGTGGCTTATTAAACTGATACTTCGGTAATTTTCACATCTGTCAGCACCTGCTTTCTTTGGGATTGGAATTATTATATTCTTCTTGAAGTCTGAGGGTATTTCGCCTGTCTCATACATCTTGCTCACCAGCTGGTAGAGTTTTGTCATGACTGGCTCTCCCAAGGCCGTCAGTAGTTCCAATGGAATGTTGTCTACTCCGGGGGCCTTGTTTCGACTCAGGTCTTTCAGTGCTCTGTCAAACTCTTCACGCAGTATTGTATCTCCCATTTCGTCTTCATCTACATCCTCTTCTATTTCCATAATATTGTCCTCAAGTACATCGCCCTTGTATAAACCTTCTATATACTCCTTCCACCTTTCTGCCTTCCCTTCTTTGCTTAGAACTGGGCTGCCATCTGAGCTCTTGATATTCATACACGTGGTTCTCTTCTCTCCAAAGGTCTCTTTAATTTTCCTGTAGGCAGTATCTATCTTACCCCTAGTGAGATAAGCTTCTACATCCTTACATTTGTCCTCTAGCCATCCCTGTTTAGCCATTTTGCACTTCCTGTCGATCTCATTTTTGAGACGTTTGTATTCCTTTTTGCCTGCTTCATTTACTGCATTTTTATATTTTCTCCTTTCATCAATTAAATTCAATATTTCTTCTGTTACCCAAGGATTTCTAGCAGCCCTCGTCTTTGTACCTACTTTATCCTCTGCTGCCTTCACTACTACATCCCTCAGAGCTACCCATTCTTCTTCTACTGTATTTCTTTCCCCTATTCCTGTCAATTGTTCCCTTATGCTCTCTCTGAAACTCTGTACAACCTCTGGTTATTTCAGTTTATCCAGGTCCCATCTCTTTAATTTCCCACATTTTTGCAGTTTCTTCAGTTTTAAACTACAGGTCATAACCAATAGATTGTGGTCAGAGTCCACATCTGCCCCTGGAAATGTCTTACAACTTAAAACCTGGTTCCTAAATCTCTGTCTTACCATTATATAATCTATCTGATACCTTTTAGTATCTCCAGGGTTCTTCCACGTATACAACCTTCTTTCATGATTCTTAAACCAAGTGTTAGCTATGATTAAGTTGTGCTCTGTGCAAAATTCTACTAGGCGGCTTCCTCTTTCATTTCTTAGCCCCAATCCATATTCACCTACTATGTTTCCTTCTCTCCCTTTTCCTACACTCGAATTCCAGTCACCCATTACTATTAAATTTTCGTCTCCCTTCACTATCTGAATAATTTCTTTTATTTCATCATACATTTCTTCAATTTCTTCATCATCTGCAGAGCTAGTTGGCATATAAACTTGTACTACTGTAGTAGGTGTGGGCTTCGTATCTATCTTGGCCACAATAATGCGTTCACTATGCTGTTTGTAGTAGCTTACCCGCATTCCTATTTTCCTATTCATAATTAAAACTACTCCTGCATTACCCCTATTTGATTTTGTGTTTATAACCCTGTAGTCACCTGACCAGAAGTCTTGTTCCTCCTGCCACCGGACTTCACTAATTCCCACTATATCTAACTTTAACCTATCCATTTCCCTTTTTAAATTTTCTAACCTACCTGCCCGATTAAGGGATCTGACATTCCACGCTCCGATCCGTAGAACGCCAGTTTTCTTTCTCCTGATAACGACATCCTCCTGAGTAGTCCCCGCCCGGAGATCCGAATGGGGGACTATTTTACCTCCGGAATATTTTACCCAAGAGGATGCCATCATCATTTAATCATACAGTAAAGCTGCATGTCCTCGGGAAAAATTACGGCTGTAGTTTCCCCTTGCTTTCAGCCGTTCGCAGTACCAGCACAGCAAGGCCGTTTTGGTTAATGTTGCAAGGCCAGATCAGTCAATCATCCAGACTGTTGCCCCTGCAACTACTGAAAAGGCTGCTGCCCAACTTCAGGAACCACACGTTTGTCTGGCCTCTCAACAGATACCCCTCCGTTGTGGTTGCACCTACGGTACGGCCATCTGTATCGCTGAGGCACGCAAGCCTCCCCACCAACGGCAAGGTCCATGGTTCATGGGGGGGGGATTTAGTATAGAAATTAAATAATAGTATTGAGAAAGAAAGAGGGAGAGAGAGAGAGACAGACAGAGAGAGAGATAGGAGAAATGGTAAGACACAAAGAATGGCTGTGGGAGAGTGTAAAGGAATCAGAATTCAGAAGGCTGGAATTAATCATAAGGTATTAAAAACAGACTTGCAGGATGGTAGACAGAAAATATTAGTTGGTTGTGTTCATCTGTTAGGAGGTCAGTATCAGAAAGCAACAGTCATCATTACGGCAGATTCAAAGTGTAAGAATCATATTGATGTACTTTGTTATATTAATAACATGGGTTCATTTTGGATTCATTTGTTTACATGCCACCTTCTTGAAGCTTATTGCAAAGGAGAGCCTTCAGGGGTATGGAATAAACGACGTTATATGTTAACAGACTGAAGCAGCCACTGAAGGCAATTTCTGGCAGCAAAAGTCTGCCTTACACATTCCCCTCGACAGCCACTTTGTTGTGTGAACATTACAGTTTTGTTGTAATTGAAGTTTTTGTGTTGGATACCGTTCTCAGTGCTGTTTTAGGATCATTACAAGAAATCCCTCTTGTTGTCCATCAGTGTAAAAACTGACATTTGTAGTCAAAGGAATTGCCTAGCATCTGGCATTATCACTGGATAATGTTTTGAAAACATTATTGGACAAAGCAGCAATCTGATTAGAGTATTTAAAATAGCAATCAGTCTCCATCACAGATTTTTGTTAAAAGTTAAAGCTCATAGGGATACATTCCACGTGGGAAAAATATATATAAAAATAAAGATGCTGTAACTTACCAATTGAAAGCATTGGTGTGTTGATAGAGACAATAAAAAACACACAAACACACACACAAATTTCAAGCTTTCGCAACCTAAGGTTGCTTCATCAGGAAAGAGGGAAGGAGAGGGAAAGACGAAAGGATGTGGGTTTTAAGGGAGAGGGTAAGGAGTCATTCCAATCCCGGGAGTGGAAAGACTTACCTTAGGGGGGGAAAAGGACAGGTATACATTCGCACACACACAAATATCCATCCACACATATACAGACATAGGCAGACATATGTAAAGGCAAAGAGGTTGGGCAGAGATGTCAGTTGAGGCGGAAGTACAGAGGCAAAGATGTTGTTGACATATGTCTGCCTGTGTCTGTATATGTGCAAATGGATATATGTGTGTGTGTGTGTGTGTGTGTGTGTGTGTGTGTGTGTGTGTGTGTGTGTGTGTGTGTGTGTGTGTACACCTGTCCTTTTTCCCCCCTAACGTAAGTCTTTCTGCTCCCAGGGTTGGAATGACTCCTTACCCTCTCCCTTAAAACCAACATCCTTTTGTCTTTCTCCCTCCTTTCCTCTTTCATGATGAAGCAACCATGGGTTGCGAAAGCTTGAAATTTGTATGTGTGTTTTGTGTTTTTTATAGTCTCTATCAACATACCAACACTTTTGTTTGGTATGTTATAGCATCTTTGTTTTTTATATATACATACTAATATTTTACACTTTATGTGTATGATAAAATGTGGATATGTGATAACAATAAAACAGAAAGGTATTTATATCTTTAGGCAGTGAGCAGAGACAATAGAGTACAGACAAGTTGAAGAGGGACAATGAGCAGAGAATATTGACATGTGTTGGAAGGCACCTGTGGCAACTGCTAAATAACATCAAAGTGCTACATGTTATAAAGGAGAAGCTCCACCCCTTGCATGCTGTGTGACCTCATCAGGAGGCATTAGGGCTTAACATACAATGATGACGCACATGAACACTCAAAATATCATTCTAGATACAAATAACATTATGAAACATTACATAAATGTAAGTTGGCCATATTAGTAATTACTTTACATTTGCAACAGATACTTACAGATATGCATCAACAACCAATAGAGTTAGTTGTAAGAACCGTAACTGCCATCTACAAGCATCGCATGAAAATTCAAACTGAGGTGTGGAAGCGAAGATAAATGTAGAGATGCCAGCCATTGTTGTGGAGATAGCACCATGGAACCTGTTGATGAATTGTGTCAGTGGCGAGGAATCTGACATGCCAGAAATGTAACAGCAGATGGATGCCATAGGTCACCACAGAGATGGGGATCCACGAATGGCAATCTGTATCATACCTTTGGAAGTATAAAACATGAAACTTATTGATAAAATTATTTAAGTAGTGAAGAAATGTCTCAATACATGTCAAACTGGTCAAACTTTAAAGCTTATGAAGATAGTATACTGACAGTCAAAGAAAGGACAGACCATATGTACTGTTACAGGCATGTGAGAATTTCATGATAGGTGCAATGACATTATACCATCTTTACAAACTAAAATCTGTCATACAAAAAACTGAGCTAAAAAGAAATGTATATTTTATAAGAGAGAGAAGGACAGAAAAATGAAGATACTTTAAAAACAATTTTTGTGATAAAAAGTAAAGCACAAGAGCAGGCATGTGTTACAGAAAATCAACGAAAATATTTTAGAAATATCGAATCAAATTGCTTGTTTATTAGGGTAGATGGCTGGATTTTTTCCTGCATTAATAGATGTAGTTTTCTGTCTGTTCCAAAGCATTTAATAAGTGCCCTTTGGGGGCATTATGTAGAATTCTTAAATTCTCATGAATAAGCCCTCCTGAATGTTTATTATGTATTAAATACTGACCAACCAATGATGTAGTGCAGGCTACACCAGTTGGATGCTCTTTAAGCAAGTAAGAAAATTATTACATGTTTGTCCTATATACTGACTATTACACCTTCTCCAAAACAAGAAACATATAAGTGGCAGTTGTGATAATAAATATTTGGACTCAGCAGTTTACAAGATTTTTTGTTTAGATAGCAATAGTCAATATATAGGACAAACAGGTTGTAATTTTCTTACTCACTTACTGATAACATACTGACAACCTGTCATAGATTTTGGACACATAGTCTACATGAAAACTATTTTTACTTGTAATATAGTGATTGTAAATATGGAAGTGCATCCAAAAATTCAGTATTGTTATCAACCACAAATGCCATTAGGGAAAAATTCTATTGATACATAAGTTTGAGTGTCCCAAGATAAGTAAAGCTGTCCATTGTTTAGGAGAACCTTTGAGGATGTGGAGGGAGTAAAGGTAAACATTGACAAAATTCAAGCAGCTGTTAGAAACCAAAGTTAAACAAGTTATTAACAATGACTCATCACTACACTACACTCCTACACATTATATGTACTTATAAAACACACACACACACACACACACACACACACACACACACACACACACACACAAATTCACACAAGCAGAACTCACACAGACAGGGCCATTCTCTCTGGGTGCTGGAGCCTGACTATGACTACACCTGACATTAATAGTAACCTGCTGGAGTGAGTGGTGGGGGCAATATTCTGAAGGTGTTGGTCCATCAAAGCAGGGATCCCCTATGGGGCCCAGTAACTGGGCACAATGGGGTGTGCTGGGTGGTTGGGTTTATGAACTTCAGAAAGCATGGAGTAGTTGGGTTTATGGACTTCAGAAAGCATGGAGAAGGTAGGAGGGTAGGGGTGAGGGGGTGGGGGGGGGGGGGTATGGGGGGGGAGATAGAGAGAGAGGTTCTAGGATGGACCACCAAACGTTTGAGGAGAGTTTGGAGATCTGCTCAATTTCTGGAATGGGGTCACTGTGGCAGGGTTTGTATGTGGACATATCTGAGAACTGGCAGAGTTCCTCTGCCAGGTAATCCCTGCTGTCCCTAACCACAGTGTGGAGCCTTTGTTGGTAGGTAGAATTATAGGGTTGGGATCTGTTTTTAGGTGGCAGATTGTGGTTTGTTCTGCAAATGTGAATTTGGTGTCCATGTTGAGGTATTTAGGGAATGATGGAGAGGCAAAGTTCAAGGTTAGGAACTTCTGGAGAGTTAATCAGACGATTTTGAGGCAGTGGGAATGGGTCAGGTTAGATGGAGGAGTGAAATGAATCTGGCAGGGTTCAGTATTGGTTTTGGATTAGGTCTAATTGGTATGGTTGGTGGTGAAAAAGTGTTTCCGCTGTAGAGGTTGGAAGAATGAGAGGAGGTCTTAAATAAGTCCAATATGACTGAATTTTGAGTGGGGCAATTGGTAAGGCCTTTGGAAGGCATTGCTACTTCTGTGGATCTGAGGCTTTTGGGGGCATATTTTCATGACTGTGTTTTGGGTCTGTTTAGGTTGTGGATTTTCCATAGTGGTTGGAGGACATTTCTGAGGGTGTGTTAAATGTAGAAGGTCTGTGAGCAGGATTTGGCTGCTATGATGGGATGTGAGGGATGTTCGATGGAAGCACTTGTAGAGACGGTAGATAGTGGTAGTCCAAGGTGGGAGAAGGAGGTGAACAGATTACATTCCATTCCACCCAGAACCCTGCTCATTACTGACAATGCCACCTCCATTTACACTGACAACTCCATGGCCGTGGCACTCCTGAACACTATCTGACTGACTCCAAACTGACAAACTCCATCCTGGTCACTATGACCAACTGTATTGTCACCCACAATTACTTGTCCTTTGAAGGTATTACCTACAAACAAATCCATGGTACAGAAATGGGCTCCCACATGGAACCATCTAATCATCCAGAATCCCAAACCCCTCAACTGACTCAGATTTGTTGATGACATCTTTTTGGCCTGGACCAAGGGTGAGGACACCCTATCACATTCCTCCAGAACCGCAACACCTTCTACCTCATTTGCTTCACCTGGTTCTCCTCCACCTAACAACATTTCTCAATGTTGACCTCCACCTCATGGCTACAACAGTGCCTCTGTCAAGAATATGTCTACCAACCACCAACAATACCTCCACTTTGACAGGTGCTGCCCTGTCCCTACCAAGAAGTCTGTTCCATACAGCCTAGCCACCTGTGGTCATTGCATCTGTAGTGACAAGCAGTCCCTCTTCAGATTTGCCAAAGGTCTCACTGAGCCCTTCTTGGACCAAAATTATCATCCCAACCTTGTCCAAAAACAGATTTCGCATGTCTTGTCTCTCCAGTCACCTCCCACTTACCCATTGTCCTACTACAAAGAGCACTCCTCTCGTGACTTAGTACCACCTAGGACCGGTGCAATTGAATCAAATTCTCTGCCAGTGTTTTGACTACCTCTTGTCATGTCCTGAAATGAGCAAAATCCTGCTTGCTATCCTCCCCATCCCTCCCACAGCGACCAAGCGAGGTGGTGCAGTGGTTAGCACACTGGACTCGCATTTGGGAGGATGACGGTTCAATCCTGCTTCGGCCATCCTGATTTAGGTTTTCCGTAATTTCCCTAAATCGCTCCAGGCAAATGCTGGGATGGTTCCTTTGAAACGGCACGGCTGACTGACTTCCTTCCCCGTCCTTCCCTAATCTGATGAGACCGATGACCGCGCTGTTTGGTCTCTTCCCCCAAACAACCCAACCCAACCCTCCCACAGCGATATTCTGCCACCCACCGAACCTGTACAATATCCTTGTCTGTCCTTACTCCAGCCCTACTCCCAACCCCTGCTTCATGGCTCACATCCCTGCAATAGACTAGCTGCAAAACTACCCCATACAACCTGACACCTACTCCAGTCCTATCACAGACATTTTTGTAATCTAAAAAATAAGCTGCAACCACTGAGCCACTTTCTATGTGGGCATGCCAACTAACAAGCTGTTTGTATGAATTGCCACCACTAGACTATGATCAAGAAAGACTGGATCACCCACTTGCTGAACATGGTGCCCAACATGATGTGTTCTCCTCCTACCCCCCCCCCCCCCCCCTCCATTTGCACCCCTCATCCCCCCCCCCCCAAAAGCACATAATCTTGACATTGCACTAGCACCTCTACCTGTCCCCACGATGTCCCTGCATGCTCCCACGGGCAGAGCAGCATCTTCACCCATCTCCATCCTGATACCCCTACACCCCATGCCTACTCCTTACCCTCCCCCCTCCCCACTCACCCCAGCAGATTGATACTCACATCAGATGCTGTCACAGTCAGTCTCCAGTGCCTGTAGATGTTGGCCATACGTGTTTGTGAGTTGTGCTTGTGTGGGTGTTTTCTATTTCGAAATAAGAAATCTTTTCCAGTGTGCCTGCCTACAACTCAGCACCTTCTTTATATGGTAAATAGCAAGCTATCATTTCCATACTGTTATTATTCCATCCACTGTTTCATTATATGCATGTCCACAGACTAAATTTAAATTGAACCCATTCAAATTAGCAGAAACGCTGTTACTTTGAAGAAACTGTACTACTTTTTTCAGTTAATTTAACTGCTAGCTTATTTTTGCCCTTTGTATTTACATTTTACAAGGGTTTTAGGCCAATAGCCATGTTTTCACTTTTTACAGTGTGTGTAAATATGTGAATGTGTGACTGAGTATCAATGAAAAATAGGAAAAAGTGAGTGGTTTTTGACTAATCCTCTTTCAACTGTTTTTTTTTTTTTAATTTTATGTTTTTTTAACACATTTGCCTCAAGCTGTTTTTACCACTGAACACCCTGAAACTCCCCCCATTACACACACACACACACACACACACACACACACACACACACACACACACATAGTTAGACTTGTGTATAACTGGTTGAGTAAATCAGTTTACGGGTTAGAGGAAGACAATAATATACCATTAAAAACAGGACTGTGTGTAATAAAGCTCTTTCACTGTTCTTTGGGATCAGAATAGTTTTATTTTTGTTATTTTATATATTTTTAGTCAGAGTTCAAGTTTATTGATTCTCCCACAATACACACAGTTTAATGGATATCTTCCTGTAACAATACTCTTAGAGGAGTCAGAAACAGTCCATTTAACATTCACAATAGTGAAAACAGCTTATGGCAAATGTGATTAAGATCTTTAAAATTAAAAAAGGATAAAAATAGACTTACTTATAAACATACTTACTCTCTCTCATTTTCACTAATATTCACTCACACATTCATATCATTACAAATACTGTAAAATGTGGAAATATTAACGTCAGTTGTCTGGAAAAGCCATTTTCTTGGACAGATGGATGTTTAATCATGCATTGTAGGTTATCTAAGAGAGAGCATCAGGATTTATCACACATTTAAAACTTTCATTGAAATTTGAGTTCACCCATAGGAAATTAATCTTATGTGTGAGATTTTTTCATTAATGTCTCAAATCAGTCAAAAATAAGTTTGTATATTGCAGCCATTTTCTTTTAAATATTCAGCAAGGCTTTGACAACAACATCAGCAAGTACTTTGAAGTGACTACTACCATAGTCAGTTTCTGACTGCCATCATCTAAAAGTTGTGTTGGAACTTGATGATAACACACTGTACAATGTATGTGTGTGCGTCTTACTTTCTTGTACTATCACTGACAATAAATGTAAGTATTACATGAACTTATGATGCCATTGTACAGTAACAGCAGGTATTGTTACTCCTTTGGAGCCAAAGTGTGTTCAGTATTGGAAGTGAAAGACAAAAATTGTCATCATGTTGCCCCCCCCCCCCCTCCCCCCTCTGGCCTCCATCCAGTAACGCATGGTACCATGGTTTTGGCTGTGCAGTAGGGTTATGAGTCCCAAGTGCACAGCAATTCTCACCAAAAATAATGAGTTACTGCACTCCATACAGAATATTCTAAAAGTAGAGAACATTTAATTGAAATGCTTCCATAGCTTTAGTATAATTGTTACTTTGTATTTTGAGGCATAGTTTGCTTGGTGCATTAAAGGACTGTCTATACCTGGGGCCACATGTGGCCCACTAAGGGTTTTTGTGCGGCCTGCCACAAGAGTCAGAATAATCATCTTGAACTGAGGTTTTTGTGCCATGCGTGACTGATTTCTTGTAGGATGGGTATTTCATCAGGCATGTGCAGTGTAGATACTGTTTGCATAAACCAAGTTGACATTCGGTGCAGTGGCTGATGGGAGCAACTGAGAAGACATTTACCATTTACCAAGCCATTTATGGTGTCTCCCCATCAGCCACCGCACCAAATTTTGACTTGGTTTGCATGTGTAGTACAATACACACTGTTTTTCTGGTTGATCTGGTATATACTTTGTATCTGCAACAGTAAATATATAAATTTACAACTTTACTGAAATTATGAACCCTCTGTAAAACCATGAAATTGGTGCTGAATTTCATCTGTTTAATGAAAAACATACACACACTTATTTCTGTGTTAATACTGGGAACAAAGGAGTGTGTCTGTTGTGTCATGCAGTGGTGTATACACGAAGTACATTATGAAAAGACATTACAAAAACAAACACAGCGAATTTGGCAGAAAACGTTCCAAGACAGAATACAAAATATTAAAATGTGGACTTTATGAAAAGGCTGATGAAGCAACAGTCATTTAAAAAGTAGCCTATAACCTTGCTAAACACGAGAAGCCTCTTTTCAGAAGGCCTAATTAATCAGCAGTGTAAGATACTGCACAAACTTAAATGTCCTGATCTTAGAAGCAAAATTGAGAGCATGTTATTGCCAGAAAGGACTGTAGTGAGGTGCTTTGACTCAGTGAGTGACAAAACAGCTAAAGATTGTGCACAAAAACTTTTGTTGGTTTTCTTTGGCAATACACAAGAGAGCAGATAATGAAGATACTGCACAATTACTCATTTTTATCCACAAAGTTTATGAAAATTTCATCATCACAGAGGAGTTACTTGTTCTAGGATCAGTGAAAGATAGACCCAGTGATTGGGAATTGCTTGAGTGTGCTGTGAATGACGTGGAAGAAAATGGCCTTCTTGGAACAAAATGGCAAGCATTACAACAGAGGAGACCATAGCATTCTGTGGAAAAATTATATGCATTTACAGCTGTAGATTATATCAAATTAGTACAATAAATGTCCGTCCCCGGTAGCTGAGTGGTCAGCATGACAGATTGTCAATCCTAAGGGCCCAGGTTCGATTCCTGGCTGGGTCAGAGATTTTCTCTGCTCAGGGACTAGGTGTTGTGTTGTCCTAATCAACATCATTTCATCCCCATCGACGTGCAAGTTGCCAGAATGGCGTCAAATCAAAAGACTTGCACCTGGCGAATGGTCTACGCGATGGGAGGCCCTAGTCACATGACATTTATTTAGTACAATAAATAAATAGGGATAACTCCCACTATTTCATTTAATAATTGATATTGGTATTTAATAATTAATAATATTATATGTATATGTAAGATTTATTGACTTTTGTGATGCAATTTACAGTTTTTCCAAATTACAACATTGTTAGTTAATGAATATAATCATTTTAAAAGGTGGGGCTCTCTGTTAAGCTCCCCTCTCACAAAACAGCCCCCGAGCCAAAATAATTGGGCTCCCCTGGTCTAGGCAATAGTGCCTACATCAGCAAGTGACCAATAGGTTGTATTTTGAAAGATATTTACATCATTTACCTGAAGTGGCAAGTTAGTAAATGAATGTAACCGTTTTTGAGACAGAAATGAAAATGAACTGACAGATTGTTGCATTGATAATGGATTTATAACATTCAAAAACCAGTATGCAAATAAATCAGTAATTTTGGGAGTTGCTTTGTGAGAAAAAAGTCACATATACAAATGAAAAATAATTTATCTCTGTGTGAGTCATCTGAAACTTGTAATTTTTTACCTAAACAGTTCCACTAAATGCTGATTTATTTTTCAGATTTGACCAATGCTGTGTCCCCATATGTTATGAAATCAGTCTCTCGTTCTATTTTGCGTGATGTTATGCCTGGTGGTGACAGCCTGTCTGGTCACTCTGGGTTGGACACATTCTTTCCACCATGGCCAAGTGGTAAGTCAGTTGGCTCAGTAATGTTCTTCATGTAGTGCATAAGTATTAATAATTTGTAAGTATGAATCTATACTGTGTGAAGTGTCAGTCTTTTATATCATTTCTTTATTATTTTTTTATCTGCTACTAAAGAATCTGAACTCAGATGGGTTTGCCTGCTACACAACACACACAATAGACCTCAACTTTGTTATGAAAAACAGTCAGACTAAAAAAGACAAATGCATAATCACTTCTGTCAGAAGCTGCAGATAGCAACACTGCTTTCACACAACAGAAAAGATTAAATTATTATATTATTTTCCATTCATATCAAAAGTTTTATATTTAACTCATGCTTTACAACACTTAAATAACTGAACTTGAAAATCCAATGAGTTATGCATTACTGATGCAAGGACTCACAAGGAGAGACCCCAAGGGGTGGGACCAAATTTTGGAAATCTTCTATACAGTGACATGATTTGCCCACTTTAGAGACATCCACTCTTCTTCAAATGAACTGCCTCCTGTGATATTCCTTATCACAATATCCACATCATTAACAAACTTCAAATGTGTCACGTCATTCCTCAGTATTTCAGTGCCCCGGTTCCTTCCACACTGATTCTTCTCCATGATTTCTGTCTACTTGTCGTCATTACTAAATAATGGTCTGAATCTGTATTATGTGTTGCTGGGTATGTCTTGTAATCCAATATCTGATTTTGGAATCTCTTTCTGATCATGATGCAACTCAACTGGAATATTCCAGTGTCTCTGCATCTTTTTCAAGTACTCTTCCTCTTATGATTCTTGAGCAGAGTAGTCACTATTACCATCTGAAATTTTTGCAGAGCTCCTCTCTCATTTCTACTGTGATATTCTCCTGTAAACCTTACTTCTTCCCCTACAACTGCTTTCCAGTCCTCCATGATTATTAGATAATATCTCCTCTTACATATTGAATTACCTGTCCAGTATCCTTGTATACTTTCTCTACCTCTTCATCTTCTGCTTGTGTCATCGTCATGTATACCTGGACTATTGTTGTCAGCGTTGGTTAGCTTTCGAATCTGATGAGAGCAACCCTGTCACTGAACTATTTAGAGTAGCTGACATCCTGCCCTACTTTTCTCTTCATATTGAATCTGCTCCCTTTGTACTATTCTTTGCTGCTGTTGGTATTCCCCTATATTCATCTGACCAGGAATCCTTATCTTCTTTCCATTTCACTTCACTGACACTGCTGTACCTTGATTAAGCCTTTAAATTTCCTTTTTCAGGTTTTCTAGCTTTCCTAAATGTTCAAACTTTTGCCGCTCATGCTCCTACCTGTAGGAAGTTATCCCTTTGATGATTATTCCCTCTTTTTCTCATGCTTACCCCCCACTTGGCAGTCCCCTCTTCAAGATCAGAATGGGGAACTAACCTGGAATATTTTGCTGATAGACAGATCATCATGACACTTTCTCAGTTACGTGTTACATAGACACACCTTATGCGCCTTTGCTACAGTGATTTCCATTGCCTTCTACATTCTCATGTTATTGGTAGTTGCTGATTCTACCATATTTTTGGGAGTAGTTTCTCACACCATGGGCAAGAGAGTGTGTGGGGAGGCGGGTGGAAATTAATGTATATTAAATGTTTTGTAATGTAGAAAAGACGCATTTCCCGGCCAAGTAGCAACATATGTGGGGCGATGTATGGAATTTATTGTTATTAAAATGAATGTGGAATGTCTTTCCCTGCCGATTAGCAACGTATGTAGTGCGCGGGTTGAAATAATTGTTAATGAAATGTTCCTATGATTTATTTAATGCTGTTGTTTGCCGTTCTCGACACTGGCTCTCTAACTACAATATTGGCAACCAGAAAGTGATTAGCAAAACCTGAAGCCTGTAATTAGAATTCCTAGTGCCCACTTCAACTGAGAAATACACTTACAGCTACAGCTTATAGCTCTGAGGAATTAGGAGATTGTCTGGGATTCATAATCAAAAACGATTCTTTCTAAAATGTTCACTATATTCTGAAAGTCACAGACCAAAAAGAATCCACACAATCCAACTATGAGAGCAGTTCAGAGTCTAATGCGCTGATGCAACTATAACTGTTCAAATTAATTGTTTAAGTGAATGCTCGCCATAATTTGATGATAATGTTCATCAAACGCCACGCTAAATAATTGTAGAATGTCTGTCCCGTGGCAGCACATGAAAATACAACATACGCAAACTAGAGATAGATTATGAAAGTCATCCCAGAATTAACACTTCACTCGAAAATGATTTCATGGTTACACGTATCCCGAGGAACTTATTACGGCATCCGAGGCTGTTTATAGCAATGATAGCGACGCGATGCGACTCCCGGCACAGATGGTGCGCTGATCAGCATCTGGAGAGAACTGGAGCCCTCTTTTCCTTGCGCAGTGTTCTTATACATAAAGCCACGGTGCGGACGGCTAAGGGAACGCTTGATTAATTTCGCTGTCCCGACTAGCCGCTGGGCTAGTAATGCACCACTTCATGTTATAAAGAAAAATCATTGCTTCCTTTTCTGATGGCCGATGAAGCTCTCAATTTAAATGTGCAATCAGCACACAGGTAAGTAATTATAATAAAAGTCTGACGTGGCTAAGTCCAATATTTTGGGCGAGATAATTAATTTAATCCACTATACGCAGTAGACGAGCTCTGAACTTGCCCTTTGGAGATACGCTATCGCTATAGTTTTATAGTTATTCGGTTGAAACTTCTCACATCTTTATGATTGTAGCGTATTTCCCTTCTACTTAAATTTAAACATCCTAGCTTTATTTATTCACCTACTTAATCTATCTTGCTTCCTTAATTTTTAAGACAAAAACCAAAAAATCATGAATTTCAACTAAAATTTTAATTTATGAGATCCAGAATACTGTTTCTACTAAATTGTTATGCAAAAGGAATCTAAATATAAACTTTTAAGTTTCTAGCTCTTTTCTGTTGCGCCAATGATTTTTACAGAAAAATGTCCAAATTTCGAAAGTGGTTAAAGTTATTCAAATGATATTCAACACATACTGATTTAGTAGTACTCCTGACATGCTACAAATGTTTCAGGTTATTTACTTGATTTTTAAAGTATTGCACAATATTTATGACGTCAGAGATAGTTACAGCGGCCTGGCTGGCACACAATGGGAAAGACTGCTGTGAATTTTATACGGCATGAGTAGGTTGCTTCCCTACAAGTGCACTGAACCTCTGTCCCCTTCTCTGCCCTTTTTTACAAGGCTATTGGCAGAACATGAGTGACTTCTTATGCCAGAAGTCTTTAGCTGCCATTTCTGATGATTATTATTCAAAATTTAAGCAGTGACTGGGTTAAGACCTGTGACCCATGACGTTCTGATTACTAGTCAAAGTTGCTAGCCCTAGACCACAGACTGGAAGAAATGCTTCAACTGATCAACGGAAGAAGAAAGTATAAAAATGTTCAGGAAAAGATGGGAATATGGCAATATAATTCACTTAGGAGTGAAACGAATAGGAAGTGCAGGGCAGCCAAGCTGAAATGGCTGTGGGAAAAATTTGGAAAAACTGAAAAAGTTATTGTCAGAAAGACTGACTCAGCATATAGAAAAGTAAAAACAGTCTTTGGTGAAATTAAACCTAAGGTGTTAATATCAAGAGTGAAACAGGAATTTCATTGTTAAATGCAGGGAAGGAGCATATACATGAAAAGAGTACACTGAAGGCATCGATGCAAGGGAGGGTTCGTCTGATGGCATGATGGAAGAAGAAATTTGAGTTGATAAGGAAGATGTTGGGGGGGGGGGGTCTAGTATTAGAGTCAGAATTTAGAAGAGCTCTGGAAGACTTAGATCAAATAAAGCAGAAGAAATAGATTACATTCCATTGGAAGTTTTAAAATTATTGAGGAAATTGCAAACAAAGGACCATTCAAGTTGATGTGAAGAATCTAAGAAACTGTTGGAGAAATATCATCCACACAATTCTGAAGATAGTAAAGGTAAATAGGTGTGAAAACTATCACACAATCAGTTTAATGCCTCATGCTTCCAAGCTGATAATTTTAATAATAATAATAATATAGAAGAAGGCAAAAGGGACTTAACAATCTGCTTCTCACAAAGCAAAATTTGCTATGTGGAAAACATAGAAAAGGATAAACACTTAACTTGCAGCTCTGTAGTCATACTCATATCATAGCTGAGAGCTGGAGCAGGGTTTATCTCAACTGTGATTAATACAACCTTCTGTTTTTGGTCATGGGAGTAAGACTCCAT